>NW_024882065.1:0-431767 GCF_019059575.1 Amphibalanus amphitrite
GGGTCTGGGAGACAGATAGACGGACGGACGAACATACGGAGATACGGATGGACGGACGGACGGAGAATGGAAAAACGGACGGATGGATGGACTGAGAGACGGAAGAGCGGGACGGACGGACGGAGAGACGGACAAAGAGATGGACAGAACGGACGGTAGAGAGAGAGAGAGAGAGAGAGAGAGAGAGAGAGAGAGAGAGAGAGAGAGAGAGAGAGAGAGAGAGAGAGAGAGAGAGAGAGAGAGAGAGAGAGAGATAGAGAGAGAGAGAGAGAAGAGAGAGAGAGAGAGAGAGAGAGAGAAGAGAGACTGAGAGAGAAAGAGACTGAGAGAGAGAGATGAGAGAGAGAGAGAGAGAGAGAGAGAGAGAGAGAGAGAGAGAGAGAGAGAGAGAGAGAGAGAGAGAGAGAGAGAGAGAGAGAGAGAGAGAGAGAGAAGAGAAGAGAGACTGAGAGAGAAAGAGAGACTGAGAGAGAAAGAGAGACTGAGAGAGAAAGATAGACTGAGTGAGAAAGAGAGACTGAGAGAGAAAGAGAGAGAGAGAGAGAGAGAGAGAGAGAGAGAGAGAGAGAGAGAGAGAGAGAGAGAGAGGGGGGGTGGTGACTGGTGAGAGAAAGGAGGATAAGACTAATGAAGGAAAAGGAAAAGACTAACAGAGACTTCAGGGAGGACGGCAAGGAGACTGATACCTACAGAGAGGAACAGTAGCGGCGGAACACCTTCAATTAAGGGGGGGGGGGGGCACTGCCAACTTTTGGTCCCATTCTTTCCATGCAACGCCCATAGGGCTAATGTTAAAATGCCAAAATCAAAGGGGGGACGGTGCCCCGGTGCCCTCCCCGTTCCGCCGCCTATGGAGAGGAAAGATGAGTGAGCAAGGGATTTGAGAGATAGGTAAAGAGACAGGGGAGAAATGAGATTTTATTGCTCCGCTCCTAATAACACTTCCTAAAATAAAATATAATTGGCCGTAATTATCGAATAAGAATCGGAAATTGTCAATTGAACGTCTGATTCGCTTACATCAATCGACAATCCGCCCTATACCATGTTTGACATGTTTGCAGTTTGCACCAAAGCCAGCTTGCAGGCTATAGCCTATACATCGAGGCAGTGGTATATACTATACATCCCGGTGAATTCCTGCATATAGCCGAGACCTCCGGCGGTATCTTCCCACGATCAGCCGGATTTCAAAGTCGTGTATTTTTCGTCCATGGCAGGCGGCCGGCGCAATCTCGGGGAAAGAGGCGCTCCAGTAACAAAAGCACGAGCAGATCGCCCAAATGCCGGTGGCCGCGATAATTTCTCTAGTTTCTGAAGAATTTTCGGGACCCATGCTCTTTTCATACTGGATCGCGTGTGCCTTACAGAAACTGAAAAGTTCTTCCTATATCAAAATATAGAAAATAATCTTTTGTTATAAAAAGGTTTTATTTTCTTTGCTGATCATTTTGAACATAAAAAATCATAAATCCATTGCAAAAAAATAATTTCGTGAAAGTGAACTATTTCCTTTAAGGGAAAACATTAAGATAAGTTATTTTTAATGAAATCCACTCGCTCGCTGCGCTCGCTTGCCACATTCTCCTATCCGTTCGACCGTGATCGACCTAGAGCTTCGTCGAAAAAACGAGCGTTTTATCCGTAACGAGAGAAGGCAGATTATACCCTAGTTCAGGATTCAAGTCATAAGTTGACCTTCCAGGTCAGGTCAGTGAACAAAAAGTCAGAAAAATCGGGACCTGCTAGAACTTCTTGAAATGAGGCTTTTTCAGGGTCCTGATTTTCAAAATCGTAGTTGTTTTGTTTAAGAATAATGTATTTATGCATTTTAGAAAGGTGACTTCAAGTCAGGTCAGATCAATCATCAGGCGTTCCGACGGCTATCCATGGAAGGTAACCACTAATCAATTACCACCACTGACAGCTTTGCAACATGTTGCATGGGCACCAAAATTATTTCAAATGTTCAAACACATGCTAGAATTCGAAAGCAAAACTACCCTTAACGTTGTAAAAAAGATAGTTAAGTTCATCTAAGGTCATCAAAGCTTTATGGCTTCACCAAACCTTTCGATACCCATCATAACATCGTTTCACATATTGACACGTTTCTAATGACAAAAAGTCTGGAAATGCACGAATAATGTACTTACTCACGCTGACATATACGCCGGATCGCTATTCTCGCCTGGCCTGGTGTCGATTGATAGGTCACAGGTCAAAGGTAATTTGGATCATAGTTATTGAATTTTTATGGTACTCGTAAAATTGATCAAGTACCCACAGGGCACTGAAAGTTGCGTCGCGATGGCGATTCGCCGCGTGCGTCGGTCTTTACCTCATTCAATAGACTATATCTATATTTATAGATCATCATAGCCTTAATAAATGTTTTAAGACCAGTATCATAAAGGTCAATATAGTATGCATTGGATACCTAATTCGGTATATTTCGTCTACCCGTAAGCTTCATGTTTGTAGTTAGGGAAAGGATTGACTGGTGCACGTCAGTTACATATGTGAGCACATTAGTGAGATTGACTGAAATACACGCTCCGTGCTGCACAGCGTCCGCATGTTTGAGGGACAAGAAGGTACACACAAAGCGATATGGACTCAGGTTCAATTGACTAGCAAAATGTCGGCGCCGCGCCGCGGCCATGCTGATTACTGATAGGGGCCATTTCAGTAGGACACCTCAGCCCTATCGTGCTCCTATCAGCTCGATTCGCCTCAACGGGCTCGCACGGGCGCGGGTGGAGTCGGGGGTGGGACGGGGGTCGGGGGACGGTGGATCCCACGCCACCGTGGGTCCCTGATAGACAGCGCCGCCCCGCGGCTGAGACGGGAACTCACTACGGCCGGCCGTACTACGCTGCAGGGCTACGACGGACATCCGTCCAATGCGGCAGTGTAGGAGCTATGACTAAAATTCGAGGATTGACTGCACAAAGGAACGCACAACTAACCCAACTGACTTAGAAGATGATAATTCACTTTTTATATTTTCTCTATTTCTCGGCTCCAGGCCCGATAATGTATCCTGGTTCTCAAAATTTGCATCTCTCTTTTATTACCTCCAACTCATTTCCGTTTAACCCTCTCACCCCCACCAGCAGCTTGCACCTCCCCTTCCCGACCCCTCCGTGATCCGACCCGTGACCCGTGCTCGCCGCTGCCGCCACCGCCCCCTGGCTGCGGCTCGGCGGCGGCGGCGGCGGCGGCGGCGGCGGCGGCGGCGGCCGGGTTGGCTGCGGCGGCGGCGGTGCGGCGCCACCCGGCACACACACCCAATCAGTTGGGAAGGCGCCGCGTCCGCCGGTGGCCGCACACCAGCGCCGCCGCGCCGCTGCCGCCCAGCACGGCAACCGGCACGCCAGAGCACGGCACACGGCCTACGTCAGCTATGTGAGTACGCCCGATACTACATCCGCCGAGTGATGGTGGCCGTGCACGTTTGTGACATTTCGAGATTGAGAGAGTGGCACCAGTGCAAAACTGGATGAGTGATAGTGGGTTATGTGAGAGCGAATGGGGCTTGCAATGTGCAAGGAAGATTTATGTGCAGTGATGTGCCTACAAAGCTGCATGTGTGTCACGATCATGTGCTACTATAACCTTATCATGTATTATTCATTCTCAAATAACTCATCATTACCCCGAAAATTAAGCGAGCGATTGTAGCCTTCACCACATCCTGACATGTCACAAATGATTCTCTTAAGTGGGCGGTGTGCAGATGTCTCCTGTTTGTCAGAACATGGCCTGATTCTGATTCACCCTGTCACACTCAGAGTCATGCATGCCTTTGCCGTGATTCAGGACCAAGCAGATACTCACGGCCGCCCTTTGGACCCGGCGACTCGCGGCTAAATGGCACTACTCACTGCGCCGCATATGATTGTATTAGTTCATCAAGATTACTACAACATATGATTATGATTATGCATAGTTTATGATTATGCATAGTTGCACTTATTTGCAAACTGTGAAAGCGTTCTATGTAATTGCAATCAGCGGTGCTCCCATTATTGCAATGTTAAGGATATTATCTTCAGAATGGGTAACTGAAGATGAATGTGGAAATATTCACATAACTGGCCTATTTGGGGCCTTTCATGGTGCATGGTTCCATCTTGTTACACAAGCTGAATTGGGCTTAATAAAATAAAAGATTCTCACTCCTTAGATACACAAGGTTGATGGAAACCAAAACATATTCGAGCAATTTTTTTTCGTGACAGATCCCAGGTCATCTAAAACCTGAAAACTCTTAAAATGGTATCAGTTATAAGGCTAACACCACTTAATTCCGCATAAATTTTATTATTTTGTTTGTTTATTTTATGCATCTGTGCAGAATGTATGAAGTTGCGTACATGTAAGACTGCAATGCCACCTACGATGATGTATGGCGCCTTCTGTTTTCGTATTTTCAATTATTGTAATGGGGACGAATCCTTGATTTTCTGTACCTATCCAAAAACTAGCAATGCTTTAAAGTCGGAGTCGTGCGACTGATTTAAATTAGAGATACTGGCACGCTTTTATGGGTTGTTGGAGATCTGGTTGGAGATGACATAATTTTAGCGCTAAGTTCCGTTTGGTGTTTTGTGTGATCATGCAAAACGTTGCAGCATACTTTGAAGTTTGAACACCACCGATGCCCCAGCCAGAGTATGTCATGATTTCTCCTGAAATTGAACTCACTGTTTTAGCTCTAAAGACGAAAAACTGTTGCAGGCTTGTAATTCTTGTTTTCGCACGAGCAAGCTGTGGCTTGTGCCAAAATATTTTACCGCATGCCGCTGTGGCGTGACTGAAGGAACTGCTATCATTTCTTTTTCTTTTTGCAAGGCTTGTCGTCTTTACAATGTAAATTGTAAGGAGACAGAAGTGCAATCAATCAAATGGTTAAGCGGAAATATTCGTGATTAATTGATATAAGTAAACATAAATTGTTAAGACTTTAAGATATAGGTACTTAATTAAACTTTTTTTTTTTGCTTAATTGTCAAGCATACACCTTGTGTAAACATGTTTTATGTTTCATGTAGCTGAGTATTTTCATGATGATCTAACAATGTCTTAGCTGCTCAATGCTCATGGTTTCGCTGATGCATTTTACAAGTCAGGATCAAACAAACTAAAGTAAACAACCAAATTAAAAAAAACTGATATCTCTTTATTTTTAGGAGGATTTCAAGTAGGTAGTGACAGTGACGTATATTACTTATAAACCGTATTCTGCAATCTATATACACTAATTTTATATCAATCAATTGTTTGCATATACACGTAATTTGTAAGTAAGTAACTTTGTAGTTACTTTGGGTGTCAATTACCATTTTAATGTAGGCCAAGTAACTAAGGCCTACATTAAAACATGAGTTACATGCGTTATATTGCATCGTAGAAGCTGAGTGTTGTAAAAACGTATTCAATCATGCGTATCATGGCATACTCTTGGGCTCTTTTTTATGTCAACTAATTTTCTATATAAAGTGACATACACTTCTCACGCTCACTCTGGTCAAACTTCATCGTGAATCATTATTATATAATGCATCGAAAGACTCAAAGTTCGCATCCATTTGTACTGATTTTGCTCGAATTGCCAGGGGTAACGACATTACATTCGTCCGTCAAAAATAGTATCTTCACTTCCATGCTTTAATGAAATTTCCGTGATCTTAAATTACACAAAGCTTCTGTTTTTCGAATCCCTTTCCTTTATCAGGCGTGCTTGCTCCCCCGCTGCTTCTCTCGTCCTCCTTCCCCACCCCGTTCGTCGGACCTCGCCGTTCACTCTCTCTCGGTGCTGTTTGCACTCTCTGTCGGGTTTCTCTGTGTACGCCGTCCACTTCCCCTTTCATTGCGGCGGTGTGGCGCGGCGGACGACCTCGCTGGGACGCCGGCGGGCCCGGCGGCCGGGCCATGGGCCACATGGGAGACACCAGGCCGGCGCAGCGCACAGAGACGGGGCGAAAGTCCTCGCCACGCAGCGAGTTAATGGACGGAATTTGGGTCACGCCGAGAGGCGGGCTGTGCGTGTGCGTGAACTGGGCGCCGCTCCGGCGCTCTGCCGGCCGCTCCGCTGCTCTGCCCGCCGGCGGGGCCAGCTGTCGGCCGGCCGCGGGCGCGCGGTGCCGCCGGCTGCAGCCAGGGCCGCCGCCGCCGCTGCCGCCGCTCCCGTCTCTGACGGCCGGGACTGACAGTGACCGGACGCTCCGCCACACCACTCCGGTCACCGGGAGAGAATTCGGAGCCAGGGCCGGCCGGAAGTAGCCAGCCGGATGGGAACAGGAGCGATGCAATGGGTGCAGAGCACCACGGGCACCGCGCTACCCCTGTCACCGCCGCTGCCACCGCGGCTGCGGCTGCACCGCCTGAACCCCACGGCTGCAGCTGCATGACTGCATAACTGTCACAGCTGCATTCGTTGGAACTCCGAGTCACATTGCCTCAGCTGCAGCTTCCATGATTAATCAAACCACCTAACCAGCTCGGTCGCCTCAGACTGCCTCGCACGTTTTGTAACCTAACCACGTTTATCCCGCTACTTTTAACAATATGCGCTGTTCTGCGGCCGGCCGGCGTTGCCGAACGAGCGCACAGATAGCCAGCCATGAATTTGGGACAACCGGTGTAGGACGCACAGAACAGCAGTTCGGTGGGTCCACCGCAGCGGCCGGCCAGAAGTGCGCAAGGTAAACAAGGGCGACACTATCGGCGCACCAGTGCGCCACTCCTCGCCACGCTGCGCCGGTTTCGCCGCGCTGTCAGAGACGAATCCGGCCAGGGACCGGATGACATGGGTCGGGGAGGGGACAGGGGGCAGAGGGGTGCAGTGGGAGGCGGTAAATTCGGCGGACCGGAACCGCCGCAGCCGGCGCTGGCTCACGGCTCGTGGCTCGTCTGTGACGACGGCTGCCGATAGCGGGTTGAGGGCGGACACCGCGTCACATCTTCCCGGAACACTCTGCGAACCGAGACTCGGATCGGCGCGGCCCCCGATAACGGCGCTGCGTGTGCGAACTCGGCGCGGTATCGCGCCATGGCTGCCGGCTGCTACACTGTGTACCTGACGGCAGCGTATGTGACGCGGGCGGCGTCTTGCAGGAAATCAGAGACCCCAGGGAGGACAGGTTTCATTAGCCAACCGTCTGTTCGTCAGCCTGGGGTAATTCGTTTAGTTTACCACGGAAATGTTAAAGCCCTTTTTCATTCCATTAAAATTCAAAACCGTTCATGCATTATAGGCATTTGACTGTTTCTAAGCAGGGTTTTGAGTGGTGCATCGAATGGGTGTGTCGGAAGGTCTTCTAATGCCCTTGTATCTCAGGCCCTGGCATTGGGGTTGAAGGATAGGGTCAGCTACCCTCGCGTCTTCGGGGTTTTACGATCCAACCAATGCCAAAGTTATATGGTGTCTGTTACATCGGACCCAGCACAGAATCTAACACTCCTGAGTGGGAAGTGATGCCAGAGCCTTCGTCAGCTATTTCACAACATCAGATCAGTAGCTCATAGTAATCCTCAGTGTTCCCCCGCGCAGTCGGAAAAGTGGACAATTCACCATCACGAGCTGGACAAACCGGGAAAAATCTTCGGCGCCCTCGTGTGGGATTTCTTATCCCGCCGACTGACATCCGTTCAGGTCACCTCTTCCTCCGCAGTGTTTCCTCTTCCTCAACCGCAAGTCGGTTTTTGAAATTCGATCTGTGGCTGCGCGTAAGAAACGCACTTCCGCTCCGGTTTCCTGGCGGTCGTCTGTGGTGGCGTCCGGTGCCGGCGCGGGACCCGGACGATTGTGTCACACCACAGTTCGCAGATGGCGACGGGGTCACGGGCTTTCCGATCACTGGATCCTGATTCACAGGGGGCTATCAGCCAGTCCTTTGACGCTCGTCAGTGGGTTGAAAGGCCGTGATAGCAAGGCGGAGTGGTTGTTGCAGTCCGAGGGTTGTCCTGAGAGGATCTCTGCGCTGCGAAGACCCATCGTTGTTCAGTGGCGACTACCGGGTCAAGGAATTCTCGAGGAGTATCAAGGAGTATACGAGTAAGCTGGTGAGTACAGGCCAAACGTGTTGGGTCCGTCGACACGGTTATTCTTCTAGCATACTCCTCATATGTAACTAGCCGGACGAGTCTCGTCAGGCCTGAGTTCTCACGCCGCCCTAAGATATTGTTATCACAGAATCGTGATCCTTGGATCATTTCGAGGTCCCTCGTCACTCGTCAGAGACAGACAGGCGCTACTTTGATCTCTTCCAGACATTTCCAAACCCCTTCCGTCTCATCAGTCATTTCGGCGCCGAGGTGTCTGACTCTCGTCCTCTGTCGATTTTTCACCGGGGTACTGACCATCTGCCGCTCGGACGATCCTCAAACTCTTTGTGCTGGCCCCCTGCCGGTCCGGGACGACCAATCGCCCTCCGATCCGTGCCCGGCTTTGTGGCTCTTCAACCCGTTTTTGGCGATCGTACGATCGGCCGTCGGTTTTCCTACCTCCTTCACTCCGGCTTGCCCTTCACGACGCTGGTGATACGGGCGCACGGCAGCTGAAGGCTTGCCCGGTGGACAGCGGGACTGCGGGCGGAGAATGGCTCGGAACCATACAGCCGTCCAGCCAACTCGGCAGCAGCTGGGGGCACCTCTGAGCGCGCCTAATGGCGCCGACTTACATTTGTCGCTCTGATTTATAGCTCGCCAACGCACCAGAAGGGTTGACCCACACAAAAGCCGAGACGCTGACTTCTTTCCGAGAAAAGCCGACCTTGGTCGCGCGTGGGATGATGAAAAGACGGGGCAGCGGTGGAAGGGTTAGACTGAGCAGGAGCTTCTGAGACGAGTGTTCAAAGGCTTATTCAGGAGCTACGGACGCGAGGGCGGTAATGTCGTATGAACAGAAAAGATCCAGGAAAAGGTAAAGGCCCAAGATGTTGGAGGGTGGAAAGGGTGAAATGAAGAGAACACCACAAAAAAATATAATGGATGTGCTGTCACGAGCAGCGCAGTACCGTGGCAGATTTAACGACACTGTTGCCAGAGGAACGTAGATGTGTATGTTTTCAGATAAATATGCATACTACTATGAAAACGGCCGTAGTGGAGCTCAGTGCATAGACTCGGGCCCTACAAACAGCAATAGACATTAGACAGCACATGCATTGCTTCCAAGCGCTAATCGATGCTGCATAGCTTTTAAACAGATCCGAGAAAGTCGGAACCGAGCATGAACCCATGCGTTCTGTGAAACGGACTGCAGAATTTCAAACTAGAATGATGAATGAGTTTGCAGAAAATGAATGAGTTTCAAATCTCGAGACTGTTTCCTTCCAAGTGGTTCCCTTCCTGGAAGCTCGGTTGCACAATGCACCTATCGCTCTTCCGTCCACCCCTTCCTCACCCACTTCCTCACCCCTTCCGCCGTCCGTGGCCGGTAAGGCCCACGGGGTGACCGTGACTCACATCCGTCTCTGTGAGAACCGATCAGTTGAACCGTGAAGGAACCGCGAAGGACCCCTGTGCGGCACAGACGCGGGCTGGTGACGGACTTCTTGCTGGGTATGGTCAGATAGATATGTATGTATTTGCTACTTCAATCTCCCCTAGATCTCTGTGAGCACCGATCAGGATTCTTGTTTGGTACTTGATGTATCTCCACTGCATGTTGTTGTTTAGAGACCGGTTGTCAAAACCTTGGCTAGCGTGGAAGCCAGCAGCAGTTAGCAGTTTCAGCGGCTTCGAGGCGTCCGTTAGCGAAAGCGAACAACTCGCGTTCGCGGCTGACGTGACGCTGCCGCCGTATTATGGGTGCCTTTCGGCCGTTTTGTGCGTCAGTCGTCAGGGAAACCAAGGCCGGCTGGTGGACGGCGGAAGCGGCCAACTGGCCAGGAACGCGCGCCGGGGCTTCATGGAACGCGTCCCGTTCGGTCACCGTGTCCCTCTAAGGTCAGATTTTGAAAATCTGGGACGCTGAAGGACTGAGTCAAAACTGGACTTATGATGGCATTGTGGCAACTAGTTTTAACGTTGCTGCCGTTCCAATATGGTCATTGGTCATGCATTTTAGCAACAAGTAGGTATGTCCAGTTTCTATATGCTGCTGTATTACACAGATTGGTCATTGGTCATGTATGTAACTAAGGCAGCCCTAATGAGGAAGCAAAACTGCAATATTGGTATGATCAGCGGGATACCCGTCTGCCTTGTTTGAAAGCGCATTTGATTGGAGACCTGACCCGAGGCGACACCCAGTCGGTAGCCCTGGACGCCGCTCGCTGTTCAGGGAACTGCTCAGCTGTCACATATCATCCTCTCAGTCGGTTGCATGGAAATAAACCTAACGACATCTCGAACCGTCCCTGCACCCGCTCACGCATAGCTACGCGGCCATCGGGCCTGGCCGGCGATCCCCCGCTCCAGAGCCCCGCCGCCCAAGGCTACACAAACCCGACCCCCTCGCGCCGGCCGGCCGGCCACCCTGCCGTGCCCCTTCGCCAGTGCCCTGCCGTCGGCCGGCTGCAGTCATACTGCACGCATAGCCGCGCTCCGTCCGGCTGCAAGTGCCCCGGCCGCCGACCCCGGCGCACGCAGGGCAAACAGAACGCTGCAGCGCAACGGCGGACGCCGGCAGTCAAGGCCGAGCGCAGATCAAATTCCGGCTCTGGTTACTCGGGCGGATTAACATGGCCCGCTTACGAGCCTGGTTACGCAGCGGTTCGGCGGCGCCGGCGCCGGTCACGGCGTGCATGGGACGAGGGGGGGGGGGGAGGTGGAGCTGCGACGCACTGAGTTTGACTGCCAGGGGCGGCACGTCGGTGGCTGAACGGGAGTGGCACGGCGCCATGCGGCGTCAAACGACGCACTCCTCACACACGCCTGGTTGGTTCAGTTGACAGTGTCCGCAAAGCTGGGCTAGTGCCGCCCTTTGCACCGTGCACGGTTATTGCACGACGCCGACCTCATCATGCTGAGCTCGGCCGGCGCGGTGACGCATCTCACACAATCTCCGGGAGGACGACAAGGGCTACTCCAATCACCGGGTGGCGCTGGGCAGCGAGCAGTCCCAGAGAGGTGACCGGAGCCGCTCACACCCCGTGTTGCCCGGCGCTGTGCCTTTACTGACACTCGGAGCTAGCTCGCGGCCTGACGCTGCTCTGTTGAGCTGGACGGCTCGGCCAGGCTGAACTATCGGCCAATGACGTCATACAGCAAAACAAACCGAGCAGCGCCGCGCCGCGCCGAGCCGCGCCACTTTTTCGTCGCCACCGGCCGGCAAAACACGCGCCGGGGCGAAATATGCGCGCGCGAAAAGTCTTTTTATGCGAGCTTCCGAACAGCTCACAAAAAGCGAACGCTGAAATCTGGCGCGAGAAAAATGGGTTGTCTTCTCACCTCTTCGCTTATTTTGTGGCGCTTAAGGGCCGGTTTGGAATGCGTAAGCAGGTGACTGGTTATCTAAGGTAGCATCATCATTCACTAGGCTGCAAAGAAGACAGGACTTCCCTGCAGTTGACGTGTCAAGCATTTCACATGTTTCAAGTTGCTAATATCACGTTGTAACGCGTCATTGTGCCCGATATCATGCTCAAGAAACGCATACACTTAAACAGAATGCAAGAGCTCATAAATGGCACTTATTATCATTTTCAAGTGAGGAAACAACGCCTCGCGTCAACCAGCGCTCTGCTCCAAGAGCCCGCTCTTTCCGTGCCACTCCTTCGCGGCTCCACCTCTACCCCGTCGCTGGCGTCGTCGGCCAACGGATCCTCTGCTGGGGTAGGTCAGTCGAGCGTCGGCGCCGGGTCGATGTCGGCGACCACGCCCCGCCGCCGTCAGCGTCGGCTCCGACGGCGACCTGCGTCTGCGCGTCCCGGGAGCCCCCGGACGGCGCCGCGGCCGGGCTCAGAGGACCGCCCGTCCGCCGGGGATGCCCAGAGATGGGTCCTCTCACGGGGACCCACCCGGAGATGGGTCCACACAGGGGGGACGACAGCTGAGCCCCGCGGGCTATGATGGGGAAAATTGGCGCAAACTTTAGAATGATTTGGAAAACTTTGGTGACGTCTCGTTATAGATTTGTTTTATTGCTGGGTGACAGGCGCAATCAGATATCAACTACAATGGAGATAGCTTTTGCAAAATGTATTGCGCGTAATAAACTCGAGAGCCGAGCTCGTCTTTACGAAATTTTACCACATTCTATATGGAAGGTAAAAAAATCGACATTAAAAAAGAAGCCCGAAAAATGCAAATCTACATAGTTCCCAAGTTAACACCAAGGTATAGGTATACGTGGTGCATTGCAAAATGCACGACACGTGACACGATACGACATTGCGAAATGCATACTCCTCACTGTTCATGCCATGGTTCATCCAGCTACTGGTGCAGGGCTTACAGAGCTCTGTTCCATCTTCCCCATCGCCGCGGTCGGCTCGTTGCTCCAGTACCCCAGTGTCGCAGCGTCAGCCCTGCTGCGTCGCACGCACCGTTCGGTCCCTAAATAAACACCCACGCCGGCGCGCGGCGCCCGGCGCCGCCCGGCCGGGCCTCCCCGAACCTTGACAGCACTGAACCAGTGCCGCTGCCGGCCGCCACCCGGCGCCAACCCTTCTAAATGCGGCGGCGGCGGCGGTGACGTCAGCGGGCGGGGGCGGCCGCCACCTGTTTACACCCTCCCGCGCACCCCGAAACGGGACCAAACGGGACCGAACGGGAACGGAACGGTACGCATAGCGGGGCCGACTGGTGCAGGTGTGTGCGTATGCAGAGCATTTGGAATTATATCTGCAACATGATGGGGTGTGCAGGCTGCACGGTTCCGCTAGTTGTGAACATTTCAGGTCCCGTGCATGGCTATCAATTTTCTATGAATTTCATCAGGAAATTCAGAGGCTGGTTTCCGGGTGCTCTGGTTACATTGTCACTTGCCCCAGTTACATAAAATTGCACACAGTGTTCCTGAGTTCCGGTAGGCTGTGATGAGGCGAGGGGTTTGTGTATCTTCACATCTCCACTTAGGGGGGGGGGGGGGCTGCTGTTGGACTGCGTTCGAGGTTGCGTCCGGTGGTCTAGTTCGGTGAACGTTCGGCAGCCTGTGCGACCACCGGCTGGCGGCAGAGCTGCTCCGGTGTCCGCGTGGCCCCACCGCCACGCCGCGCCGGCCCCACCGCCACTATTTGGGTTAGCGCTGGTCCACCGATAAAAGGGTGTTGACCTGCGCGTGTGCAGTGACGGAAATAGCGCGCGGCGGCAGAGGCGCCAGCTGACGGCGCCCATGGCGGGAGAGTGGCGCTCGCGCCCGGGGCACTGCGCGAATCTAGGCCGAGCGGAGGGAGAACAACACTGACCGGCTCCAGACCAGGCTGAGACGCGGTCACTCGGTCCACCAACTTTGATCTCACCCATGTTCGACCCGTTCACAGCCGGAAACCTCATATGTTTCCGATGCAAAAACACCGATTACAACTCCCATAACTCGGTTATAATGTGTGCCAAAATACGCAGTCCGTTTTTTGTGGAGTTCTCAGCCTCGTCTCTGGCACAGACCGGCTGAATCTCGGGCCGTGTCTTTTCTCAATCTCACCCTCTCTGAATCAGCCCCCATCCATCAGTCGTGTTTTACCTCGGTCGGCGCGGGGCGGGCATCAAAGGGGAGCCGCCCTGGCGAGCTGCAGTCGCCGCCGCCGCCGCCTAGTAGCCGCCCAGGAGCCGCTAACTCACCAGCCGCCCAGCCGCCTCACGAGCAGCTGCGTCTGATCAGACGCCTCTTCCGGGCACCCGGTGGTGTCGGCCAGGGGAGTAAACAACGGGAGGGGGGGGGGGGGCGAACGGGGAAATCGGTCCGCTCTCCTTCCCTTTCCATACTGCCGTTACTACCGCCGCCGCCGGCACGGGAGCCGTTTCAGAGACGGCGCAACGGTCGCACATCTTGATGGAGCGGCGTATTAAACCCTTTGACACGACCGAGCGACAAACACCGTCTTGAGTGGTAAACACCGTCTAACGGCCGACCGATCGACGGTGGCGAGCGGACGAAATTTAAATGCGTCATGAGCGGCGCGGATCGAGACAAAGCGGCGGAACGAGCCGTGCGGAACCGGAGACGCGGACGAGGCGCGCCGCGGAAGCCGCAATGCGCCGTCAGTGCCGCAATGCGACATAGCTGGGGTGATTATCGTCAGTGGTCTGCCGGCCGCGTGCCTGGCACTTCAGCCGTGAACGGGTTACCGTGCGGGCCGGCCGCGGGGAGGGGTTGGGTAGGACCGGGGAGAGTAGGGAGCCCACGTGTGGGGAGATTTGAATGGTGCAGGCGTGCTGGGTACGGGTGAAAACAGGACAATGTTTTCGTCGTTCGAGCCGAGAATTTAAATGAATGACACCCATGGAATTAAATGGGTCACAAAATAAAGGATATAAATGCATGCGTATTGTGTAACAATGCATTGTAACATTGTGGGCCCGCTTAGGCGATCATGCACACCATGGCACCTACAGGTCTTACTCCAATTAACAATGCACTGTACTTGTGTGCTTAGTGGCACGCACACACAGACGCCTGCCATAATTCCACCTACCCCTTAGTCTGCAGAAGCTCACAGTTACTGCACTATGCCGGCGCAGTGCGCTGGCGAGGCCACGGGGAGCGGTAGGGGTGTGTGCAGGAGCAGGCTTTGTTCCATCAAACAATAGGAACTGTGTCAGAATGCAACGGGGTGCGTACAATGGGCGCCGCTGCTAACCCATTTTGAATTATGGACAGGCCGTGTCCTGGTCTATGCATAGATCAATTCCATGAAACGCAGAAATTGAAAATGGTATTAAACACGGCTACATTCCTCACATATTCCGAACTACAATGTTGATTTAACGCATTAGAATACTCCTGCCCTTACATTTACATAGGTATATTTCATGTATTTTATTCTCAACAATGAATGGTGGATTTATTTGAAAACGTAATTAATAGATGTTTAGATTATAATTTAATAGTCATTAACATTCTTATTGAACTTATTTCCCCAAAATACGCATTATGCAATAGTTGCAATTGCAAAGTCAACCTTATCCTGCGTCCTCTTCACTTCAGCACATGTCTGATGTCGTCATGCCTACTGGTTGCGTTCGCCATGGGCCCGGTGTTCCCGTATCGATATTGATTTCCCTCTCCTCCCAGCCCGCTTCAGACCGCGGAAATCCCTTTATCGCGGCCTCCTCCCCTCGGCCGTCGTCTTCCCGTCCCCTCCTCCCCTCCCCTCCCTCTTCTCCCCTTCCCCCGCGAGCAGATGCGCGTCCGTTAGGCGGTCGTCGCGCGCGCATTGTTGTTGTTTACCGGGCGCACCCCTTCATGGCACCCTTGCTCCAGTTCTGCGCTCCTTTCGCTCCGGGCCGGCGGCGTCTCGGCCGCATATTCAAACGGAGGAGCGCGCGGGGCCAGCGGCCCGACCGAGCGGGTTCATTGTATTCCCCGGCATCCGAACCCAAAATAACCGGTTCAGAGACCCTCTGGGCAGCGGACTCCAAAAGGCTGCGGAAGGGATGGCGTCGCTGAACCCGTCCCGCTCACCCTTCGCCGTCCCTCCCCCGTTCCCCCGCCCCACCGGCCGGCCGCCGCTCGCCGCGCGGCCGTCGCCCGCTCGGCCGGCCGCTCCGAAGGCCGGCCTTCGTCGCCGCTCGGGCGGCGTGGTCACCGCCGTCCTCTCACCCCGCTCTGCATACACGGCAGCCCTTTGGTACCGCCGCCGGCCCTCCCAGCCCCCCGGGCACGCGCCAGAGAGAACGGCCGACTCTCGGTTTCAACCCGTTCGCCGGGGCGGGGGCGGGGGCGGCGCGGAAGCGGTGTAGATATGGGTCAGCAGAGCGCCCGGCCCGGACGGGTGAAGGACGGAAGGGTTGGCCGCGCGAGAGCGTAAACAAAGGGTGAATGGCACCGGGCAAGGTTACGCGACGAGAGTGAAACCGACCTCGACTGGCGGCGGGGCGCGCGCGCGCGTGAACCGGTTAGGCTTTAAATGGGTACGGCCGGACGGGTTGTAGAGAGGGTTGAATGGATAGTAGGGGCTGAGGAATGCGGTAGGGTAACGGGTAGGCTAGCAGATGAATGGGTGATATATTGACTGTTTGTTGACGACTAATGGAACATGATACGTGCTACTGAACTGTTTGGGAATTATTTGGATAAAGTCGATTATAACAATGAACAATAATACACATTTTGAATATGCATTAAGCTCATTATCAATTAATTAACAGGTAATTAAACACTAAAATAGCTGTGACAAAGTTATTCCCCAGCAGGCGCAAAAGCTGGCTTGCTGTGACACTATTGTTTTGGCTATAATCTGCACACTTATCTTTGGTCTTCCATACCAATAGGTAAACTGTCTTTCAAGTTTCAACCACGCCAAATAAAAGCCACCATCTGGAAAACAGCAATCATACATATCGAAGGAACTCTTTGTTAGAACGGCAAAAATCCAGAAATCGTTATATCAATGAGCATGCCTCACATGATATGAACACAAAGCTGTGACGTACAAATGCTACGTGCGTCTGACCGTCTGTGACTGACCGTCTGTGACTTGCTTCTTGGATGTGCTTTGACCATGGCTATTATTTTCTTCAGGTGGACGAAACTCATCTGAATCAAACTCAACACGGACCGGTGAGTATCTAACTGCAACTGCCGCCATACTAACATCTCACAAACCCTGCTTTTATATCCTCGGT
Organism: Amphibalanus amphitrite; assembly: GCF_019059575.1. NCBI lineage: Eukaryota > Metazoa > Arthropoda > Thecostraca > Balanomorpha > Balanidae > Amphibalanus > Amphibalanus amphitrite. The sequence continues at coordinate 16,744 of NW_024882065.1, forward strand.
GTGTTACTGAGTCACCGTTTTTGAATTCAAAGGGCCTTTATATCATACCTTCTTTATTTATGACCTCACTGCTGTGGCTCAAAACGCATAACGCCATATCGGCGTGGCCATAAAATCCAATGATGAGTTTCTTTTACTGTTCTCGATTGTCCTTTCATGTTCACTATAGGTAACTCCTTTTATTCGGTCGATGCTGTCAAAGCTGAGTGCTGTGTCTATGCGGTGTGTTGTACGGTGGGATGGCTATAGCCGACTCCGGACTGAGATCCAGCTCAGTCAGCGGCCAGCGTGTTTGGTCTCAGGGCCCAGGAAGCAGGCAGGCACGTCCGGTCGCCGCCGGCCTGGCCCAACCGCGGCCGCCGCCGGCGACGCGCGCACTGCCATCTGTTGAGAGACTCTGACAACACCTCTCGGGCAGCGGCCGGCCGCACAGTTTGGGATGCTCGGGCCAGCGCCGCCGATAATGGCGCGATGGTTTGAAAAGAAACTGGTCTCTAGCGACGGCTGTGAGGCTGAGAAATCCTAAGACGGTGTTTCTGCTTTTTTCGGGTACTTTTTCCAACAGGCCCTGATCTCAGTACCTACCAGTAAATTAGTTGGTTGGACAGATAGATAGGTAGGTACTGAATTTTAATTAAAATTGGTTATGAGATCGTTTCGACTTCGAGATAGTTTCTGAACCCACAAGACAGCAGAAAACTGCAGTTCAAAACTTAACGAATGACCAATTTTGCTATGAATATGCGTGCCTCAATGGCAGTTTGCTCATAATAAAAGAAAACTTAGCACACATCCCTCGTTTCACAATAACCCATTTTGATTATCCCTGATCCATCAAAAACATATTGTTAAGACATCGACCTCTTAAAACTCACTCTCTAATGATAGTGGGCTTTCACGTGATCGAGTCTTTCGCCTTTTTACTTCCTGTCTACTCGAAACTTATAGCACAGGACAGCATATGCACGGTAGAGCCGCCACCGCCGGCCGGTCGGATCCCTCCCGTTCTGGTCGCCACCGCCGCCGCTGCCGCCGCGGCCCCACCGTGTCGGACCGCCGAAAATCCATACCCTCCACCCCCGCGCCATGCGTCAGCTCACGCGGCCGGCAAAAAAGGCCGACTTGTTTGGCCTGATTGAGATCGGGTCGATAGTATTCACGGTCGTCACTGGGCTGGCTTGGAGCGGTTCCGCCACCGCCGCCCGGCCCGCACGCGGCGCGCCGCCTCCCAAAGGCTTAACCGATCAAAAGCGGCACAATGGGCTCGCCGGCGCCTCGCTACCTGTCGTCAGGTGAATGAAGAAGGGGTGCCGGGCCGCGCCGAGGTGCGGGGAGGCTCGCACGCGCCGCACACGAGCGATCAAAACGGGGCCGGGCCGAGCGGCAATTTTCCGTGATATCAAATTCAGTGGGGTGGCCCGCAGCGTCCTCAATGGCAGTGATTACACGAGAGGGTTAATATTGGCACACTGTTGTGAAAGGAAATTGGACGCGCGTGCGGGATGCAAGGGGTGCGCGTGAAAATCCCCAGGGAAAACGGAGCTTAGTGGAAGGCTTGAAAGAGCGGGTTGAGGAATTCACAAAAACACGGCATTTTCCACGCGTCAGGGGTGTGATCAAAGGGGAAGAAAGAAGCCGTCCATGGATTGAAACTGCTACTTTGGCGCCGGCTGCCGGGTGGCCTATTGTTGGCGCCACCTCCAGTGACAGCCCGCACGCGCCGGGACCTTGGGCGGTAGAGGAAAAGAGAAAGGATGGCGACTATGAAACGAGAGGGTTAGGATCTTCAAGACGGGTGGGAAGTGGGCCAACGGATAGACGGCAGGCGTAGGTTTTGAACCCTTTCCTCATTGTTTGCTCTTTCAACTCCTTTGGGACGCATCTATGATAATGAAAATATGATTGCTGATTTTACATTAAGAAATAAAACGCAAAACACATAAGCTCGCTCATTAGGTAGTACCTTTCCGATACATTTAGTGGCCAGAAGCCAAAGTTCAAATGAGTAGATAAAAAAAGCTTTTTGGTTTTCTATTCAACATTTTCTTTTCTGCTTATGTCCATGGGCGCAGCATTGCCAGTAACCGCACATCGACCACTGTTTTTTATCACATAAGGGTTAGAAATTACTTCCTTCCCGTGCTGACTGGTCGCTCCCCACGGATATATATTATTCATGCCGCCGGTGTGCGATAGTCGTGTTTTATCGCCCGGTCCCCTCCCCACCGCGCCCGGCCCGTGCCCCCGGGCGCTCCCCAGGGCGGGGGCGGCGGCGGCGGGGGCGGCGGCGGTCGCTGAAGGCTGACATCGCGATAAAGAGTTATCGACCCGCGTCACCGGTATGAATATGGGTCCGACGCGCGGTGTGTCGAGGTGTGGTGAGGTGCGGCGCGCTTACCCGGCTGCCATCGATCCGGGCTGGTTGGGCGCCGCGCCGGGGCGCCGCGGGGCGCCGGTCACCCGCCCGGAGGGCGCCCCGGCACGGTTCGTCGGAAGGTCATCTCAGGCTCAAAAGAAACGATATATACCATTCGAAAGCTGACGTTGAGCTGAATCCAAAAATGTAATTTTTATCAAAATCGATCGATGGCCTTTTTTGAAAATTGCGTTTTTGTAAAAACTTTATAATTTTTTATTTAATGGGCTGTCCCGGACATTCTTGAAAACATATACATGTATTTTTGAGTTCCAGTGAAAGCTGAACGCCAAAAGAACAATATTTAGCGAAGCAATATTTCCAAACATTAATATGCGTCTCCCTTAGCCGACAATAAGGCGCAATTACACAGCTCAGTGTCACGATGGACCAAAGTCGGCCACACAGAAGCGCGAAATGACACTTATCGACTCGCAGACCCGGCGCTCTCGGCCCGCCTGACCGGCCACGGCAAGGAGGTTCGGCTGTCGTTCTACCAAACGGGCGTCATATTTGTTAGTTTAACGGTTAAAGTCGGTACTTGAGTTATTCAGGATACATGAGTCGAAGATTCACTGCTCTGTCATCTTCACATCATGCATTAATTTGCATTTGTTCATGTCTACTTTGCTCAATTGAGCCTGGTATCATGCCCATATTAGGAAAATCGGTCGCGCTGAAATGTCAGAGGTTGTACCGGCCTCAGCTCGGGTGGAGTGGTATAGCGCCCGGTGGGGCAGGGTAACCTTTGACCGGTCGCACGGCCGAGCAGCTGTCACCAGTACAGCCTCTGACAGTGAAACCCCGCTCACTTCCCCTGCGCGGGCACTGAGCGCAGCTGGATGGAACAAAACATGTGTAAGAAAAATGTAAATCAAAGCATGTTGTAAATCAAGCAGAACAATGCATTTTCGTCACAGGTATCCTGAATAATTTTAATAGCGATGTGGACAGTTAAACTGACAAATATGACATTTGTTTAGTAGAACGAGAGCCGAACGTTCTTTCCGTGGCCGGTCAGGCGGGCCGAGAGCGCCGGGTCTGCGAGTCGATAAGTGTCATTTCGCGCTTCTGTGTGGCCGACTTTGGTCCATTGTGACACTGAGCTGTGTAATTGCGCCTTATTGTCGGCTGTGGGAGACGCATATTAATGTTTTGAAATATTGCTTCGCTAAATATTGTTCTTTTGGCGTTCAGCTTTCACTGGAACTCAAAAATACATGTTTATGTTTTCAAGAATGTTCGGGACAGCCCATTGAATAAAAAAATATAAAGTTTTTACAAAAACGCAATTTTCAAAAAAGGCCATCGATCGATTTTGATAAAAATTACATTTTTGGATTCAGCTCACCGTCAGCTTTCGAATGGTATATATAGTTTCTTTTGAGCCTGAGATGACCTTCCGACGAACCGTGCCGGGGTGGAGACACCCCTAGGCCACACAGCGCACTGCGCAGACTGCTACAGGACTGACGGCTTCGGTATCGGTGCCTTCAGTCCTGCTAGGAGAACGGATGTCGCGATATTGAGTGGTAGCGTGGCTCCCTTCCGAGCAGTCAAGCTACCCATGCGCATAAGAAAAGTAAGCATCAGGAGTTTAAGCGAAAGGAGAACGCAAAAGGAATTGATGATTTTTTTTTCTTGTTTCTATGACGCTCAATTTTACAGATCCAGATGACATTTCATGACAGACGTTTTCATGTCGGTCGATACAGTACCTATATACCTACAAAACAGATTCGCAATCAAGGATGTTTTTCATTCAGCATGTAAGACGTTAAGATAAAGGATGATTTGTTCAGCTACCATTCACTGTTCGATCAGGTAGCGGAAAATATTAAAATCATTCATCGTGAACCCGTCTGATTGATTACCCGTTGTTCGGAGCACGGAAAGCACCGTGGCCCACCGAATAGCGTGGCGGCGCGATCGGCTGCCCGGCCAGCTGCCAATTCGGGCGACTCCACCGTACTGGCAACCCCAAAATTGGCCTTTATTAAATCCTTCTTCGATCAGCCGCTTAATCGCATCAGTCTATCGAGCCGTGATTAAAGCTGGTTATTTCCACGAACAAAAAAGGTTATTAGTTTCGGCCTATGTGCAGTATGGAAGCTCTGATTATTGGGACGTATTTAAAGCAGACTCCTTAATGAGCACATTTAAATGGCTGATAGTTTATGTTAATCGTCATTCGGTCTATGACGTCAAAACTATTAAAGCGCTTTCTCATTTCGGCAAGTCAGCGTGGTGAAGGATGCATTAGCGTGGGTGGCTAACCCCTTTTGCACCATCATGCAACCACAATTAGGTAAAGATATGAATCAGCTAAATAAATGTCAGACATTAGGGTACCGAATTCGACGGAATAATTAACGACTGCACAATTGATAAAAGGTCATTAACAACTTCCACTTACTGAAAGGACACACCCGTTAACGGGCATGCCTACACGAGGGTTTCATATATTGAATGTTCTTCTATGATTTATCGAGAGTAGTACGCTTAGAATGTGCGAATAACGAAGCCCGTCTAGCCACTACACAACATACCACCACCCAGTCCATAACATCTATCTGTGAAAGAGCCATAGCTGCCTAGGTTTTTACCAGCTTGTTTATGCAAAGCAAGCCTGTTGTGCTATTACCACAGTAATATACTTCCTTACTGACCGACCTGATGAGCATGGAAGCGAACCGGCCGTCACATTGATTGCATACATAATTCTGTCATCAATGCGTCCTAGCTAGCTCGACTGGCGAGCAGAGGCGCACTGTACCATGAAGAGGGAAGAATAACCGGTGCATAATGCATCGGACGCATGATACGGTGCTCGGTGTCCTGGGTTAACAGGCATTCAGAGGGCCGAGGGAGTTATCGGAAACGGATCGGCCGCCCGAGGCGCCCTCGATGGTCCTGTTGAATTTTGGAGCTCGGGTAATCAGGAAAACCGAAGAAACTGAAAAGTGGTACTGGAAAATTTATAAAGGGATGGAAATGCATACCTATGTCATGAGAATGGCGGCTTGTCATCCAGCATCTATTGTTTAGGTTTTCGGGAAAGTGCAACAATTTTTTATTGCAATCCATTGTCAGCGGAAAGGAAAGAACCTAAACTTGAAAACAGTTTCTGAATTGAATAATCCCAGAGTTATTAAACAAAAAAATGTCTGTTAGTGAAGTAGCCTAGGCATTTGAGAGTATTCAACAAGTTAAATGCCTACTCATACTCAATTAGGTACATCTAATCGCTGGGTTAAACCACACACGCAGAGGCACACCATTTTGAAGCGAGGTAGCGAGTCGGGGGTCGTTTGCATGAAGGGAAGGGGGGACGTGCGTCACTGCCCGGCGGGGCGTCACCAATCGACTCGTTACCGGACCAGCACCTCTGTCGGCCGGCTGGCCTGATTGGTGCGGATTTGCATGTAATCTGCGTTCGTTGTGTGGCTGGTGAGGGGACAGCAGCAGCCAGGGGCGCCGGCAACGGGGGCGCATTATCGTCACCGGCGCTAGGCGCACGCGGCCCACCAAACTCTTTATGCCGCGTAAAAAGCGTCCCAATCAGAGCACCTTGTTGAATACCGCGTAAAGAGGGCATTTTATGTAAAAACGGATGAGTTATGACGGCGGCGCAGCGGCGGCGGCCGCGGCGCCGGCGGCGGAGGGTTTAGGGCAGCTGGGTCGAACGGGCGGCTCCGTATTCAAATGAGCCCGGCCGGGTCCGCGGCGCGCCGAGCAGCCGCGTTTACGACGGACGCTGGGGAAACAATGCCGGGGACGGCGCGACTGATTTGCATACGTAGGAGCGGGCCGGGGAGTGAGCGCGCGGGGAGGACGGGGCACACCGCGCCCACAGAGCTGAGCTGGCTGGCTATAACAGGGGTTAGCGACCAGCGGGGACCGGCCGGCCGGCGCCGCATTCCTGGCCAGCCCAAACGGCCGGCTGCCCTCTGTCCCCGCGCCCGGTGCCGACAATAGGGGTCGGAAACTCGCCCAGTACCTCGCCCAGGCCCCGGCTCGATGGGGCTCCAGTTCCGAACAGGTTCCAGGTCGGGTTCTGCCTCGGCCGGCGCCGGTATGATGTGCTAGGTGCGCTTCCTGGCGCTGTGACTCCAAGAAGGCTAAGCTCAGACAACTGGGGCTGCGCGAAGGGGAGAACGGATCGATTACGTTGGGGTGGCGAGCTCCTGCGCGCGCCGCGGATCCGTCCCCTTGTCTTTCACGCATGTTCCCGCGCAGCCGCCACGCCTTCTGCGGCCGCTCAGCCAACGGGTGAAAGGGTTGGCGGCGCGCGCGCTCATTGGCCGAGCGGCGAAAGGGTTGAGCGTCAATTGGCTGTCGCCGGCCGGCCGGTGGGAGGTCTCAGCCGGCGTCTCCGCCAATGGGAGCGGGGTAAGGAAGCCGGCGTTGGGCCGGGGCGGCCGCCGAGGGTTCCCGGATAAGACGCCGGCAGATAGGACGAGTGGGGAGGCTCAGCGGGCTGCCCGGACCAGTGACGGCCCATTGTGATACCGGCATGCTGTGTGTGATTTCAAAGTGATTTATCGAAGAGCTTGCTGTAGCACGTCAGAAACACGAAGCTGAACGTTATCCTTTGCCTTACGAGTATCATTACATTTGACAGCTTGTGTTAGATTGAATGCTAGAAAAAGCATTAAGTGAAATTTATGCCAAAAGAACAAATGCCGGTGATATCTGAGAAAATACCCTGCTGGAAAAACGACTGAAATGACGGGGTATGTACCACTTGTAAATTAGCCTTTCTTTCCAACTTCGATATATGTGTCATAAGATAGCTGGGATTTAGTAGCGACGGCCTCGGTACATTGATAAAGCGGCACCGGGGCACTGGGCTTTTTCAAAAGGTGCTGAACTGCGCCACACCCGACCGCTGCGCTTTGTTTGAGCTATGATAAGTGGAGCTGGCTGGCGCCTTCCGTCGGGTGTTACCTGTCTCGGTGGACTGAAACTCGTCTTATCGTTCACCGGCCGATGACTGAGCCAACCCAATCGACCCACTAAGATAGGACCCTCGGACACACAGACGCGCACGGCGCCAGTCACCCTGCACGACTCGGCTGCCAGCGGATAACCCATGGATAACTCTCGGATCGGTGCAATTCTGTGTCTAGAGTACGAACTCTTCTTACCGCTGAGAGTTGAAGGCATGAATGAGGGATGGGAGAATCGGATGACAGTCGGCCGTATCATCAAACGAAGAATTAACTTGTAGAGCGGTTTGCAATGTGCTTCACCCCATTCATTTGTGTTTTCGCTTTTGGTGTGTAGTATGGCTTTTTAATTAGACATGACGTCATGTTCATAGACTGTATGGTTCTGCCTTTTTAATGTTTCAAGTAAACTCTCGGTGGACGCCCTTCCAAACTCCACCACAGATCACCAGGCATTATATTGGGGAGACGTAAGACTGGGCCCGGCACCCACCGAAACGGCTCAGTCACGGGCTGTGTTTCCGCTCTCGGTGACTGTCCTCCCCTCCTGCCCGGCAGTGTCCTCCCACCCCTCCCCTCCCTACCCCGGTCCGCCACCCCTCGCGGCAATCAATGGCTGCTCGCGGAGCCACTGCGAGGGTGGCGCCGACACCGACAGAGCCGGCACCCGAGAGAGATACGGAGAGAGGGGACAGAGGAGTCCTGTGCGACCGCGCCTGTTCCCCACCGCCGCCGCCGCCGCTGCTGTCATCCGTATTGGATTGGCTGGAGCGGATTGTGGGGACGGAATCCCCCAGTGCCCAGGATCGTGCTCGGTTGGAGGAGCGGAAGTAGCTCTGATACATACATGGCTAGAGTTATACTGTTGTGACATCGCAGAAAATGCTCTCACGGATGATGATGAAGCCTTATTTTAGCTTTCAAGGAAGTGGACATTCTTTGAATGATTCATATCGCTTCAATAATCCATTTTTTCATTTCATTGAGGGCCTCGCTATGCAACCGACTTCTGTCAGCCAGATTTCGGTTCTCGTTTCTGATCCCTGTGTGTAGGTCCTAGTGGGTCCGCCATATGGCGTTTTCATGCCGCGGGTGGTATTGTGCGTCTGTGTGCGTGTCCTTCTGCACACACTCGGCACATATGCGCCGGACGGGGTCAGCTAGCCCAGCTGCGTCGGCGCTCCTCAGCATACCTACCCGCCGACCGGGGTGGGGTGGACCAGTGCGCGGCCGGTCGGCAGCCGTGACCTTGGGGCTGACCTTGCGGCGCCGTGGTCCAGTGGTGGCCGCCGAGTGACTCCCCTTCCTACCGGCGGCGCTCGCCAACATAAGAGCCTCCGAAACGGGCCCGAGAGCTGGGCGGTCCCAGCCGGAGCAGGTTTCAGGGGAATCGGTGGGGGAGGGACGGATGATGGGACCGACCCGGGACGGCCTGGGTATGACCGGTCTCCGCCCAACTGCGCTCCCGGTCTAATGCGCATCGGAAGCTTCGCCGCCATGCGAAATCCATTGCACGACATGGTGAGAACTAAACGGCAGACTTACCATTCTATAGTCATTTTGTGATCTCCATTCAACTATCCTAACATGTTCATATTTTCTCCCCGATCAAAAAAGAACCTTCCACTTTTATATCTGGTCACCATGTCCTCCGTAACGCAGCCTCGGACTGCGGTGGTGGGCGGACAGTGGACACCCGTCCACAACAGCCGCCACCCCATCCGCCCGCCGTGCTGAGTCGGCGCTCTGCCTCCCACCGTACCCCGCGTGACGTCACGACCCACGAGGCTGGCGCGCGGCGGCGCGGAGTACGGCCGAAAGGCGCGCTTATTGGCGGGCACGGCCGGCGGCGCGGCCAAGTTCAAGGGCACGCCTCGCCGGACCGTCAAAAACCACGTGTTCTGCGCGCCGGCGCACTATGGTTGGAAACGGCCTCACGGATGGCCGGGGGTCAACGCGAAAAAATGTTTTGTCCATAACTTGTTAATGCGTAGACCGACTGCGATGAAACTTTGCATAGGTATACCAGTGTCTTTCGTGCATCATACAGTAACTCAGAAATGACGAGGTCACGTCACAGCACGCGTGTGTGACGTCATCATTGCAAGTATGTTATAAGTCGCCTATGTCTTTCGTTATGTTATCGATATCGTGAGGCATTTTGAACATGTTTTGAATACTGCTATTACTGAATGGATATTGTTGTTATGCTTTAGGGCGAGAAATATCAACGTAGTGACGCACAGTGTCTTACTATTGGTCATAAAGGGTCAAAAATTTGGAGAAAGAGTATTGATGATTTTTTTTTTAGATTGGGCAAAAAAGTAAGAAATAAAATGACGATCAAATGACAAAATATGCGTCAGATTAACCCGGCAGTTGCTGGGGTACTTCCCCATCCGCCGTTTGCCGGGGGGGGGGGCGTTCAACGCCCCCAGCCGATAACTCGCGAACAAATAGGCGCAGCGAAACGCACGAGGCGCGGCAAACGAAAGAAGAACGCGACGAGACGATTCACATGAATACTTTAAAGCTGAATTTCGAGGTCAGAGGTCGGGTCAAGGTCAGGTCAAACACTTGAAATCGGGCTTTCAGTAGCATGGACTTTAGAACCTCGCAATCGGTGCCTCGCGTTTCGCGTTTCGATTATATCGTCATCAGTTGGTCCTAAATAAATTCAGTCATCAGTTGGTCCTAAACAATCTGTCACAACTGTCACAACTGTCACAACCCTTCATATAAGTGCTAAAAGAGTGTCAGATCAATGTAGGGGTCAGTCAAACATAGGCCACTGGCCAGGGCCAAAGTCAGGTCAATCAGGTAAGCACATAACCCCGAAAATTAAAACTGGTACCTATTCGCAGCCCATGCATGACACATGTTTTATGGGTACTTTTGGGCGTAGAACACGATGGTGACATTCATTTTATCATACGAGTACGTGGCTGGTTGAAAAAGATCAATTTCAGAAATGCATGCATCATGGTCGTGAAGTAGTCACGAGAAATTGCCAACATTCAGTTCAAGATTTTGGAAAATGTAGAACGATGATCAAAAACCATAGATAGCCATTTGATTTGCCATGGTATTGGCAGTGTAATGGCGTTTACAGCATGTCTGTATGTCTGCTCTGTCGGTGGATATCCATATCCATACTCCAGGATATCCATACACGTTTGCACGATATCCATACACCAGGTGCAGGGGCGAGCAGTTACTTCTCACGAGGGGTGCGGAGTCGAAGTCAGAGTCGGAGTCAGAGTCGGAGTCGGAGTCAGAGTCGCCCAGAGTCGTGGCAACGAGCCAGGAGTCGGAGTCGGAGTCGGGGTCAGTCAGGAGCCCGCAGTGGAAGTCGGAGTCGGTCCGAATCGGAACAGCTCCATCACGACTCCGAAACACTGGCAGGGGTCCAGAGTCGGAGACAGAGTCGGCCGGAGTCATGGCAACGAGTCAGGAGTCGGAGTCGTAGTCGGAGTCGGATTTGGCGCCACCACGACTCCGCAACCCTGCTTCTTACCATTATTTATAAGGATAATCGATTGCAAGACTGACGAGCCGACCTGGTGCTAACGAAGCGACGGGTAGGTACGCCTCGGGAGATAAAGCTTCACGGACGATTTTGCGCACAAGTGCGCAGTCTGCTTTTACGTTCCCCTTACGCAGAATTGAACAGAGATTTATTCTGCCAAAAAGCTCAATGGAGGTCGATGGAGAACTTTTTGTATGTCCAATGAAACATAAACGTAATTTTGCAAATATTGCTGTGGTGACACTGCAAACAGAATGCAATGCCGTTCCTGATTTTGAACACGCATGGGAAAAAGAGTCACTCCACTCGATAGCCAACATAACAAGGATTATTTTGATATATAATAATCCAGTTTTACAACGTCATGGAGGTACTCCACATGCTATCACCAGCGCGGTTGTTTAAACCTTTGACGGCGCACCAAAAAGCCACTATCAGAAACTCCCGATTCCACGTACAATAATGGAGACTAAATGCGCAACTAAATAATTTTTTCTGCCCAATTCAAAACATTCCATCAATTTCCAACAGAATGACACCCCAAATATACATATATTCCGAAATTGCCCACGGCCATCCGTGAGGCCGTTTCCAACCATAGTGCGGCGGCGGCCCAAGTGGTTCAGAACTGTAATAGAGCGGCTGGTTTATCCCAACTCAAACCCGCATGACTAGAGCGGATTTATCTATTACGAATCAATCTGAATAATGTATGATAGCATTGCCATTATGCAATGCATTCTGTGTTTGACTACATAATGAAATAAGGTCCTTAGAAAGCTTGTAATGTATAAATGAAAATGCAAAAATATGAAAAGAAGTTTCAGGTCTCTGAAAGTCACACTTCCGTGATTGTTGTGATTGTTCAACTGTGATTCAAGATATGCGCTCCCGAAAGTGAATTTTGGCAGTTAATACCAATTGTATGCGAATAAGCAATGCATCTACAGTAAATATCACAAGAGGCGATGTAATATTGAATTCTCCCAAATACCTTCTCAAAGAAAGTGTCATGGCTGAATCGCAGCTCTGCGACCGATCCACCCTCCAGCGCCATTGAGCTGTGGCGAGAGGAGTGCTCCCGGCTCCGTCGATTGGGCGACGCTGCCGACGCCCACCCGGCGGCGGCGGCGACGGGGGCGGGTGGGCAATATCGACCCCACATCTGGGGCACTCGGCCGCCGCCGCCGCCGCCGCCGCCGCCACCGCTAGCGTCCTCACTAAACAGTAATAAGACGTATCGATCGGAGGCGCAGAGAGGCTGCGCGCTCCTTCTGGGACAGAGAGGGAGAAACGTGAGCCCTTCCTGCAGGGGACGGTTGACCGGCGACAGGCCGTCCCTCCCAGCCAGCTCCCTCCCGGGAAGCGCCCCCCCCCCCCCCGCTCCAATACTGACCAGCATCTCACCATACACGTCTCCTGCCTGTGCGGCTCTCTGGCGGATCTGATCCCAAGTCTCTCCCTCTGTCCCGAGCTCCTCTCTCGGGAAGGAGGGAGACGTCGGCCGACTCTCCGCGCGACCCCTCTCCCCTCGGGGCACAGCGGCGGCGAGCGGCGGCGCATGGCTGCGCCACAATGGTATCTCGCCTCGCAGCCAGTCGATCCGGGTGATTGTTGGAAATAACGGACGACCAGGGCTGCACGGACCGACTGACGAGGCACAGTAGCCAGTGAGACAACCAGTGATGTACTCGTAACATGCTCATCAAAGTGAGACAGTGTTGAACAGATGGGTGTCATGGTTTGTTTTTCTTTAAAATCCAATGTTTGCTAGGGAGATGAGAGACATGGAAGTTCGCTCACTGGGCAGTGGTAAATGCCGGCAAAAACGTTTCTTATGCCCGCATCAATACACACAGAAGCCCTTGAACGAGCTGCAGAGCCGAGTGGATCCGGGAACACCGGGTGTAATCAAAGACGAGCGACTTCTTTATGCTTGCCAACCTCTCGGTACGTCACACGGGAACCCCCGGTCAATCATCGCAGAAATGCTTCTCAGGGAATACCCAGCGTCGCAGGCACCGGCGGGCGACACCCACAAGCGATACATAGGATTTGCCCCATCTTCGATTGACTTGTGTTTGATATGATTGGTTCGCAACATTTGCCTATATAAAAATCAAAACGTCTGTACGTATGTAACGCGTCACTTCTCTTTGGCGGGCTGTTGCGAGGCGACGGTGCGGGCTGCGGGGTTATAAAAATGTGTAAAATATAAAAAATGTAAAAAAGGAAACAATGTACGAAAGTTAACTCCAGCGACAAATATTGATTTGACATTGCATTACAACTCAAGATCCATTGAAGATAGCCGTGAAATATCAATCAAAAACAATTCCATTCAGTGTCGCGCATTTTGAACTCATTTGAGCTCAACTTTGATCGTCCGTCACCATGTCTTACATCACGTATCACCTCGTTATTCATTACGGAATGCGTGCACACGCATCCGTCCCAAAGTGATCCAGCCTACTCCACGGGGGGGGGGGGGCTGCAGCAGGGGTCCTCCGGGAGGGGGCGAGAGGGCACGCTTAATGAGGTGCGATGGCGGCGCGGTGGCCGACTGCGCCATTCAGACTACCCGGTGCGCCGCGTTTGTCTTCCGGCCGTGATTCGGCCGTGGCGGGTTTCCGCGTCGTTACGCCGCTCATCTGCCGAACGGGGAGGGGTCGGGGAGGGCCCTCAGCCACCTCCTCCCAACGGGGAGGGATCGGGGAGGGTTGGTGGTCCTCAGCCTCCCCACTGCCCGACCGCCAGCCGCCGCCGCCGCCGCCGCCGTATCTACAATCTACATACGCTCCTCCATCTACTTGGATCCACATCTCACTGATGCCTTTGGCCTGCCGTCGCCATTGCTGCCGTTTGGGCCTCCCTCCGCCGCCCCCCTCCCCCATCTCCTCCCCGCCGCCACCCCCGCCGGCCGTCACCGAACCCCGATGCCATGACGGATGGCCGACAATAGTGGCGCGGCGGCAGTGGCGCGCATACACTGATGGCGGCCACTCCGGTGATATGAAGGAAACGCACCACCATCGCCCACCGAAAGGACATGGGCGCGAGCCGAAATTATTCCGCCAGACACAGAAATGGAAATATCAATACCTCTTGGGATAGGTGTCCTGGGATGGCTGGGGATCTGGGATGTGTCCTGGGATGTGGTCGGAATGGATACGCAATACGCGCACATTCGAAAGTACTCATAAGCTGTCTAAAAAATAATATTTAGCTTAGTTAATTAATTTAATTTTCAACATATCTGATTCTTATTCTCGATAGAAAGCATTTCTTATTTGCGCTAAATGCTGAACTGTACCGCACTTCTCAATAAAATGTATAATCATTGGCAGGCACGTTCTGCATATTTCTTTCTAACCTGAGGTGGTTCCTTCCGTGTACTTTTCTTCCAGCCTGCTTTTATGTTTGTTCTCCCTCCTTCTTTTCCTTCCTCCCATTTCTCTCTCTCTCTCTCTCTCTCTCTCTCTCTCTCTCTCTCTCTCTCTCTCTCTCTCTCTCTCTCTCTCTCTCTCTCTCTCTCTCTCTCTCTCTCCCTGCCGTCTCCCCAGGCGCCCATCTCCCGGGTCCCGGAGGGTCCTCGGTGCGCGGGCACCAGGTGTGGCCACTGCCCGGCGGCCGGTAAGGCGGTCCCCTGGCCGACCGGCCGGCCCGACTGCAGGTGGGACCTCTTCACCACCGCCGCCGCCGCCGGACGCACGCCGCGGCGCCCCCGCTTTCATACGGGCTTCCGCGGCCGGCACTGTGCTAATGTTTGGCAAGATGGATGTATTTCTACCCAACAGTCGACATGGATTCGATTCAAACCGATACTGGGCAGCGGGCTAATGGAATGGGGTGCGGGTGGCAGGCAGCTGCCCCGCGTCCCGCGCCGGCGTTTGGGAAATGTAACAGAGCCGAGAGAAAGGAATATGGCGTGCCGCTTCGTTGGAAAATTTTTTTTTCAGATTAATGGAAATTTTATGCATGATATTATCGCATCTGTAGATACAATTGTTGCATTATTTGGTAGGAAATTGGAAAAATCGGTAAATGAGTCACGATTCTTTTGCAGCGGCTGGAGCAATAAAATATCTTATGGCATTAGTTCAAAGTTAAATTCATCTTGATTTACTTTGAATGAATTGAAATTATACTATCCATTAGTTTTGTTGCTTGGTCTCCAGTTGAGGTCATTCGTCCGCACCCTTACCCGTCCCACCCCGGCACTACACTCGTAACTTGGTCTCCAGTGTGATGTGATGTGTCACATTTTGACGTCAGAGCGTGCCGACGATTGTGACGCGGCAGCTGCGCCGGCACCGTCTTGGCACAGGTGATTAATGTCCATCCCGCGACCACGGAGGACCAGTGTATTGAGACGGCGGGCCAGTGTATTGAGACGGCGGCCTGACCTTGCCCAGCGTGCCACCGCCGCAGCGCACGGCGCGCGCCAAACGCCGATCACACGCGACCGAAAACCGCCACAGAACTCGAGCTACTTGAATGATTAACCAAATCAGTTAGCCAAACCTTTCCCTGGCGAAGTGAGGGGAACAGTACATAAGACGCTCATGAGCTGTTGTGTGGTCTACAGATTCCGAATTCCACGAAACACGGCCTCCATCGATAGACAGCCCCGAATAGCGACAGCCAATAGTCATTGAGACCGGGGACTGTCATGGAACAACGGCTACCCCGGCAGTCGGATTCATACAGCGCGTTCAGAGCTCCGCGCCGGCCAGCGCGGGATGCTTTGTGGTGGTCCCGGGTCTGCGCGGGCGGCGGCGGCGGCGGGCACCTGGCGCGTCGCTACGGTGTCCTGTCGTCTAAACGGTCACACTGACTCGCCCCATGGACAGTGACTCTATGGGGAGTGCAATGGGAGATGGCGAGGTCTACATATGCTGAAGAGGATCGTGATTCGTAGCGCATCTTATTTAGTAGGGTTAGTTCTTGCCATGGGGCTCGTCATTAGGCGTGTCTTGTGCTGCTGTTCAGTGTGAACTTACCCCACAATATAATGTAATCAACTGCCTGGTGTCCTAATCACACCGAATTAATCTAATCACCGCCGTCACCAGCGCGGGCGCCGGCTGGTGACCGGTAACCATCACCAGACCCGCTTCGGACGCCACGGGCTCCATCCGGCCCCTCTCCCCAATCGGCCGGCAGACCCCACCCGGCCGGTACTCATTTCAGCTGCCGGCCGGCCGTATTCAAATGTGGTCCGGCGTCCCCCGGCGCCGCGCCGACCGGAGCCTTTCATCACGCGCGTCACACCTCCACGGCCGGCGACAAAGCGCGCCAGATTACCGACGCCGCGCGCGCGCGCGCGAGCGCACAGCCATGTTTGAATGCCATTAACCCCCTCGGCGACCCGGGGCCGGCTGTCAGCGCGCGTTGTTATGCGTTGCGAGGGCACCGTCACCCCTTCTGATTTGCATAGACCCGTCGCACCAATCACGGGCGCCGGCCGGATGCAGCGCCGCGCCGATTGGTCGGCAGGGTGAGTTAATTATGGCTGCCGGCTGGAGTAGGGGAGGGGAGGGGAGGGGGCTGGATGGTCGGTGACCAGCAGGGGTGGACGCTAGAAGCGTGATGAGACTGCAGAATGAGATAGAGCCCCGGGCGACCGGAGACGGGAGCCAGCCCAGTGGGTCACAGAGACAGTATCTGCTGCTCGAGATTTGCTTCAAAAAATATTTGCGCGTTGATAATTTAAATAGCATAATCAGTGTGTTATGCAAAGACACCCAAGCGGAAATTGAAATGGAATGAATTTTTTTGTGGCAAAAAATACGCCAGTTAAAATGGCATAAACGCAGACCTTTAAAGTCGTCACCCATCCGAATTGTAAATAAACATGTTTTCGGCTCTGGCGGTTTAAGAATTTCTCTCCATCTATGAACTAAGAATCCGAACATGAGCTTCTATCATCTTGAGTACACAGTTATCGAAGCGAGTTTAACGTGAGAGTTGGACTGTATTTTTCAATGTCCCGCAAAAAGTCCTTCCCTCTAGCTGCAAAGAATTGATTACGTTCTTCTGTTGGCTGCAGGACTTCCATCTCAAGTCAATCGTTCCAAATCAGATGGTGTGTTGTCGCTTTGGAGCTCCATTTTTCGTTGAAGATGGACTTTTATTGCATTATCCCGCTGTCTCGGAAGCCTTGCAGCCTGCAACTCATCTGAGGTTATATTTGTACGGACGAAAAACCGGGTCGGTAGAGAGGATAAGGAACGTCGTTACTGAGCGCTCGGCCAAGAAGCAATCGTGTCAGCTGTGAGCCAATAAAACCCCTCCCGGACCCGTTGCTCAACATCAAACCGGATACCAGATATTACTGGCATTTATTGCCGACCATGCTCACTGCAAACAACTCATCGTTTAATTGGACACAAATTTCTATTGGACTTGGTCTACATTGCGCTATGTGACCTATGAACCAGGATCACTGTCGGGTCGGGTCAGTTATTGCAGGAGGCTAAGGTAGCATAATTATTAAATAAATAAATAAATAAATAAATAAATAAATAAATAACTATATAAAAATATCTAGAATCAAGCGGTGGGATCGCGAGGTGCTGCCTATTCAGCCACACACCAGGCGATTGTTTATTATTAACGCATCTCAACGCTACATATATCTCTACCGGATACATCTATATTTTCCATTCGGTAGCCCATCTATCTCATTCCAAATCCTATCGGTCACTCACATAAATCCCATTTTTCTGGCCATAGCATCAGTTTCCAGCGGGGCCACAAGAGCGGGCGAAATATTGTCTGCCGCACCACCACTCGCGATCTGGCGGCCTTCCCCAATAATCGGATTGTCTTCTCTCCCCACCTCTGTTGGGCTTCTGGTGTTTTTGCCCCTCCCACCTCGATCGGGCTTCTATGCACCACCTATACGGCTATATTGTGACGGGTGATGGCCGTACTGATTCGCCCTGGGGTGGCTCCCCAGTGACACCCGCCGAGGGCTTCCTATAGCGTAAACCAGAGCTTTGGAAGCCCGATAGGCAGCCGCACAAGGGATCAATTGTGGTTGCCCTGCGGCGGTAAGCTGCTTTGGTAGAAGGCGAGACAATAGCAGAGCGACACGGGAAAGAAAGACGAGCTGCTTTGGAACAATCGAGTTTCGATTATTGCACGCAGGACTCGTTCTGCGTAGTGCGTACGATCTCCAGCAGCATCAGCTTATGTGAGGCAGGAGGTAAAGATACTTAGAACTGGCAATGTCGTTCTAAGGCACCGCTGGCACCGCTGGCGCAATATGCCTCTGGGCCCGCAGCTCTGGACCGGTCCCAGCGGGGTAAGGGCGCCATCCTAGACGCCCTGTGCTGTTTCTGTGTGCCCGCAGCTCGGGACTGGCTGCCACTGAGTACTGACGCTCTGTGCTGTTTCTGTGTGCCGGCAGCTCGAGACTGGCTGCCACTGACGCTCTGTGCTGTTTCTGTGTACCGGCAGCTCGGGACTGGCTGCCACTGACGCCCTGTGTCCGTTTCTGTGTGCCGGCAGCTCGGGACCGACACCATCCGGTGGCGGTATGAAGGAGGAGGCCCCCGCCATGGAGACAGAGTCGGGCCGGCCGGGCGCCAGCAGCCCGCCGCCGGGGCCGCTGCCCGACCTGGGTCTGCTGCAGCACCTGCCGGCCGCCCACCTCGGTCTGCTGGGCCAGCACAGCGGCCTGCTGCCGCCGGCCGCCCTCCAGGCGGCGCTCATGGCCAGCCTGGCCGCCCAGCAGGCCAGCCACATGCAGTACCAGCAGGCGCTGCTGGGGCCAGCGTCGGCGGCCGGGGGACGGCTGCCACCGCACCTAGCGCCGCCACCGCCACACACCACCCCCGGGCAGCTGCTGGGCTTCCAGCAGCGGGAGGCGCTGCTGGCCTGGTCCAAACTGGCCGCGCAGAGTAACGC
Organism: Amphibalanus amphitrite; assembly: GCF_019059575.1. Lineage (NCBI taxonomy): Eukaryota > Metazoa > Arthropoda > Thecostraca > Balanomorpha > Balanidae > Amphibalanus > Amphibalanus amphitrite. The sequence continues at coordinate 35,558 of NW_024882065.1, forward strand.
GGCCAGGTTCCTGGGCGGCTCGCCGGGCCTGCCGCACCCGGCCAAGCTGGATGACTCTGGTATCCAGACGTCGCCCAAGGCTGAGCCGGCGGTGACCAGCAGCACCTTCCAGCAGCCCGGCTCCGGCCTGCTGGGACCCTACTCTCTACCTCAGGAGCTGGCCGGAGGAACCTCGCCGTCTCCAAACAGTGGGTCGCCTCCGGGCAACGGCACCTCCAGGGCATCAGAGAAGAAGACAAACGGTAAGGAGGGCGGGCGAGAAAAGGTCTTCGTCTGCCAGGTGTGTAACCGCAGTTTCGGCTACAAGCACGTGCTGCAGAACCACGAACGCACGCATACCGGCGAAAAGCCGTTCGAGTGCAAGGAATGTCACAAGCGGTTCACTCGAGACCACCACCTGAAGACGCACATGCGGTTGCACACGGGCGAAAAACCCTACCACTGCGCGCACTGCGATCGACAGTTCGTTCAGGTGGCGAACCTCCGGCGACACCTGCGGGTTCACACAGGTGAGCGGCCATACGCCTGCGAAATGTGCGACTCCAAGTTCTCCGACAGCAACCAGCTCAAGGCACACATGCTGATCCACAAGGGTGAGAAACCCTTCAAGTGCGAGAACTGCTTCGGCACGTTCCGGCGTCGCCACCACCTGATGCATCACAAGTGCTCGAAGGAGTCAGAGCCGGCACCTGTACTGCCCATGCTGCCACTCGGCCTGATGAGCTCTGAGCGCTCGCCGCCGCCCGCGGGTCTGCTGAGCTCTGAGCGATCGCCACCGCCGCCGCTCACCAGCGACGAGCTGGACGTCGAGGCCGACTCGGAGACTCGCTCGGAAGCGAGCAGCGGCGAGCGGCTGCGCTCGGGCGGCAGCAGCGACGACCGGCCGGTCGACGAGCACCGGCGCCGCGAGCGCAAGCAGAAGGAGACGCGCCGGCTGGTGCGGCCGCCGCCGCTCACATCCACCGTCACGTCGCCGTTCGCGCTGGGCGTCAGCGTCGGCGGCGCGCCCGAGCAGACCGAGCCGGAGGACCTCAGCATGCGCCGCGCCACCGGCAGCGACGAGGAGCCAGAGGAGCGGCGCCCTGACTCGCTGGCCTTCTCGGCCGACAGCAGCCGGGACACGTTCTCCGAGACGGGCGCCCAGCTCGCGCACACGTGAGCTTCACCAGAGATGTTGCAACCAGCCGCGGCCCTGCCGCATTCACGGGTATTTTGTTGACAGATGCGCATGTTCCTAGATTCTACCTCACACACCAGTCGCGGGCTGAGAACGCCTGGTTTTCCGAGCAGGGTTGGGAGCGGGATCAAGCCGCGAACGAGCCCCTTTCTGGGGCTGCTGATTAGGGTGCAGTCACTCCGCGGTGGAAGGACACTCGGCGCGCCATTTTCGCCCCAGTTTCCCTATGCGCCGGTGGCGTCGGCCGCGGCACCCCCGAGCTGTATCGATTGAGCCCCGGGGAGTTGGGAGACGCTGGCCGCCATCGGCCAGCTGCGGCCCGGCCCAGGTCCGCCGGCCATCAGTCGTCCATTACTCATCGTGCGCCGCCGATCTGACGGCCCGTTCGCGTTCTCGTTCTCTCTCTGGTGCCTCGCTGGTCGGCTGGTCCCTCTGCGTCCGACGGTATTGCCAGTTAATCGATCGGGCATTATATGCAGGGCAGCGGCGCAGCGGTGGCGGCTGCGGCTGCGGCTCCGTGGGGACCCGTCGCCGCCACTGCCGCCGCCGCCGCAGCCTCCGGCGCCGCTTTTTCGCAGAGCACCGGGAGGCCCAGGGCACTTTCTGGCTCTCTGCTGACCCGTTAATAAATAATCAGCGCCGCAGCACGACTTGGGCACTTGCTGTCGCCGTGACGCGCCGCCGATGACGCGGCCGGCGCCGGGGCCGCACCGAGCCACCCGAGCGGCCCGCGGCGGCGCTCACCCGGCCGAGAGGTTGTTCACCCGGCCTCGAGGACGGTGGCGCGCATCCTGGCACGCACACGCACACGCAGCAGGCGGTGAAAGTGGCCGCGTGGCTCCTCGGCCGCTGACCCGGCCGGCGCGCGCTATTTTCGGCGCCGGTTGCTGGCGCGGGCGGAAGTGTTACGCGCGTGTGCGTGGGAGCGCGACCGGTCGGCCGGTGGCCGCACCCCGCGGGACGCCGCTCCCACCGGTCGGGCGGCGCCGCCACGCACAGGTGCCAGCCGCGCACGCACAGAGCACAGAGAGCAGCGACTCAGTGGCGGGCCAATGTTCAGCTGCAGCGCATTTTCGATGGAGGCTTCAAATTTCGAGAAAAAAAAAGTGATTGGGCCTGGCGCGCATTTGAATCATATTTCTTTGAAGAACTTCAAGCCACATAATTCAATTGGAAAACAACGTAAAATTCTACATCAAAACGTGCCAAAATCGAAATGCGGTAGCGTCTCCCAGCTCCCCTCTTATGTACAAAATTCCCACTGGATACAGATAGTTAGCAGACCTAGTCTCAGCGGTGTGAGCGAAGCTTCCAATGCAGGGACGGAGCCGCTCGGCGGAGCTGTGCCAGCCAATTCCAACCGCTCAGGGAGGTGGAGTCAAAAACAGTCAGTGCGCTCGCCGCGGACTGTGCGCGTTACACGCGTACGGCACGTGCAGTTGAAAAGACCGCCAGCGGTTAGGGTGGGTAATGGTATTTAGAGCTGTTCGTGACGTCATTTGCAGTGTTGTGTCCTGTCGAGTTGTGAAAAGGTGACAAATTATCACATTTTAAAGACGGCAATATTAAAACTTCTTGAGATATCACCAGCTTTTGGTTATTTCGCATCTACCTCCCGCTCAGACCGGCTGAATGCAAACACTTTCTTGTTTTCCAAAACACAATCCATTTTCATAGCCACGTAACATTTTCGTTGCGCCTTCCCCGCGGTTCTCAAGAAGGACGACGCTGGGTTCCGGCGCCGCGGCGCCACGTCCTCTGTCTAGTTAGTAGGTGTTCCCCGGTGTTCTGTGTTCCCCGGCCGGCGCCGGCGCGGGGCTGGAGCTCGTGCAGTACGCTGTTACGTGGTGTCGTCGCGTCATGTGACTGTAGTTGTGCGCGCTGCCGTGACGTGTGCTCTGTGTGTATGTGTGGGTGTGTGCAGGTGTGTGTGGGTAAGACGGAGGCCAGTGTGACCTAACTGATTACGGGTTTTGTCGGCATGCCGGCGGGGTCAGCGCGAGCAGCCGGTGTCGTCTCTCTCTCTCTCTCTCTCTCTCTCTCTCTCTCTCTCTCTCTCTCTCTCTCTCTCTCTCTCTCTCTCTCTCTCTCCGCTGTTTCATTCCCTCTGACTCTCCTCTCAGCAGGTTCGGCAATGGACGGCTTACGATGATCTCAGTCTTCCCATCCCCCCTCCCCCTCCCTGTTCACCTCCGGTTCATCGTACATGTGTCAAACAACTCACACTCAACTCACACTCTCACTCACCGCTGTATCAACAGGCTGCGGGCCTCGTTAAAAAGCGGCCGCCAATAGACCTCACACGCCCAGTCGGCGGCCGGCCACATCAAAACGGCATTAACAGCGCGCGCCGGCGCGCGAGCCACGTGATTTATCTCGGCTGGCTGGGAACGGGTGACAGGACGGCCACCACTCGGGGACCCGCGGCTGGGCTGGGGTTGCGCCGATCAATTGGGACCGGTTCTTGATGGGACACGGTCGTAAGTTTGCCAGTGGGTTAGAGTGACTGGTGAGTCGGCAAGATCCATGGGCACTCAGCTCATGTGGTAAGCGGGTTACAAGATGAGGGCTTCTCCCTTCTTATCACCTTTTATGAGAAAACTATCAAGCGGCCTTTAGTTGATTTTACTGGGAAGAATCGCAACAATTATGCACACACATGAGAATTATTCAACCGATTCATTTATATCTTTGGTACGCTATCCTGTTGACAGTCGTCTCATGCCAGAAGCTGCCGCCGTCTCACGTCACTCCGTCTATTCCCGGGAGCCTCTCGGAGTCCGTTCTGCCTCTGAAGGCCGCTGCGGTCCCCTCTCGGCGCGTGCGGGCCGGCACGAGCCTCTGCGCCACCCCTATCGGCCCTTCCCCCGTCGCCGACAACAGCGCGCCTTTGTCGGGCACTCGGTCAGGGGTCGGGTTAATTCGGCCTATTTCATCCGGCTGAAAGGGTGGGCAGGCCTGAAAAGGACGAAATTAGTCTCGGCGAGCCGTTGCGCCGTGCGGACGGGCTCGGTTGGCGGCACGTGGAGCCAGACAGGCCGGAAAACAGACCGCTCGCCGCAACCGGCCGGCATAAAGGGGGTTACACCGGCGCGCGCACCCTTTGATTGAGATCGACACGCGCCAATCGGAGGTTCAGCGGGGCCGCCGCGGACGGGTTGGCAGCCAATGGGAGGCCTTCGAAACAAACGGCAGTCGGGGAGGTGGTTTCTGGACGTCAAATCAGCTTTGAGCGGCGCTCGGGAGTGAAGGGATCGGTGCAGATTGGCGATATTGATGGGTGGCTGGCGCATTTTGTGGTTCACAGTGGGAAACGGGTTCTATGAAGACAGCTGTATTACTAACTTCAACGCCACGGGGTTTATTTGAGGCGTGTTTTTGGTTGAAACCGACGCAAAGGAATTTTACTCGGGGTGGTATTGAAAGGACAAAAGACGTTCCGTAAAACTCTAACCACAAAGGTACCGGAAATTCGCCAGCGAGTAGACGCAACTCGGGGAAATCTATCGCAGTTATTCGCATTCATTCAGTTCCGGCACAAACAGAGCTGACAGACAGACGCTACCGAAGCGGTGGTGCCCCAATGGTGGCTGGTTCTTATCAGAGCGAGGACGCCATTGCATTTGGCAGATCATTTCCCGCCTGGCCAATCCCATATACGTGCCTGCCGTGCACCCAGAAATCCATTACCCCTGCCATTATCCAGGGGCTGGCGCGGCGGCGGCGGCGGCGCGGCCGGCCCGGCCCGCCATCACCTCAGCCATTGCGCCGTCCGCGCTCTGCGCCCGTGTAGCGGCCAGCTAGCCCGTCCGAGGGCGTCATTTATCGTCCAGCCATCAGCCATTGGGTCGGCCGTATCCGTCAGAGGCAACGCGCGCTGCGCCCGAGGGGGCACCGGTTCATTGTTCATTTCTGGGCTCCCCTCGGCGCCCGGACCCCTCCCTCACCCCAGCGGTGCATCTGCATACGACGGACGGCGGGCACCAACAGACAGACAGACAGACAGACAGACGGACAGACGACCAGCCGAGCCGCGGCGTCGGGCACTCTGCACACGACACAGCAGCGCTCCACGCGGCCCGAGTGGGCGCCGATAAACTCGTATCGGCCGAACGGGTTTTACGAGTGCTCGTCGATAGACGCGGCCATGTGTGCGCTGCGCACGCTTATCGCTTTATTTCAAACTCTGAGCAAACAGCGCGCACGCAAGTCAGCTCCGATAGCCAATCGGTAGGCACGCCGGCCCTCCGTGCCGGGGTTAGTTTGAGGTTTAGCGGTGAATGCCTGAACCACTCAGAACGCCAATCGGCTACTAATGGACATCTTTCAGGTGACAATGATATGATAGATAAACATGCCTAATCCTGCAATAAGACCTGCATGATAGCGCTGCCAAATCGCGCCGAAAACCTGCACGACCAAGATTGAAGCAAAGTCGTTCTTATTTAATACGAAGTCGTCGGGAAGTCAATAGATAGTGTAGGTATCCTATCTTCTCGGAAAGTATTACTGCAGGCGAGGTTCATTAAATCACTTGAACAAAATTTAGTATCCAAAAGAAATATCGTTTCGACCCATGAAGGGTTTGGCGTTCATTTCACATCAGGCAGGAGGCCGACCTGATACCGTTGGGGGCCGAACTGACGACGCGCCGCGGTTATTACGAACTCTTCCGGTAACGGGCGCTGCGGAAGGGAGCGATTTTCTGCCGTCTCCCAGCGGGGCCGTATGAAAGCTGCGCCAATTAAACTCATTCATGGACAGAAACGGACCGATTACCCGGCCACTGGGGTGGGGTCCGGGCAGGGGTGGGCAGGGGAGTGGGTGGGGCGGCGGGAAACCAGCTGCAGGCGTGGAAAGGGGGGAGGGGTGCCAACTTATGAGTTACGATATTCTTTTTTAGGGGAATATTGGGTTCAGTGGCGTCATATACTGGTTGGTATTTACTATTTAGGTAGGTATTCCTGATAGGTATTGAGCATTTATCCTGCAAATAAGTTCAACAGCAAAAGGGTCCTTCTAATCATTCCACTACCTTTGACAACACAAGCCACTCCCGTTTCTGAATAATTCCAATGCACCGGGCGTCTCAAGCTCGTCAGTACCTCGGCCGGCCGGCCTCTGTCCAACGCGTAGCCGCAATTATCGCCACAACCGAGCCCGTTCGCCAAGGCCATCGGCTCTTATCAACCGGGCCCGTATCGGCCGGCCGGCCTCCCCCGGCCCCGCCCCCGCGACCGGCCGCAGCCCCCCCCAAACTCTTTGTGCGGCACCCACGCCAGCGCAGGTGTCGGCAGAGGTGCCGGGGGGGGGGGGAGCGGGGCAGACATAGGTCACCGTCACTTCAAATGACAGCCTTCCGGGACCGAGCACCCGTTGTGAATAATTGCGTTCAATTAATGTTCCATCAGGCTCCCATCATCGGCCTGGAATTGGTTGGGGTTGAAATTAGTCGGTCACGATTCGGTGGGCACAAGTGGGTGTTGCCCGTGTAAAACTGTTCTTGTTTTAGCAAATCGGCCGGTAACCGCCACCTCTCCTTCCGTTAGGGGGTGAAATGTGTGTGTGGGTGGGGGGGGGACGGCAGAGGTGGCGAACGGTCGCTGCATTTAGCGGTATATAATTAGTGGCCATTATGCGCCAGCAGCCACATCAATTAGCAACTGTGCCGGGCAGCGCCGGCGCACCCCTGCCTACGCCATCGATTGGCTCCGCCCCGCGCCGCCATACTGGAAACGGGGACCAATTAGAGCGAAAGGGTTAACGCCGGGGAGGGTGGGGACGTCCATATCGGGCGCTGGGAGGGATGAGCGCAGCCGGGATTACCGAATCAGAACCGAGGTAGTGGGACCGTGGCTGATATTCCAGTGCAAAACATGAGAGGGGAAGGTGTGGGTTACATTTTCGTGTTTGGTTCTGGGTCAATATCGCCAAGCGTGTGGTTATAAAAGACATTTACTGGTCATTGCTCATATTCCTCGCATTTTAACGGGTAGGAATCGCCCATTGGTATACCTCATTGATCTGACTTCAAGCGTTTCACTGCACCTTAGATCACCACACAAGCAAATATGTCGAGCACTGCATCGTGTCCTGTCTTGTGCACATTTGTTAGTGCATTCATGTCGAGAAAAGTACAAAAGCAGCGAGCTTTTCCGTGTGTCACAAACGCCCTACCTCAGCGCCGTTACGTTACTCAGCCGGAGCCCCGTGCCGGCGGGGTTTCCACGGTCACATACCCGTCACATGTCGTGACACCGGACGTCACGGCGGCCTCAGCTCGGCGCGTGACGCCCCCCCCCCTCCCCTCCCCCGACATCCGGCCAATCATCTCAGCGCCATCAATAACCCGTTCAAGGGCGCCGTCCGAGTTAAAGGGAAGTGGCCGCGGGCGATGACCTCAGTGACAGTGAATTCAGTCACTGAGGTCTCCGCATGAACTACCGATGGGACCTTTTCGGCGTCTGCGTTGCGCACAAACGCAGCGGCAGGGGAGCGGGGGGGGGGGGGGGCCGGGGGGGGGACGCACCCACTCATCCCATACCGCAAGTGCACGCCGAACACTCATCGATATTCGCCGGGCGTTGCCATGACAACGGCCGCGCTCGGCTCCCGGGGTAATCACCGCAGCTAATCACGCGGACACTCGGGCAGCGGCAGACGCTATTGGGGAACAACGATCGTCAACGGGGGTTCACACTCGGCTCACCAGACATCTACTCAACACTGACTCGTTCCTCACTGACTCGTTCCTCCCCTCCCCTCCCATCCACACCGGCGTCTTTCGCCGGCACCACCCTTGAGCTACCTCCGCCGCCGTCCCTGCCGGACCGAGCTGACAGAGACGACACCGAACTGCGAGCCGACCCGCCGCGGACCAGCTCCTCGCTTAGTGGGGGTATTATTGTTTTGTTTCCGCCGCCGCTACTCGCGAGAACGGGTGCATTCAGTGACGGGGCCACGGGGCTTGTGCGTGATATCTGCCGGCGCGGTTTCACGCGTTCCGCCGTTTGGTATTGAGTTTTGCCCGTCGGCGGCGTATGCCGACTCTGTGCGATCTTGCCGACGAGGTGGGCCGACGGAGGACCGCCCGTGCCACTGGGTGTAACCGGTCCGCCGCCGACCGCGACCCGGGGTCACGGTGACGTCACTGAGGACTAGTGACGTCACGGCGGCGTCGGGGCGCAGTCGGCGCCGTAGTGATTTCGCTGTCTTGATTTAGTTTTGTTCGCTCGCGTGCTTTGTTTTTGTTTGTCCACGGGTCGGCCACGTTTGGAATCGATGAGAATGGGATGACATACGCTGATCGGGGCACGGTTCATGCCGTCGTGATTTGTGAGACCCGTGGACAGGGCCGGGGGCGGACGGGCGGCGCCCGCCGCCAGTCCCGCCCCGGCCCAGGTCGACCCGGGTCCCCTGGCCGGGCCGCAGTAGCCTATTTATTGTCAAGTCAGGACCGGCCGGCCCGACCCGAGGGACGCCTCGCATACATACACACACCTACCTCAGATGAACCAAACTCAGGTATCGTAAGTAGCCGGCGGCCTGTAGCGGCCGCGCCGCCGGTCACCAATGACCGGTGACCGGTCAGGGGTCACAGGGGAGCGCGCGCCGAGCCGGCGCCGCACGCCAGGCATGTCAGAGAATGTACGAGGTGACTGAGCGCAGTGCTGGAGCCTGTACCCGTTGTAGAGTCATTCCTGGGCCGCATCGTCGCCAGTAAGCCATATTATTGTGTTCTTCGTGTAGTAGTGAGAGTAGTGAATAAACTTGTAGACAAGACGACACTCGTTTTGGTGGGAGAACGACAGAAGGGCGGATGGAAGGAGAACGGAGGAGAACGACAGAAGAGCGAGAGGAAAGAGAACCAACGAATCCAACAAGGAGTGTTTCGAGTGGAGAGAATACCTGTCCAAATAGTTTTGGCATTAAAATTAGTCGAATGACAAGTTTTTTTTAATTACTGCTACGAAGCATTCATAATTTTCATTCATAATTCCATAAGTGTAGGCCTTCAAGGACTCGACAACTAAGGGCCAGGCGACATATCTCACGAAAAGGAAAAGGAACTTCCGTTCGAAAACATGGCCACTGGCCAAAAACAGTTTGTCAGGGGATCTGGTGAGCAAACCTGCTACCCGTTTTAGAACAATTTTGAAAATGAGTAGCCCTTTCCTCGGTCCAGGACGCATCGGAAGGGCATACAGCACAGTGCACATACCACTTTTTCGTAAGTTTGCTTCAAAACTGCACTACCACTGAACGAAGTCTTCGATTATGTAATATGTGCATAATCACCGCGAACGCTCCAGCCTCCAACCACTACGGGTACTTACCAGAAGCCCCGGGTTTATGAAACATTGCGTCCCGCACAACCATTTCGATTCCCTTCCTCCGCACGACGGCCACTTGTTTCACATCACCGAGCCGACTTACACTGACCTCACTCAGACTGACAGACGACCCCGAACCAGCCCACCCCAGTCTGACCCGACCCGGGTCACGTGAGCTTTTGACCAAGGGCACATCGAGGGGTCGGGAATTGCGGCCGATTCAGGTATCTCGCAATCTCTAGTACCTATCTATCTTCCGGGTGACAAATATTTGATAGCTATCGTCCTATCGCTTAACCCTCGCCCGTATAGGGGGGGGGGGAGTCGAACGGACCCCCCCATGGTTTTTCGCGAATAACTCGCGTAAAAAGCGGCCGATCGCGACGAAACTTTCAGTACCCTCGCGTTAATCAATTTTACACCTACCCTGAAAATTTCATGACCCTGACCCCAATGACCCTTGACCTGTGACCTACTTTTCGAGACCATGTTTGGCCGGAATCGCGATTCGGCGTATGTCGGCTCGCATTAGCCGCGCGTTTGCAGTCTTTTCGTGGTTTCAAGCGTTCAAACATGTGATATGACGTTGCCCCCATGCATTAGGGTGGGTGTCAAGGTCACCTGAAGGTCAGGTCAGGTCATTAGCCTTTGGTGACCTCGGTTCACTTTTTCGAGTTTTACATGTTTCTAGGCCAGTTTTTGGAGCTGAATTCGAATTTAGCAACCATATGAACGTTTACGAAGTAGTTTTGGTACCTTCGTAACCATGTAACGAAGCTGTCAGAGGCGGTTGACACTTAGTCTTACTAGGAATACCCGGCAGGACCCCTACTGGTTGACCTGACCTGACCTGACCCGACCTGGACTAAATGCATAAAGACATCATCTGTGATCAAAACTAACATGATATTCGTGATCAGCGCCCCGAAAAACCCTATAGCAGCCACACTTTACGACGTTCTAACAGGTCCCGATTTTCCCGACTTTTGGGTCATTGACCTGACCTGCAAGGTCAACCAATGACCTAGGACCTTAAAATTAGGTATCATCGGCTTCCTCTCGTCACGGGCAGCACGCTCGTTTTTTTCCGCGAAGCTCTAGCTCCATCAGGGGCGAAACGGCAAGGGGGGGGGGGGTTCAACGGACCCCCCCCCCCTTATACGTTCGCGGCTGGAAAAACACCAATACGGGCGAGGGTTAAATAATGTCATACATGACATAGCATCATAGAAACGGTTTGGATAATTAGGTACCTAGCTGATTCGCGGTGTATCGAAGCAGTTGTTGGACCTCAACGTAAGAGTGGGCCAATCTCCCTTTGAACCATCACAAAGGGACTCAGCCATGGTATGACATCAAGCCTGGCGCCGCTCTCGGAAACTCAACTTTGTAACTATTTTCTTACGCAGTAAACACAAAAGCTGCCAGCATCAACGACACAAAACTCGGGTGCGGAAAGCATGCAGTCAAGCTGCGATTATCATTCCACGGAAACATTCGCCAATCGACACGGATAACATACCTACATCTCTGCTTTTGTTTTTTATCCCTTTGCAATAGATAAACAATTATATCGCAATTTTTTGTCATATTTTTTGCGATAAATTCAGACTGTTCATGTCTCATGACGCTCTCCAAGAAATTTAACGTCAATTTCGGAGTCCATGACTTACATAACACATTGTCCAAACGGAATGTTTGCTTCCAGGTCTTGAAATCATTCAGTTGAATGACCACTTTCGGAATTAATTATTCCCGAAATTAATTGTTTCCGAGACTTAAATCACAAGTGGCTGCACATGAGACCATAACGATCGACGGCAGAGACATTCAATAAAATGCGCATCTTTTGCGCCAGCTCCGGCTTCAATTCCACAGGCAATGCATGAAAACACGGTAACCCACCCCTGGTGGCGTATGCTCGAACTTCCAATAATCTTCTGCCACCACCTTTTTCAGCATCCCAAAGCGCATCGCTGGCAAAGGGAATATCGGTGACTGACGTGAACCATGCCTGAACTATGCAATAAGCGTTCACGTATATTTTCACACTGACCTGCGTGGGAAAATTATGTAGCATAGACCAACTTCATGAGTGCGTCCAGTTCTGTGTGCGCAGGCGCTAGCATTGAGGCCCATCCCATGTAATATCTGGCTCTGCCTTTACTCATCGCCACTACCCAAACTCTTTGGTAGACTTCCGCAGGCGTGTATTCCACCATGCAAAAGGCACGGTCACAACGGCCACAAATCGGCACGGACAGGCGATCTGCCAACCCACCCCCGCGGAAGCTCAGCCCGACATTTGAGGTCACGCTCAAATTAAAGCAAACGGTAGTAACAACTAGCGATGTGACCGAAGCGCGCACAACCGTGGGCCCCACATGTGGGGGTTTCACCAGCACCCAACACAATAGGAAAACGTTGCAACGGCTTATAAATTAATTCCAAATAAATGTATCGTCAACCTAGATTTTAGTTTCAGATCAGTTAAATCTGCACCCTCATAAAAACGTTTTGTTCCCAAAACAAACTTTCCTAACACTTCAACATATGCTATAGGTTACGACTCTTTTGCGTTTTGGGAGGCCAGGAACTCATTATATTTCTTTTCTTGTGCCTGGTAGAGCTTCAGGAGCTTCTTCAACTGACCTTTGCTGACTTCCTTTCCCTCCTTGTCGTGAGTCGGCATACCCTGTGGGAGAGAGACCAAGGTTAACCACTAATAACCAGGTTAACACACAATCTGGACTCAATGGCCGACAACCGACAGGCTTACAGAAAAGGACACCTTTACCCATTCGAGGTCATTGTGGTCAAGCCACACATAAAAAGCTCAATAGTAACCGCGCATTTTTTGAATATTCGCACTTGCAGTACCAATTTAAGGGACACTTCCCCTTTTATTACGAAATTGAGGAATTTTTAGGTATTTCGAGGTTTATATCCGTAGTTCTGAGCATTGCGCCTGGTAAACATAACATTTATGCATTGTCAGGACACTGAAGCACAACGAAGAAAATAAATCGCTCAAATAAGGCTCCATAAAAAACAACGCGACACAGTAATTTATCGAAACCTGAGGATAAGCCGCACAATGAAAAGTTAAATACGGCATGCGCTCAGCCGCTCGCTGGTTTGAACTCTCACCTTGTCGTCCCACTGGGAGTACTTGTCGGTGTCATTTCTGAACATCTGGTGCGGCGGCACTCGCCGCTGCGCCTCCCGCTCGGCCTCGACCCTCATCTGCTCCAGGCGGCGCCGCTCCTTCTCCAGGCGCTTCAGCTGCTCCTGACGGGCCTTCTCCTCACGCTCTTTGAGCAGCGCCTCGCGGCCCACCAGCTTCAGCACCACCTCGCCTAGAGGGGGGGGGGGGGGAGGGGGCGTCAGTGGCGGAGGCTACAGGAATTTGAAAACCGCAAGTGACATACCAACTACCAAGTCGCTGCGGGCAAACTGGAGGCTTCCTGTCTCGTCTCAAAACCAGCTATTATTGCAGCACAGTAATTAAACAGACACATGGCACATGTGGTAATCAGAAGCTTGCTGAATTCAGTCTCGCTCTTTTGATCCTCTACTTTCAGCACTCGTCTTCTAATGTGGACCGTTATTCAACCATGAACCAATCCCACCACAATTACCATTACAATTCTCCTTCCACCTGTCTATCACCATCCTTCTTTCCTTCCCTCTCCCTTTCTCACCGTCTCTATCCTCCAGCCTGATCCCCAGCACGGTAAGTTTTCCTCCCCCTCCCCGCTCTCACCGTCTCTGTCCTCCAGCCTGACCCCGAGCTCCGCGTCGAGTTCCCATCCCCCTCCCCCGTTTCCCCTCTCCCTCCACTCACCAACTCTATCCTCCAGCCTGACGCCCAGCTCGGTAAGTTCTCCCTCCCTCTCCCTTTCTCACCATCTCTGTCCTCCAGTCTGACGCCAAGCTCTGTGAGGTCCTCGTCCCGCACCCGGTCACACTCCTGCAGCACAGCGGGCACCTGGTGCTCGCGGGCAGTCTGACGCACCCGCTCGCGGAACTTGCCCAGCACGGTGAGGTAGGGCATCACCAGCGACTCCACCTGGGCGAGGGAGCATGTTCGGGTCAGTATGGGCCGGGGTATGGTCCATGCGGAAGGTGGGTGCAATGGGGTACGGTCAGCGATTCCACGTCCAGTTCAATGGGGTGCGGTCGGGTATGGGTTACTTCAGCTACCAACTACACTACGCTCCGTTACCAGCAATCACCAACGTGAAACAGTCAGATACGATATTACCAGGAATTTCACTGGCTAGTGGGCCGGAGAAGTCGGGTGTGAGGTCTGTGGTACGGAATGTGTTTGTACCCGTTTCATCGCACTAACGGCATATCATATTACAATTATAAAAACGGCGTTGTTATGATAAAAAACAAACAACCTTACGAAAAATCAACGAAACAAAACATCGACCTCCTGCCAGTCCCTGTTCTTCCTCCCTAACTCACGTCAGTGGTGGTGTCGCCCTCCAGCGGGAATCCGATGGCCGGCCCGCCGGCCGGGATGGCACCGAACACCTTCAGCATGCGCGTGACGTACTGGGCGGCGTCGGCGAGCAGTTGTCGGTTGGCCACGCCGCCGGCCGTTCGCGACTCGTCCACATACGTGTTGCAGGCGGAGACCAGGTCACGCAGGGCCTCCAGGCAGGAACGTGTGTCGATGTTGTCTGTTGGAGGTCGTAGGAAGAGTCAAGGTGGGTGTAAGAAGACAGCGGAGCGAGAATGGAGTGACGAGGAGGAACTGGGAACAAAACAAGACACATCGACGCTTAGATATGTCTACTTAGACACATATGTACGACACTAGGATATATCGGCTGCTTGAAACATACAACTCATTAACAATTACATCCAGCTCAGCAACACGCCAAACGGTATTTACTTTCCCTCACCTCACCTCCCAGTCATTTCCCTGATATCCCCAGCCCAGTCCCGGCCGCTTCTCGAGCGCCACCTACCGCACAGCGCCTCGTGGACGTCGGTGCGGATCTGGCTGAGTGTAGCGTTCAGAGCCAACTCCCGATCACCCCACTTCTGGAAGAAGTCCACCCCGGTTGGCGCAGTACGCAGCACCGACTTCACGTACAGGAAAAACTCCTGTGAAGATAGAGAACACACAAATGATAAGAAAACCCAGCATTCAATTGCCATGTAAACAAATGATGTGGTAAAAACCAACAAAATATGCGAAAAAGACCGTAGAAATAAGCAAATGCGTCAAACAAGAACGTTTAACACGAGGTTAAATCTTCATTTAGGACACCCCTGACTTACTTCGCCTGATCTCCGTCACATTCAACTTCTCAGCCCTCCCCTATATTTTACCACAAACTCACATTGACGGCCTTCTCGAAGTTTTTGGCGACGTCCATGGTCTGTTCGCTGTAGTCGAGCGTGTCCTTCCAGGCGTGCATGAGAAAAACGAGCCGCAGCTGGCGCGCCGAGTGTCGCTTCAGCGCCTCCTTGATGGTGACAAAATTCTTCAGCGACTTGGACATCTTGCAGCCAGCGATGGTGAGGTGACCAGAGTGCAGGAAGTAGCGTACCCAGTTGTCGTTGTTGAAGTACGCCTGCGAAAGGTCAGTATCATGAACTTGTACCCTCGTGTGAAAATGATAATTACCGGGCAATCGCATAATGATGGAATGGTCGGCAATCTGTCCTGGGATAGGCTGAGGCCATGATGAATTGCTGTTAGACGCCTAGCAAGACTGGTTACAAGTTACAACTCGATCGCACCAACTGCATCGCATTCTCTTCCCTTACCGAAGTCTCCTGTCCATCCAGCCAGACCCTGACCACTACCCCTCTCTACACTATATTCCTCTCGGTCCCACGCCGTACCTCAGCCTGCGCCAGCTCGTTGTCGTGGTGCGGGAACTTGAGGTCGTATCCGCCCGTGTGGATATCCATGCTGGCGCCCACTATAGCCGACGCCATGACGGAGCACTCGATGTGCCAGCCGGGCCGGCCGGCGCCCCATGGCGACGGCCAGCTCGGCTCACCCGCCTTGGACGCCTTCCACAGCGCAAAGTCGTTCGGCGAGCGTTTCTCCTTCAGACGGTCCTCCGAGACGCTCAGGTCACCTGGGGAGGGAGAGGGGAGGTCAGGGATAAACTCAGGTCACCTGCGGGGTCAGGGGTCAGACGTCAGGTCGCATGTGAGGTCAGATGTCAGACGCTCAAGTCGCCTGTTAGCAGTTAGTACAGGCTTGCGGGTCACAAATGAGATCAGAGGTCAGCTCAGGTCACCTGCCCTCTAGTACGCCCCTCCAGTACGTACCCTCGCCCTCCTGGAGCGCAGCACTGTCTCCGTACGCCTCGGGCACCAGTTTGGCGTAGTGGTGGTTCTCGGCCGCGTCAAACTTGCCCACGTCAAAGTACACCGAGCCTTGCGACTCGTACGCCATGCCGTTGTCGATGATTTTCTGGATGTAGTCGACGATTTCGGGAACGTACTCGCTGACACGGGTGACCACGTTGGCCGGCAGCACCTGACGAGAAGAGGGGCGACGAGAAATGTAGTTAGAGGAGGACGCAGGATTTAAACTTGAGATGAATACTTGTAGGTGTCATGATTTAGCGCACACAGTTATCGTACAACAGTCATAAATAATATTTTACGCTGACAACTTTACGTTTAAGGCGTCATTCGACACTGTAGTCATCTGAGCCTCGTATAACCGACTTTGTGTTAGAGTAGCAAAAACGTTCACATCTTCTAACACAGAGGATAGGCAGAACAGCGAAACCCCTTTACCACATTCACGGTTGTTACACTAACTGCCGGTCTTACGTTGAGGGCCTCCATGTCAGCGTGGAACTCTCCCTCCCAGTGGCGCGGCAGATCGGCGAAGATGGAGTTATCGGTGACGGTGTGACCGAGCCGGCGGTCCAGCCACTCGGCCAGAGGGTCACTGGCCTCCGAGAGCAACAGCTGGGAAAACGGGGGCAACCGTTACCATAGGAACAGCGAGTCACTGGCCTTAGAGAGCAGCAGCTGGGGGAGAACAGGGAGTAACGTTTACCACAGGAAGGAACGGGGGCAGCGGTTACTATAGGAACAGCGGGTCACTGGCCTCAGAGAGCAGCAGCTGGGAAAACGGGGGCAACCGTTACCATAGGAACAGCGAGTCACTGGCCTCAGAGAGCAGCGGGGAACCGGGGCAGCGTTTACCTTAAAAGCATATACCAAGGACTTACAAGCTACTTGATATGACATGATAAAATGATTTGTAAGTTATTGATTGTACCCTACCCACTGCCGGCCTGCTCCCGTGCCATGCTTTATCAATGACTGACCTACTGAACTACCAATTATAACCTCCACACAAATGTCATCCAACCATTCACTGTCACGGACGTGTGCCAATCTGTCAAACTCAACGAATCATTTCATTTCACCTTTCATCATTCACTTGACAGCCAAAATATCCTGCCGGGCGCGGGTCATGTAACCGCCCTGCTCCGGGACAGCCCACCCAGACTCAGCCTTCCCCGCAGAACCTACCAACTGACCCCCGGCCCCGTCTCACCTGTCTCGCCTCAGCCAGGTCCCCGCCCTGTTTGACAGCGGCCTCCACCTTGTCGATGGCCGCTGTGAGTCTGTCCACCAGGCGGCGCTGCATGCCTCGCTTGTCGGTGTCTCGCTCAGCGGCAGCCTTCTCGGCGTATATCTGAGCGTGGGAGAAAGGGTGGTGTGAAACTTAGTTAGAACCTTCAACGGCAAGATATCACCGTACAGAATGGAATGGGGGGGGGGGGACTTGATTTGTCGCATGCAGACGAACTGACGAAAGGCGAATAAGGCTGCTCGTCTAGAGCACAGCTGATGAAAGACGAAGAAAATATATGCACCACCGTAACAAACATAGGGCTGCACTTAGACAGAGCAATCGAGCCACAGATAATCACAATGGACAATTAAGCATTTTATGCAGCACTAAGATCCCCGCCCATTCAACACCACACATCAACTAGCCTAGCTCTCGCCATTCCCACTCCAATTCTTGACTACCCCTCGCCCAAATTACCTTCTTTACCCTTCAACTGCCACACAGATGATTATCAATTATGTCCACTGGATAGTAGCTAGTGACCAAGCATTGAGCCTCCCTTCCTCCCCCAACACTCCCCACCTTGAGCGCCTCGGAGCAGTCGTCCACCATCTGTTTGAGGTCGCCGGTGCGCTCGGCGTACTGGGCCAGCAGGTGCTGGTGGCGCGCGCGCCGGATTATCTTGTCGTCCACATCCGTCACGTTCATCACGTAGGTGACGTCGTAGCCGAAGTAGTCGGTCATGACGCGACGCAGGATATCGAACGAGATGTACGACCTAGCGTGGAGGGATATACACAAGTTCAATGATGCAACACGCGAATAGATATGGCGTGTAAGTAATGTCTGACCCTTTGGTCACTGTTGCATGTGATGTGTCAAAATGTTATACCTTGGCTGCCAAGACTTTAATTTATAAATAAAGAGTCAGGCAGTATAAACATCCTGGGGTTATCATATTCGGACATAAATAACCAATATTTTTGCTGCAATCCCCGCATATCTTGAATCGTATACTGATATGTGTCAATTCTACATTGTGTAACGACTATTTAGCTAGGCTCGTGTCCTTCTGCGTAGTCAACTGGCCTGTCCATGTACCGTGCACTCCAGTGAGCTGACTTGACGTGGCCCATGTCCTAAGACATGTTTACCATGGTCAGTGTCCAGTGGACCGACCTCACGGCTCGAGTAACCGCTAACCGGTGAGCCGATCTTACGTCCCAGTCCAGTGAGCTGACCTGGCGCGCCCTGGACTGACTTGGCGTGCCCTCTTTATTTAGAAGACTGACCTGTCATGCCCTCTTCATCTGGCGGACTGACCTGGCGCGCCCCGCGCCTGTACTGACCTGGCGTGTCCCATGTGCGAGGCGTCGTAGACGGTGGGCCCGCAGCTGTACCAGAGTACCCGGCGGCCAGCCTGCGGCACAAACAGCTCCTTGCGCCGGCTCAGACTGTTGAACAGGTGCAGCTGAGGGGTGGCAGTGCCCTCTGGCGGCGCCCACTGCGGCTGCTCTCGGCGCGCCATCTGTCCGAGACACACGGCACTTTCAGTTGCTCAGTCAGACGCCAGTCAAAACGGAAAACAAATGCCAGATTCTTGAGGCAATGGTATCAGCGACAATCTTAGACGTGATAAGCAACAGCTTTTATGGATGCATAGTGGGCAACTCATAAAGTTGTCAATCACACCAAGGCACCAGTAAATCCTGTGGTATCACAGGATTCTCAGAAAATCAGTCATTTCAAATTCACAGGGTATAGACCGTGTATCTGTGAATACACAACAATTTTTACAACACACCTAAAATACACTTTACAATTTTACATCTTATAAAGCCTCAAAGGATGCCACTAAAAAGCTAACTTTGACCTGAAGTGAAACTTCCTAGTCAAACTTATGAAAAATGAAACTGAGTTATTGCAGTGCAAACTGTAAGTCTACAGCTGAAACAGTACCTACAACACCACACTGCAAGACTGTAGTAGAGGAAGTTACAGGACACAGTTGGGACAAAACATAAAAATACATAGACCGGCCATTCCCCACATCTTGAGCTATGCTATGCTGTCATGCATGAATGTACAACCACAGTAATCAAATAGCCATTAGGCCCCATGTCTGTCAGGCACACACCAACTCTCTCATTCATTTCTATTTCTATTCTGCAAAAAGGATCAGGACATCATGAGGTACTGATGTCCTAAGAAGTTTTCAAACAATTAGATCATTTTTTTTCTTATGAAGAAGTCATTCATCACATTGACTTCACATTGACTAAAAATGCATCAATTTTTGTGTATGCTATTTATAAATATCTGGATGCTTTAGACAAAGTTCTGATTGAAAACTAAGTGTATAAGGTACATATAAAATGTGGATAAGATGAGTTTAGTATCAATCAGGTACGATATTTTGAAATGCAAACTGAAAATCACACAAGAGTTCTCTGAAAACAAACCTTTCAATGAGCTGAATTAATTCAAATGTTAGTGAACCTTTGGAGAAGAGAAAGGATGGTAGCTGAATACTGAATATCAAAATGAGGCAAAGGTTAGGGCACAATTTATTGCAGAAACTTTCGCATACATTCAGTCCAAAATACAAGAAAGCAAAAGCATTAAGTCATACACAATGCGATTAGTGAGGAGACTTTGAATGACAGGACATGTTACACTGTAACAGACAGAAAGGAACAATAAACTAGGGATACCCAAATGCATGAATTCAAGCAAGCACTCATGCTCTATAGTTTTGATAGTTCCCTGATTAAGAAAACTCACATTTGCCAAAAATCCTTTTCTTTTCTTCCTTGCTCTGGATATAAATCTGACTTGCTTGAAGAATGGATATTGCTGTTGAGTCAAAGCGACCCAGCAATGCACACTAACTACTTTGCTACTTCTTGAGAATACACTCATTCATATGACTGTTTGTAATTCATTTGCCTGAAATGATTGCAAGATGCTTTTACATTACATCTACAGGAAAACCAGTACCTATCCATCGTGTATGCTTTATAATTGAGTTTAGAAAGAGCAGCAAAACATAATATGGTACGTTTGTAAGATGGCAAATTGTGAGTGCAATTGAGTGCAATCATTTTTTTTTTGCTTCTGGTTCATAAGCACTTGTGAGTTCTGAACACAACAGCTCAACAAAATCAGCATTACAATCACAACCAAAACCCATCCCAACCATACATATACCAGATCACTATATTCTTATTTAGCTTAGCATGCAAAAAAGGACAATTGTTTCTGTAAAAATAGCTGTACACCAAAACAAGCAGATGCTTTCCTGAGCTCTTTGACTACACCTTTATTTATCTGACAGGCTTTTAGAAAGGAGCCAAGCCATATCATTTTATACAATAGAACGAAAAGAAGAGACAAGCTAGCATGCAAGTTGCAATAAACACATCATTATCTTGAATTCAATAGACTGGGTTAATTTATTCCAAGGCCATCATTGCCAAAATAACATAAGAATGCCTAAAAGAGCAAAAATCTCAAAACGTCACAAGAAGACAGAGTGTTGAAAGCTGAACTTAGGTAACTCATGTCAAATTATAGTGTCTGACTTGTCTGATAACATGGCATTGGAGGCTTGTCT
Source organism: Amphibalanus amphitrite (assembly GCF_019059575.1). Taxonomy (NCBI): domain Eukaryota; kingdom Metazoa; phylum Arthropoda; class Thecostraca; order Balanomorpha; family Balanidae; genus Amphibalanus; species Amphibalanus amphitrite. The sequence goes on from NW_024882065.1 coordinate 56,266, forward strand.
GATAACATGGCAAAAGAGGACCAAGCCCTTATACATACTAATCACAAAGTTCACTCTGCTATACTAGATAAATCCAGGGTAAATGGTGAAAACAGGGTGCTGAAGGGGATTAGGTAGGTACTAGGTAGGGTACCTTCCAAATCAATATAAATTACCTTGGGTATTGAATACCAATACAAATAAATTGAAATACAAGCCAATACAAATGAATAGCCACATCACCAAACTGAAACTAAAAACAGACCGTGCTGACAACAGCACACAGGCAAAAGCCTTTCTCAAGTTTTAATAAAAGTTATTCGCAGCAACGCAGGGTGAATCGCTAACTGAGGGCAGTTTTACCAACAGAAAATAGGTGACTGCCAGAATTTTTTGCCTAAAAACCACTTCACATAAGAAGCGTAAACAGTAAATGTAAAGCCCTATCCACTTACATGCCCATCGAATATACGCCACAAATGTGAAGCGGTCTTTAAGCAAACAATTCCTGCCGACGGCTATTTTGGTTGGTAAAACTGGCCTCTGCACCATTTTCTTACCCAGCAACATCCATCCAAAAACAAACAATTATCTTACCTAACACAAGAATAAGATTAACTTTAAAGAAGTTCCAAATTCCAACTCAAACTGAACTCTATTGTATCATGTATGTTCAAATAACTGGAGATATCTGTCTAATTTGAAATCTAATGTAATCACTCATGGGTGATGGGCACATTGGAAGCTAATATATCAGTAAAATATGCTATATTACTACCGTGAAGGGCCTCTCTGTTGTGTGGAACGAAACTCAGAAAGGTGTCAGAGAACAACATATGCATGGAGCTGTGCCCACGATGCAGTAATGGATTGCCATTAAAAAAGTAAGAGGATGTCTATGACGTCACGAAATTAAGAAGAGAAAGGAGCAGTAGACAATTTATGCAGTTCCCAAAATTTTCCAAACACAATATGCTACGCTGAATTTGATGAACTTCTAGCACCGTGTATCATCAATTTGGAATCATTACTGTTTTCTAACTGCTTGACACCAACTGAAACCGACAAATCGTTTTATTTGGCAAAATCTATGACATCATCAAAAGAAGTAATGTGTCAAAGCTCTATTGTACACATCACCAGCTTGACTGGTGGTGAATGTGGCGCAACTGATTCAAAAGCAAGCTCGTCTTGGCGCTTGTTACGGTCACGCGGCCAGCGACGCGGGTTCGATTCTTAGGTAAGACAATCATTTAGATTTGCTTCTTACTTCGTAGCAGTTGTTTTGGTAAAAGTATACATTGAGTCCGAGTGACACCCCGCCTCGTAGCAAGAAACTTGTTCGTGAAAACCGTCAGCATCGGTGCAGTGGTCTTATTGGCGCTCGGTCGGCTCCTGCTCTCTCTGGACTCTGGCGACCTGCGGCCTGCGACCTTCCAGGCCCCGCGGTTCGGGATAACGTAAAAGGTGAGTTTGGACATAAAGGGTGCTTCAGCGTCGAGTCGTCGATCACTTCCTCCGTCCTCTTATACAGCCTTGCCTCCGTCCTCCGACAGGGAGGCGTTCACTCGTAATTTTTTATCCCGCGGCCCACTGGGGGGGGGGGGGGGGGGAGGGCTATTCATAGCCCCCTCCCGTTTTTCTGCAATAACTTCCAAACCGCTTGACGTATCGACGCCAAAATTTCAGTACCTTCGGCTGCATCAATTTGACACCTTGTGTCAAAATATGAACTTCGTAGCTACCATAGGTCGGCCGGAAATGACGTCAGAGTGACGTCATTTTCGGCCGATTTCGACGCAAAACATTGAACCACGGCAATCGCTCTCAAGAGCTCAGGTTTTGAGCTAGATCCAATTCCTTTGCATGAAAAGACTCAGAATAGACTGCGCTATCAAACTGCTATCTCGGATTTTCAAAATTTCGGAAATTTTTACTTAATTATATTTTTTTTCAAAAAGTTTATTATATTTTTTGACTTTTCGAAAAAAAACGGAATAAAGGTATGTGATAGAACGCATGCTTATGACAAACTCTAGCAAGTTTTAGCTAAAGATCTTCAAAAATGGCCAAGTTATACGCATTGTTGCAAAAAATTCACAAATTATTGATTTTTCAAAGCAATTTTTCAGTACGTATTTGACATCGTACACCAATATAAATGGCACCATCGTGTCACTGAGCTCAAACTGCATCCAACAGACACCTTTTTGTTGAAAAATTTTAACTTCAAAATTTGACCTTTTTTGACCTGAAAATGACCTGACTTAAGCTAAATTCGACTCAAAATGACTTCGAATGACACAGACGACATCAAATTCGAAATATATGGCCTAAATGGACCATTAAACATGTGTCACGTGACCGACACATGATATAATATTTCCGTGACCTGTGATGACCTGACCCTGACCTGAAAATTTCAGCAGAGTACAAGTTTGGTACCCTCAGGGTATCTAGAGCATCTGTTCACGAGTGTGTAAACCAAAAATAAGCCTGATCTGACTTGTAAGACGGCGGCCAGCCCAGAGCCCAAAATGTGAACAAGCCAAAATTCTAATAATTTTTACTTTGACCTGACCTGTGACGTCATCGGTGACCTCGAGTTCAATGAAATTAGGTTTCGCTGGACAGTTGTTCCGTGGCTATCAGACCCCGTTTGAATTTTGACAATCGGCCCAGTAGTTTCGGAGTTAGGAGGGGGGGGGGGGCTATGAAGAGCCCCCCCCCCGTAGGGCGTGTTATACGCAGACCCCAGTGGGGCGCGGATTAATTGAGAGGTCTTGGGAGTCTTGGAAGGGAGTGACGGATGTCCTTCCGGTCTAGGCTCGACGCTCGTGATAGGTACTCGGGCGGTGATGGAGTTCGGCTGTCGCCTGTCGGCACCCCCCCCTCTTGTGACGTCTTAGCTGTCGATGCCGGCTCCGGCATCTGCATGGTTATGGTGTACTCAGTCCAGCCCCAATCTGAGCCTGGAATCCAAGACCAAAACGTGTGATTTCAGGATTCTGCGACCATCGTGGTTTGCTGCGACATGATAATTGAACTCTCACGACTCACGGACACAGGCCCTGAGGCCAGGGCTTTTGTGTTTTGTGACGGTCGACAAATGACAATGGGCGTCGCGGAAATTCTTCAAATTTTCATCGATTTCGAGCACTGTGGGGGCGGGGGGGGGGGGGGCTTTTGCCCCGACTCACTCACCCCTGGATCCACCAGTGCCGATTGAGCGTTTAGTTGTATACCTACCTACCTACGAATGGGAAAATTTTAATAGCATTACGTTGTCCGTGCCTTTCTTTCCGTTGTTAAATATTTAAATGCAGGTAGGTAGATAGGTGCTGTTTGAATTGATTGATACTTATGTAAAGTAGATGAACAGAACAATCTAATTATTGTGAGTAGTACCTTGAGGTACGAACTGAATTCACAATGCACTGACACTTGATAGTGGTATACGGACACGGCACACCTGAATTTTGGACTATGTATATTGTATAGCCCGCTACAGCACGCCTCGAAAATGCGTCCGACGCCAGCACAGTGAAACGAAAACTGTTGTTGTTTGTTGGCGTATTCATAGGCGGCGGAACGGGGAGGGCACCGGGGCACCTTTGAATGTGGCATTTCGACATTAGCTCTATGGGCGTTGCATGGAAAGAATGGGACCAAAAGTCGGCAGTCCCCCCACCCTTAATTGAAGGTGTTCCGCCGCTACTGAGTGTAGGTATTGAACGTATTCAGTAGAACAGCCTCTGCTTAATGTTCTGCTGCTCTTACCTGTCTGATCCGATAAGAGCAGTTCAAAGACTTAGGTATTGGTGCAACTGTCAAGAGCGAAGCTCATGCAGCATTGTAGCAAGCACAATTTTACGGTTAGCTGAATTCTGACGCAAGCCCCGGATAGTAGGTACATAGTACATACGTCAAGAGCCGTCAGACTATCAGATGCCTATCCGACTCCTACCGGTAAAGGAATGACGTCATACAGCCCATACGGGTCAGGAGCGGATCCAGGATTGCCATAGGTGGGGGCAGTCAGCACAGGGGCAGCACATTTTCCGCCTACGGGGGCGGCATTCACTTCACTACGGGGGCGGCATTTCGACTTGAGGGAGCGGCACTCTGACTTCAGGGAGAGAAGCTACATAGTCTGAGGGTTAAATATAAAGTCAGAGAGTTACTTCCAGATATAACTATGAAATGAACTGAAAAGAAATGCTCATTTCTGTAAAATACACTCCACCGCCTATCGAAAAATGCTGCTCTCCGCCGCCGAAGGCGGAGGAGGGCGGTATTTCTTCGATAGGCTAGGGGCTTCGCCCCCAGAGGTCCCCTGGATCCGCGCCTGATACGGGTGACTAACTACGCTACACGAGAGTTCGGAAATCCCGCGGCGCGGACGGCGCTCCAGACGGCGGGTCGCGTGATTGTCCGGCACAAAACCGGACAGCACGCTGCAGCACATATCAGTCGCCGGCACCAGTCCGCCGGAAGACGAGTCGAGAGACGCCACAGACGCCCGGAGAGCACCAGACATGCTGCGGTCGGCCGGACCAGTGCTGCTACTGATGGCCCTCACCGCCGCTCAGAGCCCCAACTGCGACATCGGCCAGCCGGAGGCGCTCAGCGACTGCGTCAAACAGCTCCTCGAGGGTCTCCGGAACGACGTCCACCAGAGCTCGGACCCGCTCCGGCTGCCGGGCTCCACCAAACAGGACGGCAGGGTGACCACCACCGTCTCCGACATCCTCATCCACGGCCTGTCGGCCTACAACATCGACCACCTGAACGTGGAGTTCCCGGAGGGCGGCACCAGGCTCAACGTGCAGGCCACCACCAGCTGGCCGCGCCTTCGTGGAAACGGGCACGCGAACGCCAAGGCCGAGAGACGTATCTTCCGCAAGAAGCTGCGCGCCTCCGTGTCTGCCGACTTGGAGGTTCGCGTCGATCGTCCGGTGGGCAGCCTGGACGTGGCCCTCGAGATCGACGTGCATCCCAACGGCACCATCGCGGCGCGGCCGCTCAACACCGCCGTCTCGGTCACGCTGGGTGACATCGACGTGGATGTGGATTTAAAGGGCGCAGGAGGTGTCGTAAACCAGCTGATTGGCGATCCGGTCAGCAAGATCGCCACGGCTGTCGCCGAACACTACTGGAAGCGCGAATGGCGCCCCAAAGCGGAACGAGAGGCGAAGCAGGCGCTCGAGAAGGCCATAGTGGAAAAACTCGGGGTGCAGCTGAGTGAGCTGCTTCACAAATGAACTGCCTGCCATGCGTAAGAGATCGAGGTTCTGAACAGTGCTTTGATCGCAACAGTGGCTTGTTTTTCACGTATCTTGATCTCTGCGTAAGGAGCTGTAAGAACAAAGTGATTTAGTGCAACAGGCGTTTTCTGGAAAGTGTAATAATGCGGAAGGGGTTTTGGGGTGTTACCTGTGATACGTTTCTTGAGAAAATATACCACCAGAAGGTTTTGTAAAGAAGAGTATCCCTTCTTCTTAACCGCAATGCGCGAAATCTTTAGAAATCTAAGTGAAGTTCGCTTTCATAGGCGCGATACGACATGATGCAGAACAAATGAACTTAAAAGGAACTGAATGCTGTAACTGAGCACGATTAAGATTATGGTGAAGTTAAACAAATATGGTTGTCTGTTGCTCATGAGTAAGCTTGAGTAAACAAGTAAGCTCATGAGAAAGCTTTTGTATCTGAAGACGAGCCGTGCTCGAAATAGTATGCCACTCATCTCTAAAATATATGTTTCAAATATAGCTTACTCATGAGCATCAGACTACCATATTTATTTAACTTCACCAACAAATTAACTTCAGTCTCTCACATGAACGCAAAGTAAATTAACCTTCGCCAGTATAGGGGGGGGGGGATCGAACGGACCCCTCCCCCTTATGTTAGCGGCTGGCAAAACACCAATACGGGTGAGGGCAAATCGTCTGAACTAAGGTTTAGTCAGACGAACAGAAATTATCAACTGATCACTGGTTGCCGAAGGGGGACCATTCGGTCCAAATTATCTTATGGACCCAATTCCAACCACTATCCCAACGGAGTATTTTCGCAATGTGCCCGCCGTAGGGTGAGGAGGCGTCTAGGCCGGAGGCCGCACGGTTTCCGTTTGACATTTAAAACCACTCGATCGGAAGTGGCGGAAGTGGGAGCAATATGAGGGGCAATGTTAGGAGCTACCAGCGAGCATCGAAGCGTCTTTAACCAGACTGATATCACCTGTCAGCTCAGGAGAACGAACTGAATATAAGTTCATAAATATTTATATCAATAAATAAAGCACAAGCAACATACAACGTGAGTCGTGACCCGGCCGGAGTCGTGACACAACCATCAACTGTCTGGGGCAACGCCCGGATTTTCCTGACCGGTCGAGCCCACGGGGCTAGCCCCGTCGACCGGTCAGGTTCCGTTGGGCGATGCAATCAGCCTGACTTCTCCAGATTATCGACGGCTCGTATTGTAGGGAATTCCGAACGGGTGTTTCATGTGTATGATTCTGCTCATATTGCACCGTCGTTTTGTTTAGTCTATTATAAGGAAATCCTATGACTTTTGTGTGCACTGCGCCGCGGAGCTGATTGCGACTGAGGTCCCATGTTGAAGAGTCGATGATTGCGTAGGACCCCAGTTTTAACGTCAACACTACCTGCCTCTTATCACAGCCTCCTATCGGATTACCCCGTAGGCCAGGTACTGCCTACTTCAACTTCCACCTCCACCTCCCTCCTAAATGTCTAGATAAGGTAACCGGTGATCTTTTATCACCCCAATGTTACACACTTCGTCATCTAAGCCTCGATGAATTTATCAGGATCGATGTAGACGTTTCCAAGCAGTGTTTGACGCCCACTATCATTTTATCCTTCTCGCTGAGCCATCTGTAGACGTCACAACGCTGAATTTTGGCCTGCAGTTTGTCGACAGAGAGTCGGTGTAGAGCGCTGTAGCCGTCAACAAGCACTGTGACGCATTTAAGTGACAAAGTTCTTGCCTCTCATCGATTACCATGCCTAGCTCAAGCTTTTCACCATTCGCAATCCCACAGCTTTTTCGTCTGTGCTGCCACACGCGACCTTATGCCCCAACGCTATGGTACGTATGTACGCTACGGCGGTAGCTCGTTTTACGCTTTTATCGGACCTCGTATCGCTGCTAAGATGCGGAGTCAAAAGCTGCCACCGACCAAACAGACATTCCTGATTCCTGTATGAGGAGTCTGCGTCTCCCTCATGCATTTCCCCTTGGTGAGTGTGGGTCATACGGTTTCATAAAGATATTGCGCATGTAACCATATGAGGCCATTAACTATTATTTAAGTAGTGGATGTAGTAGAATACAGTTAAAAAGAACGAAAGTATTACCATCGGCGCATAATACGCCGACATTATCTGATTCTTATAAAACGACCCGCTTCTAAAAGATGTGGTTTCCTGGGGCGCAAAATATGTACATATGTATTGTACGCCGTGATGTTAGATAGCACCCAAGTTTTATTAAATCGGCCGCTGGTCTCGTGCTTTCTACCGACTCCAGAAAGTTATGAACTTAGCTTGTTATCCTTAGGCTTCGAAACTTTGCACAAATCCCAGCCCTGTGCGACAAACTAATTTCGTTGCGGTGTTGGCTGTTGGCCAACAAAGCCAACAAAGTTGGCTGTCGCCAAAGCCTGAGTCGTCAACTTTCGGCCGTTCATTGTTTAATGCTCAACACAGATAGGCTCATAGCAATTTTATATTCATCAAGCATAAAGAACAGTCAGCCAGTTAGCACAGCCAACACGAGCACACGTATAACAGCAAAAATTGGAGAATTCACTTTGCGAAATGCCCAATAACAATATCACACATTGTCATGCCCTCAACAAATACGACACAAGAACAGGGTACACATGTTGCCCTATTGGGCCAGTAAGTGACTATGATACTCACACCTTAAGTTGCAACATGTCAAGTCCAAGGGCGACTGACAGGTACCAGTTAAAGCTCAGTGTCCATCTGACGATCACACGTGGAGCAGCTCACTGAGCTGCACCCCGAGCTTCTCCACGATGGCCTTCTCGAGCGCCTCCTTGGCCTTGCGCTCGGCCTTGGCGCGCCAGCTGCGCTTCCAGTTGTGCTCGGCGACGGCCGTGGCGATCTTGCTGACCGGGTCGCCGATCAGCCGGTTCACGATGCCGCCCAGGCCGCCGATGTGCACGTCCACGTCGATGTCACCCAGCGTGACCGAGACGGCGGTGTTGAGCGGCCGCGCCGCGATGGTGCCGTTGGGATGCACGTCGATCTCGAGGACCACGTCCAGGCTGCCAACCGGATGGCTGACGCGAACCTCCACGTCGGCAGACGCGGAGGCGCGCAGCTTCTTGCGCCAGATGCGTCGCTCGGCCTTGGCGCGTGCGTGTACGTTTCCACGAAGGCGCGGCCAGCTGATGGTGGCCTGCACGTTGAGCCTGGTGCCTCCCTCTGGGAACTCCACGTTCAGGTGGTCGATGTTGTAGGCCGACAGGCCGTGGATGAGGATGTCGGAGACGGTGGTGGTCACCCTGCCGTCCTGTTTGGTGGAGCCCGGCAGCCGGAGCGGGTCCGAGCTCTGGTGGACGTCGTTCCGGAGACCCTCGAGGAGCTGTTTGACGCAGTCGCTGAGCGCCTCCGGCTGGCCGATGTCGCAGTTGGGGCTCTGAGCGGCGGTGAGGGCCATCAGCAGCAGCACGGGTCCGGTCGACCGCAGCATGTCTGGTGCTCTTCGGACCTCTGTGTTTCGACTCGTCTTCCGGCGGACTGGTACCGTCAACTGATGCCGGCTGCCGCGCGCCGCCCGGTTTTGTACATGACAGTCACGTGACCCGCCGTCTGGAGCGGCGGGGCGGGATTTCCGGGCGGGTCGTCCGGCCATGCCATCGGCCTGACTGCTCCCGATTAGTGACGGCTCGTTTTGCAGGAAAGTCCGAGCGGGTACTCCATATGGCTAAGACATAGCATTTTGAATACTGTTCGAGTATATGCTACATCCGATCAGGATAATCACATAAGTATAACTGGGCTGTTTTATGGTATCGAATGGGACATCTAATATATAGGGATCAACGTCAGGAAATGGACAAGGGGTGGTACTTTTGCCAATAGCAGTGGACAGTCTTTTGGCAAAGCTGAGCAGATACGGCGTTGATAACCGCTGTTTGCGTGCCTGACTTACCGTACGTACGCAGACAGGTGCAGGGGCGCAGTTCCGCCGCTGACACATGGTGTCGTTCAGGGCTCTTTGTTGAGCCCAGTGTTGCTTCCTTTATTTTTAAACGACTTTCGCAACATTTGTCACTTTAAAAACATGAGCTGTGGATGCGCCGATGATGCTCAATTTTTAAAAGTCGATTTCATTGGAAAGTTACCTGACTTGGAAGTTGCAACGCTGTGACTGTTGAGAAGACTGTCAACCGCATTGCTTGACTCGCTAAAAACAGACTGAGACGAAACCCTTCTGAACCGGCCAACTTGTTTTACCAAACCTTGCCAGTACGTATAGTGGGTATTTTGTACGTTTCGGTGAGATTTGAATCACTCGTGTCCTAAGACTAGAGCCATTCTTAAAACAAATATCATTCAAATAAACACGAGACGTATACCTAGGACATGCGGTTTTTTACCATCAAAGTAAAATCGTACGTTCAAATGGGATCCGAGCGGGTGAGTTTTTGTCCGTTTGACGCTATAACAATTTGCAATTATTTTCGTTGTTTACTTACTTACCATTAATTCAACATTCACGGCGCACTGTTGTTGGGATTGTTGGGAACGCATAAAATCGATCGTAATTTTGTCTATGCGCTTGAAGGTAGGCATTCGAATCAGTTATTGGATACGGCCAAAGCTCTTTCCAATAGCTTTTATTTCGTCCAACGACCAGCGGGTATGGAGAGCTAGCTCGAATCCTCGTTAATGTTTAGTGGCTAACCATATTATTGTGACGCGTCGCTTACCTACCTCAGCACGTGGCTGGTTGTACGCCCTTCAACCTCGTGACATGTGTCTTAATAATAATCCGATTATGAATACACCGCGATAGTGATGTCTGTGAGATGATTGACAATATTTTTTTCTCTCAAGTGTAGCAATAAGAACAATTACGGTCTCTTCAGTGGCCGGGCTTAAGTTGATTTGATTTTTTGGAAAGATAGGTAGGTAAAGGTGTAATTATGGCGTTGATGTAAGGCTTTTTAATGATATCGTATTGTTTGTCTTAGATAAGATTTGATATATTTAATGTACAAGTTATACATTTGATGCGTTTATTTCTCTGAAATCCAATTCACTTTCACTAACCTTTCCTTTCACTGCCCGTGCTCTTGAGTCTTGACGCTAAGAATTTTCCAGGTCGCAGGGTATCGTTGTCAACTTCTGGACACCGTCAAATAATCAGTGGGAATTCGGCTGCCGTCCGTTGGAAAGCCCGTCGGAACTGCGTCTCAGATATCGTTCAGTGTTGTCAGCGAGTAGCGTCTGGCCAGTCCCGGGTAGCAGTATCCCCTCCCCCGCCCTCCCCACATGGGGCCTGCACAGTCACAGTGCACGTCCGACCGCGGCCCGGTCATAGTTCCTGGTAAACCATTATCGGCTGCAGGCCGGCCCAGCTGCGCAGTTTGCACTGATGCCTCCAGCACACACCAGACGCCGTAAATACTCGCTTTTTTACTGTTTATACTCGCTTGCCTTCTTCCATCTGAAAGTACCCGTGGATGCCTTTGTTGATCAGAATGTTATTATAATTGATATTTACAGATACATCTGAGGCAAGCATCTGAGGTGAGGTCCACAGGGAAGATATTATCATACGTCGGGTATGATAACACTTGAATAAGAACAAACAGTTTTTAACAAAACAGTTTTAGGCATGTACATGCATACTGCATAAGCTGTTTGACCGATGGTGTTTTATCTATATGTAAGCTAGACAGCATCGCCAGGCTGCTTTCATGCCGCTTCAAAAGGTCGTGTCACGTTTGAGAAATCGTAAAACTTCACTTAAACCTGCTAGTTAATTAATACTTGTGATGAGTTTCAACGTTTACATGTCATGACTAGTCTCGTTTCTTCTTTTCGTCAAGGATAATTTTCACGATCCGAGACTTCTCATGGACATGTGCCTCGCGTGATAAATTAAGATATCCCGGAGAAGTGGCTCGATCTCGGGCATCCTGGAAGTGTGCTAGACATTCGAGGAAGTCATGGCGCAAACCGAATAAGTGCAAGAGGCCGTAGGCCTGATAGCAATGAGACGAGGCGGCCGACCTGCGTCAGTCCAGAAAGAAATGGCGTTTGCTTTTTGGATGACGAAAACCTGCACAAGAGACCCCGATAACTTCAATGTGCAGCCTGATTCTCACTTGTTTAACAAAGTTAAATGCTCTGTAAAGCTAACTGATTAGCTCACTACGAATTGCTTGGCCAGGTATGTGGTATGATAACGCTGGGCAGTTATGTGTAATGCTTATGCATTATTCATGATACTGCCAAAGGCATTCGTTACTTGTGACGTTTAGTCCTGAACAAAGATGGAATGACCAACTAGCTGTCAAGGGTACGTGTGCAATGTGCCTCCGTCGACCTACTGCGACCATCCGGAACAGTGCGAAAATTTCGTCGGCTGGTATCACACAGGTTAAAGTTCACGTGTCACGTGTGCTGATGCTCCGAAGTCGCCCCTGTGCGCGTCCCATGTGGAAGCCGTCATGCCTCCCATGTGACAGACGTCATCATGGTACCTTGGGTCCCATCTAGCCGGCTGATATGGAGCGTGAGATTGGCCGGCTGTGGCCGCCCCCCAAGAGATGTTACACAACGTCCAATCCAGATGAGCTTCTGGGAGTGTTTTTTTTTTGGGGAAAATGGATAAAGCATTCATACATGGGACACGAATTGGGCTTAGACGTTTCAATTACCACTAAAACTCAAACGGAAGTCCAGTGAGACCTTATGCTATAAAGTCTCGAAATCATCGTTGGATTCAGAGGCATTAGGCATGCATGACCTTTGCAGCTTCATTTTTCGTCCCTTTATAAAATTTGCCGCATTCTTCGGAAAAAGGGAAAACTGATCGACTGTGATCAGAAAAAAGCTGTTGAATTCTTCTGCATCGCTTGATTCAATGAATCTAGGTTACTGGTTAAAAGATGTACACAAAAGAATGAAAACTAACCACAATCTCATTTGAAAGAGATTGAGTAAGTAAGCCCATCAACTGACAACTAGATACGGAACCAGCACTACGGGAGATAAGCACAGAAGTTCCAGCTGCCGCTTAGCGCCTGTCCATCGATAATGTCGCAGGTACAGCAGGTGGCCGGTGCTCACGCCTGTATCTGCGAATCACGGCCACCGTTAGATAACACCCGGGCTGGCGGAATGTGGTCCTCGGGCGCCCCAGTCTCCGCGACAGTCCGCCGCCATGAAGACTCCGAGCCTGGCCCTGCTGGCCGCCGTGCTGCTGCCTCTGGCGGCCGCCGCCGCTCCCGACACCCTCCGGCTGGTGAATGTGGTGTACCGGCATGGCACGCGCACGCCCATCGAAGCCTACCCGACCGACCCCAACATCGGCGCCTGGCCGCAGGGCGACGGCCAGCTGACCAACGAGGGCAAGCAGAACCAGCTCGAGCTGGGCCGCTTCCTGCGCAGCCGCTATGACGGCTTTCTGCCGGAGCTCTACCACATGAACTACACCCACATTGAGGCGTCCGACGTGGATCGGTGTCTGATGTCGGCGCAGGCCAACCTGGCCGGCCTGTTTCCGCCGCAGGGACAGGACGTCTGGGACGCCGAGCTGGCCTGGCAGCCGATCCCCGTGCACACCGTGCCGTTTGAGGACGACTACAAGTTCAAGTCCTACAAGATATGTGACGCCTACAACGCGGAGCACGACCGCGTGTACAGCTCGCCTCAGGTTGAAGCGGTCAACGCCGAGTACGCCGGCCTGTACCAGTACCTGACCGAGAACAGTGGCGACCTGGTGGCCGACGTTACGCACGTGCAGTACCTCTACGACACACTCCGGATCGAGTCGACCCACAACTTGACGACGCCCGAGTGGGCGCTTGCCGTGCCGCCTGGCTATGACGCGCCGGCGTTCCCCGATCTGATGGAGCCCCTGGGAAACCTCGACTTTGCCCTGCTGGGTGCCACGCCACTGCAGCGTCGGCTTGGTGGCGGCACTCTGCTCAAGGACATACTGAAGAACATGAAGGCCAGCGTTTACGGCTACCTGAGCCCGCCCAACAGGAAGCTGTTCGCCTACTCGGGACACGACACCAACGTCGGCTGCCTGCTGACCACTCTGATGGTGAGTCGATAACTGGAATGTAGGGTTGCTGAGGTGATGTTTCGACAACCTTCCTTGATGACCTAATTGATGCTTGTTCAGGTCTTATAGTATGCCTACGGACCATAACTGCCAAGCATGGATTACTGAATGAACCAGTATCTTTTTTTACTAGCGCCAGCATACTTTTTGCCCGTATAAGTGCTTTAAATGTTTAAACATGTCACCCACTCCCCTGAAGGACGGACTCACATCGTCTCTCACTACCGCAGGTATACAACGGCGTGATGCCTCCGCTGGCCAGTGCCGTGCTGGTGGAGCTGCACGCGGAGCCCGAGGTCGGTGCCACCGTGCAGCTGTTCTACCGGAACGACACCACCGCGGAGCCGTACCCGCTGCAGCTGCCCGGCTGCCAGCTCAGCTGCCCGTGGGACACCTTCGTCCAGCTCACCGCAGACGTGGTGCCAGACGACATCGAGGCGGAGTGCGCCGCCGTGCCCGAGGGCTACGTCCCCAGGGCGAACAAGTGGCGCCGTGACTAGGCCCCGCTCCGAACGGGCAGGAGGGAGTCATGCGACCGCGGGGAGCTCAGGCTGAATTGAGTGGACGATGACAGAAAGTCTGGTTGGGAATAGTCGCCATTTTGAATATGTTTGATGAAACGAAACTGTGTTGCTTCTTCTATGATTTAGTTGTACAGTCAGCACATCCAGACGACAACGCACACTGTTTTGATTTTGTGTAGGTACTGCTGATATACCTACAATATACATATGTCATCTGGGCAATACTGAAAGCTGTCCTACATTTTTCTTTATCGTATTTGTTATACCATGTGAGAGAGCCCAAAGCTGGACTCGGGAAGTCCGTTTAGCCTATCATAAATCTACAACATCGTACACCTCGACCTCCGCCCGGCCACGGCTTAACTCACCACAAACATGCGACACCCCTGGGGCTCAGGTTGCTCACAGTTCTTTGAACTCGGGTTGCCGCCTCAGCCCATCGCCGGCGGTGGTTATGCTGCGCGACATAAAACACAATCACAGATGACGTCATCTGTGGGAGTGACTCAGCCGGGGCCGGCCCGCCCGAGAGTGGAACAGCGCCGCAGCCACGTACCGCGGCGAGCGCTGGCCGCCGGGAAACGGCCGGGGATTTTTACCAGCTTGTAACCGCAGGCGAGGCTGCTTTTATTGCCTGCTTCTGATGGCATACGCTGAACGTGTTCGATAGGCGTAAGGGAGTTGAGGGAGAGGAGACTAATGATTGGTTGATGGTTGGGTAGTGGAGGTGACTGGAAGCGACTTTATTTATTTATCCTCATAACGGCGAGAGCAGGCTCGCTTTCGAGGGGTATGTGCGTGGAGGCTGAAGGGCGATGATCGACGGTGGCCACTAGTCTGTACAATGCACGCTAAGTGATTACAGACTTATTCCATATTAACAAAAGGATTTCACGTCCCCAACAATCTGATGTAGGTACTGATTACTGAAGGCAGGAACTTCAAAGCTGCATAATGAAACCGTAAATGCCTAACTTGATTTATAGTGTGCCTATTTTTGTAACTCAACGTTTAATTATAATTTAGGTACGGGGACCCGCAGTTGCTACTGTACACGAACCCCAACTCTAGCCGTCTGTCCTGTTCAGCAGCAACCGATAACATTGATATCGACTGCCGGTCCCTGTACAAGAGCAGCTGAGGTTTTCTGTGCGTGCCTTCCGATAGCTTATTGTTGTTCCCTGTGAGGGTGCTGGGACAATTTACTCAGGGTCGCTGTACAGTAGCAACTGCAGGTCCCCGTACCAAGAGACAAATCTACCTAGTTAGGTACGGTGAGTGTGCTGTTTTTTCTTTAAAGGTAGTGTGCCACCTTTGAAAGATTTCCCATTTTATTTTTCCTAGGATAAGAAGCTTCTGTTTTTACCTAATATCGCAAAAAAATCAAAAATGGGCCTGGAATAGTGCCTTTTTCGCCTAAAAGTTTTTCGGTTTTTAGATATGTATAACAACTGTAGTGGGCTCACCTGCAAACAGGCGTCGGGCAACAATCGCGAATGCGGCGCACTTGTGACAATAAGCAAAGGTCATTATAGTGTTACGACCATACGACGTACGGGAATGAGTTATCAGCTGTCTAATCGTAGACAACACAATGTCGAGCCTTTAACTGTAAGCCCGTATTGGTATTGTTTCTTTTATTTGGCTGTCGAACATTATTTATGGTTTGAAATATGATTTTATGTAAAATAATTGATATGAAAAAGCCGTCTTATAAGTTATGACCCCATTTCACCACACGCAAGTGGCAGAAATGACAATGATCAGCTGACGCATTTTTCTTGGCCGAAGTCAGAGCGCGCGGCCCGACGCACACGCGTATTTGGAAATTCCGACCTCGACGAGCATCAGAAGCCACCTAACAGGCGTGTTCGAAACCGCAGGAGATGATGATGAACGGGTTTATCGAAACTTGATTGGATGAGCATATCGGTAATAGCGATTTCAGACGTGCATTTATTGTTCATAGTGGTGTGAAATGTGGTTGGGGTACGACCGACAACCCGTCGGGGCGAATTTCGCACTGGGGTACTCAAAATTTGAAGAATTTAAGACGTTTCCATGAGTTTTGAAGGTATGGATAAGTTCTAAAAATCCGGTTCTCCTTATCTGGGCCATTAACTCCATACGGTCCAAGAAAGCTGGCACACTACCTTTAACGACATTTGTTTCATGTTTGCGTTGGCGTTTGTCATTAGCGGCGGAACACCTTTAATTAAGGGGGGGGGCAGTTGCCGACTTTTGGTCCCATTCTTTCCATGCAACGCCCATAAGGCTAATGTTAAAATGCCAAAATCAAAAGGGGGCACGGTGCCCCGGTGCCCTCCCCGTTCCGCCGCCTATGGCGTTTGTACCTTTTCTATACCTTCGGCATCCCATCCATCCGTCCACCAGACCATCCCAACCGTGAAAAAGAACGCTCGCATACTAGGTATGAGACGAGCCATCGGACGATTTGGGCTTAGTGCTCTGGCACGAACATCTTGTTTCAGAGAATAACAGAGAGAAAGTTCAATATTTATTAGTTTCTCATGAAGTGTATCAAGCACGAAATTGTTCTACATCAGGTTCATACATCAGTCATAAGTTATGCATGATTTGATCATTCGTTAACCTACGATCCCGTTCAATCCAGTACCAATAGATATTCGTAACAGCAATGTCTGAGACGGGAGTCGGCTTGTTGGCTAAAAGGCTCCTTAACGAGTACCTATCAGAGACGTAATGCTAAGACAATAAACAGTGATAAACCTACATATCTTTTCTAAAAGTTGGAATGTATAATGCTTGATGCAGTCTCATTCTTGAGAGAAAGAAAAGGCTCAGATATCGTCGTTTATACTAGCATTGTATAGGATGGATCATAGGCACATAGGCTCGCCGACGTCGTCAACCACGTTCTCGTTTTCTAAGGTAAAATGCACATTGCACACCGGCACATTTCACACGCACGTTCAATCCAGGCTACGTCGTGCCGCGTGCGTTCTGTGCCACTTCAGAAAAATGACCTTACATGTGATGACAAGGACATCGCAGCGTCACTGTTCCAGGGGCGTGAAACATTAGGACAACAGTGGACAACATTGCCTCACATACGCTCAACGTCATCGCTTTACTCCACATCCCGAACAACGTACACCACAAATCATGTGACGCTTGGGAAAGTTACGATAACCTTCAACAAAGTTTATAAAATACTACCGATTAGTACTCCTGTAACCCAGAAGCTGTTGGAATTTTGGACATCCTAAATATTTTCAAAAAGATCTTGGAGAGGCAGGCGCGGTTCTTCCTCACTTAGAGTGACAGGGATTGGCCGTTGAGTAGTTGTTGCCACGACCATTTCGGTGATGGAGTCCAACGAGACATCTTCTTCTGAAGTCGAGACGGAGCCTTTAGCCGCCGCCTTCGCGAAACTGGTCGTCCAGGGCTTTGCACGCCAGTCTCCCTTGCCAGTTGCGCTGCTGTCCTGCGGCGTGGCGCTCGTGGTTGCTATTGTCGAGGTCGTTGGAGGCGTTGCTTCCGTTGGAGGAGGCACTGGATGTGGAGTGGCGCGTGTGGGTTCTGTGGTTCGTGCATGCTGTATCCGATGTCTGAGGTTTGTGCGATGGTTTCTGCCAGTTTCGTTGCTAGTATCTGAGTGCCGACGACGACCGTTTAGCATATCACTGAGTGAGGTTGAAGATCTTGAATGTGGATGCCTACGGTCTACCAGATCAGGAGGCAGGTCCGCTACCTCTGGAAGGGAGGGTCGTTGAGAGCGACGGGTGGTCGTCTCGGCCGCAGAGGTGGGCTCGGACCAGCTGAAGCGAACTCCTTCGGCGGCGACGGCGGTGTCCTCGAGCGCGGGGCTCGTTGTCTGAATGCTGTTACCCGTGGAAACAATTGTCACAGGACCCCTGCCGATACTTCGGCCAGTGACGACTTCTTCATGAGGTGCTTCACTTGTCGTCGGCTCAGTTGAAGGCAGAGTAGCTGGGTCTTGGGATGTGAAACGGAACCTTCGGGTGGGTGCCGTCACAGGCTCGGCGGTGGAGGCGAGGGCAGCAGCGGAAGGCGAGGTGGAGAAGGTGCCGGGCTGGTGAAACACGTCACGACCTCGAGCAGGACCAGAGAAAGGAACATGCTGTTGAGCGTTGGGTCGGAACCGCTGACGCCTGCCAGGACGCGTCAGCGAATCAGAAGGACCAGAAGCGGCGGAATCTAGAAAGTCATTCTGCACCAATGTGGGATCCGAGAAACGATGCTGCCCGAAGTTATTGCGTTCAAAATCTCCACCAGCGAAATTCTGGGAACCAGCGCCACTGCTGAAATCAAATCCACTCGGTGCACTTCCTTGGAATCGATCAAAACCAGTTACTTCTCCAATCCCAATGTTTGAGGAACGCTGTCCATTTGCATTTGCGCCTGTGGGCTTCTCGTTTGACCCTTCAAAGTCGTTCACTCGACGTCTACCTGGCCGGAACCTTCTCCGGGGAGGACGGCGGGAGCCGGGATGGGGATCCTGCTGTTGAACCGAGCCAGGCGCGGTTGTGCCATCCAGCCAGGTGTTATCGTTAGAGCTGTCTTGGTCCGCATCAGCTACCGTTCGCCGACTACCTTCGCCGTCTCCTTCGCGATACCGACGGCGGCCTGTTCCAGCAGCCGACGCAGCTGAAGGCAATGTCACTGAAGCGTCTGGAGAAGAAGACGAAGAAACTGATGTCGCAGTCCTAGCTGTATTTTGCCGTCCTCGTAGCCGCCTTCGTCGAGCCGCCACGCCGGGACGACGCCTTCGCACAAAATCAGGTTTCACCGTGGTCGAGTCAAGGTTGCTTGGTTCTCGCAGGAGGCCATCACCAGACAGAGAAGAGACATCCGAGTCCAAAAATTGAGGGCGTTCTAGCGTTGAATCAGCGAGAGCATCGGACTGGTGCTCGTCCACCCCTTGTCCCGAGGTCCCTGTTGACGTGTCCGTCAGTGCCGGCCTCCTCAGACGAGTGCGGGCGCGTGACCGAAAGCCTCCAGGCAACCTGCGACGAACACCAATCCTCCTACGTCTTCCAGCACCTGGTGTCGTGGCGACGGTGGTCGCTGATGGGACCGTCTCTCCCGAGGGGCCAGTGATGTCTACGGAAGGCTCAGTGACGTCCACAGCCTCCGTGGTGACTTCTGGCGCAGGTGTGGTGCTTCGTCGCCGTCCCAGTCGCCGCCGCCCGTTCGGTTGTCGTCGACGAACAGCGATCTGGCGATGACGCACTATAGAGCCTGTCCGACCCCCGGATGGATTAATAGTGACGGTTTCGTGTTCGTTACTCGTCGGGTGCGTGGTCGGATGTTCAATAGGACTCTGTGAGTCTCCGCTCTGTCCAGCGATAGCGCTGACGTGACCCCGAGGGGGTGGGCGGCGCCGAGGCGGCTTGCGACGCCGACCCAGACCCCTGCCTGGTCCCGAGGGAGTACTTCCTTGAGGAATGCCTGGCGTTGACTGCTCCTGAGTGATTCCGGCGTCACTCTTGTCCATATGTTCAATCATGTCCTTTGGTAGGGGGGCGATTATGCGAGGTGGAGGAGCAGTTGTCACATCAAAGAAATCATTATCTTCTACAATGTGGTTTCCACGTGTACCTCCTTGCTTCGGCGGAGCAAACGCATCTCTGTCAGGGACAGATGGGAATCGTGAAGGGAATTGTCCCGGCGCTGGGCCCCGCTGTGGCTGGAACTGGTTGGAATCGAAGTCATTTTGATTAAAGAAATTAGGATTTTGAGGCAGACGAGATGCACCAAAACCTCTAACACCGTCGTTATTCTGGCTGAGACCATTTACGCCCTGCGCAAAGTCAATGTTGTTTTGCGGGAACTGATTTGGGATGCGTGGAAATCCATCTTGATTCTGTTGCAGTCTATTATCGTTTGAGTTGAAGGTGTTCAGGTCTTGTCCAAATCGGTCCTGATTTGATGAAGTTTGAATAGGAAACCCGGGTGTGTTTTGGGAGAAGTTGGGGCCAAAAAATTGGTCCTGCTCCTGTTGAGCACTACCTTGGTTGACCCTAAACTGATTTGAGTTGGTAGTAAAACTATTTCGGTCCGACTGAAATTCGCTTTGTCTTGTTGGAATTCTGTTTTGGTCTGCGGGAACTTGAGTGAATTTGTCTTGACCGTTAGGAAAACCGTTTTGAGTCGGCGATACGTTGCCCTGTTCCGATGTAAATTGGCTGGGGTTTGATGAGAACCTATTTTGGTCCCGAATGAATTGGTTTTGGTTTGGATTGAAGCCATTCTGATTCAATGGGAATCTGCCTTCATCAGGTTCAAAATTTCCTTGACCCGACGAAAATCTCCCCTGCTCCTGTGGGAATCCGACTTGATCTTGAGCAAATATCCCGCCTTCCGGAGTAAAACGTCCCCGATCTCCTCGGAACCTTCCCCGATTTCCTTGGAATATCTGCTGATCCTCTGGGAACCTTCTCCGATCCTGTTCAAATCTATCACGATCTTGTGGGAACCCTGGGCTTGGCGGCGAAAACCTGTCCTGGGCTGGCCGGAATCCTCCAGGGAACCTGGCAGAAGAGCTCCGGTGTTCTGATGGAAATCTGTTTATATTTCTTTCAAAATTTCGTTCATCTGGACTTCGTTGGAACCCATCCTGATCAAAAGCAAGCACAGCTCTGTTGAATCCGCCCCTTGCTGACTCGGGCAAAGAACCAGAATGAGTGGGTCTAAGTCTTGTCTGCTCAGTGTTCAGCTCATCGCCAGGCAAATCTGACCCAGATTTACTACCCTGTAACGCATTTTCTAGAATTTCCCCATTCTCATTTCTTTTCTCAATGACCCTTTCATCAGCAAGTCTGGATTCTTCCTTAGCTTTGAAAAACTGATCGCGTGTGAGAGGAAATTTGCCACGATTTATGCGACCTCTTGGTTTCCGTTTGCTGTCAAGGTTAATTGACTCCTGGTTGGGATCATTGAGATCAGCGGGCTGGACTGGTCCTCGATCATGTAGGGATTCTTCAGAGTTAATGTTATCTCTTCCATTATTTGACGAGTCTTGACCTTCCCTTGTCCTCAATGGCTCGTCAAATGCCAACGGCTTTTGTCTGTTATGTAAAAACTGATCTGGTTTCCTTTGAACATTGTCATTCAATGGAACTCCTCTTCGGTCTGGAGCAAACGGCGTCTGTCGCTGGGTAAAGTCATTTGATCCTCCAGAAATGTCGCCATTTAGCGATTGGAAGTTATTTTGGTCTTGCGAAAACCTATCCTGTTGTGAAAAGCCTGTTTGGCCCGGAACGAATCCCGGGCTACTTGGCGAAATTTCTTGCGCTGGGGCAAAACGTTTCTGATTCGTTAAGAATCCATCCTGACCCGCTCGAAACACCTCTGGGTTGATGGGCCTAAATCCGTTAGGATCATCACGAAACTGTTGCGGGAATAAGATCTCCAGATTTCCCTGAATAAATCTGGTGTCGCTCGGAATAAATCCGGGGTTATTGTCGCGTAAAGTAAATGGATTCTGACGCTGAGATACCTGTTGAAAATCGTTCACTCCCTGTCTAGCAGCTTGGCCCCCAGATGGAAAAGCACCGTCAGGTCTCGAAAATCCATTCTGTTGGAAGCCAATCTGATGGCTGTCAGGTCCAGGGGCAGACTGAAAGATGTCCTCCTCTGCAACAACGGGTGAAAAACCAGCTGGAGTGCCGTCTCCTCGTAGTCGAGATCGTTGACCTCCTTCACCACTCAAGCGTCCCACTTTCTGGCTGGCCTGCTTCGTCGCCTCCTCCTGTCCTCTGCTTTTGGCTGCTGAGTTTCCGATCGCACCAGCATCCCCCTGAGTTTTATCTTCAGTCGGTCCAGTGCCATCCTTCACGTCTGTCGGAGTGGCAGGAGGCAGACCTTGATTGGCTGGAACTCCACCAAACTCCCTGAAGGCAAACGGTACCCCGCTGCTGAAGTCTGGAGGCGGAGCATTAAAGGCGGCTCCAGGCGCGACGAAGCGTGGGTCTTGACCAGCAAAGGCGGGGCCCTGGCCAGCGAAACGAGGGTCTGGCTGACCGCCGAAACGTGGATCCTGCTGAACGAATCGTGGATCTTGCTGGATGAAACGGGGGTCTTGCTGAGCAAAACGGGGATCCTGCTGGACGAAACGAGGGTCTTGTTGAGCAAAACGGGGGTCTTGCTGGATGAATCTAGGATCTTGGAAGCGGGGATCTTGCTGAACGAATGGGGAGTCTGATCGGGCGAAGGCAGGCGATGGACTGGTAAATCCGACGTTTGGACCATTGAAACCTCCAGTTGGCCCCGCAAATGCCGGGTCTATTCCACCAAAGCCGGGAGCGAAGCCGGGATTTTGACCGCCAAAGGCAAAGCTAGGGCTACCGATGTTGGCACCTGGAGCACTGACACCTGTAGCACGTCCATTAAAACCACCAGGCTGTCCCACTGGACCAGGATTCTGTCCAGCGAAGTTGCCACCAAGGCCCGGTTGCTGTTGGAGCGGACCGTTAAAGAACGGTGCGCCGTTGGGTGCGCTACCCCGGAATGGATTCTGGTTCCCGGCTTGGTTGACGAATGGCGCCGAGTTCGCCGGTCCACTGGGGAACTGGCCGGGAACTTCTGCTCCGCCGTCTGTCAGCTGCAGCGGTCTGCCCGTGGTGGACCGGATACTATCCGAGACGGGAACCCTCGGACTGATGGTGACCACGCGGGGCTGCGGAGCGTCCGGCTCGTCCTGTGCCCCCACCCGGTCACCCTGGCCGCGGGGACGCGCCGGCCGGCGCAGCCGCTCACTCTGTACCGACTCAGAGCCGATCAGAATGTCGCCGTCCGGGTTGATCGGCGTTGCCGCGACGGCCCTCTTCTCGACTGAGTCCGGCAGACTGTGCGGACGCTCCGGTTGTCCCCGCCGGCGAGACTCCGAGGTGAGCCCTGGGCGAGACTCCGAGGTGAGCTCTGGGCGAGACTCCGAGCTGAGCTCTGGGCGAGACTCGGAGGTGAGCTCCGGGCGAGACTCCGAGGTGAGCTCCGGGCGAGACTCCGGCTCCGGTGAGCTGGCTCCACCGCAGCCTGGAGCCTGCCCGGGCTCGCACTGGTTCAGAACCTGAAACGGAGGAACGGGCAATTAGAAAGACTGGAACAAGTCGATTAGGATTAATTTTTCCATTCTCCCACACATGACGCACTCGTAGGTCAGAAGATTGGGGTGTGTTGTAGTGACCAAACTAACCAAACGGGTTCATTTGATAAATAAATATATCGGTGGTGGCTGTCCACTGTTGCAATTTTATTTTCTCTTGTATTTGTCACATGATGTGATGACACAGCTGCGAAGATATAGAGATTCAGGTTTAAAAAACGAGACATGCGGTATACAATATACAATGCGCCTCGAGTGCATCGATATAATGTCAATAGTCATATCTACCGATTAGCTTCCCAGACGTCATCTCACCTGATTGAAAGTGGTTCCCTCGTCACAGAGGAATGTGTAACGCTCTCCCTTTCTGTCGCAGTAGTGAAACGCCTTGCAGGCGAAGGACGGCTCCACGAAATAGCCAAACGCACCATTGCAGCTAAACCTGAGGACATAGAAGATACCGTGACATTTATTTACATAGGTTTATGGGTGTTGTACCTACATTCGTAGTTCACTTTTAATGCTTCACCAATCAACAGAGGTAGTATGATTAAGTTGGCTTGCACACGTTTTATTCAATGAGTGAAAAGTGGGTAGCGGTGCCAGATTAGACGCAGCGTTCTTAGGCGTTTACTTATTGCTTATAGGTGCTTCTTTCGTATGATTTCATCATTCACGACAGGTCGAGCAAACTTCGAAACGCACAGATGCTACCTCATGTTGCCAACTGGAATATTGTAATAACAGGTGATAACTGATAACGTTACAAAGAAGCTGTCTGCCTTAAACGTACTTCATTGCCGGCATGGGTCCTTCCAGAAGGCTGGCTCGTGGAGGGTCGGGGATAACGGTGGCCTTTCCCAGCGCCACCTCGTAGTGGTCGCCGGAAGTGGGGCCAGATGGCAGCACCTGTCCAGAGTCAGCGCCGTGTGACTCGAGCTTTACCGCAGTCGGGTCGGATGCCTGCCGGAAAAGGAAAGACGTTTTATCCATTCGATCGTCAGTTATTCGGGTAAATGTGAATGGTTATCGGCCAAGCACTCGTTTGTACTAAACCTTAGTATGATAGGGCAAATGAATAATGATGCCCTCTGCTATGCACGGATGGCGTAAAGCGATAGAGGACGGTACCTAAATGGTAAGGCGTATTGAAACGCATCAGCTCATAACAGTTTTTAACAGTAATGAATATTGAATAATCGACATCCAGATCGAACTGTTCTTTACTTATTTAGGCGAAATAGCGACAAAAACCCAGGGCATTACCGCACATTCAAATTATGTAAATGTTAACACTACCAAAGTGGCTCGAAACTCGGTTCAGCATCAAATAAGTTCCAGGAAAGGAAATGCTCAGGATAATATTCGCTTATCTTTAGCGTGAGCTTCTTACTTCTACGTAGCGTAGTTTTGTACATACTGCAGACCACTCCACGTATCTAACGCGAACGGCCAGCATGATTCATTGCGGAAATGCGTTGTTTCAAAGCTATCCAGACGAGTACGTCACAACCTATAGCTAAGTCGAGCACCTGAACCACGTTATTCGGTTGTGCCTTGTCATGAGCCGATAAATGTGAAATTGGAAAGTGGCTGTACTGTTGTGGCCAGGGACGCGAGAACGAGTTTGAAGTTGTGGGGGCAAGGGTCATGGCTGTGGTGGAGACCGATTCCGGGGATAAAACAAAGGTACCCTAAATTAAAGGGACCCTCCCACCTTAACATTAGTTTTGAGTTGAGATAGCCAAGTTTGCGGCCAGGCTCAGAAATCACCATTTATCCTGGTCGCAACTCCCGCAGCTTTATGGTGTTCAAGAAATTTCTTCCCTTAACTTGCAGGGTGGGACCAGCGTGGTCCCTATCTCTTAACCATTACGGGAATCTGATGACGTCATCAGGCTTTCGAACGTCCGTTAAATGTTTGACTAAAACGTTTTGTAGCATGCGGTGGTATATGCTGCTTTGCGCGCAACAAATGCCGCACTTTCAAATAAAGTCGCTAGGAACAGCGGAGATCTCAAAAAGTAAACAAAAGTAAAAGTCTAATATCTTGAAAACCGGTGAATATTTTTCGATGAAATTTGGTAGATATTCGTTTTTGCTCTTTCTGGACCGAGCGACATCACTTTCATGCCAATTCATTAACTTTTTTGAAGGTGGGAGCCGGGAGGGTCCCTTTAAATTTTCTCTTCGGATATAAGCCACTTCATTTCGCAAAATGTCGAATAACGTAATCAGATATATTTGAGAGAAAAAAACGTAAAACAGTAAAATTATTGGGGACTTCACCTCTGGGCCCAAAAAATGAACTCCAGGACCTTGTCGGACACGCGAGTCACGAAGCAATTTGGCACACCTGATCATACATCAATTCTACACATGTTGTGAAAATTTCAGACCAAGGTCATTCAAGGTCAGATCACCAGGTTACTTGAAGTGACCTCACCTCACAAAAAGTTTCAAAGTCTGCCCTAGCTACACCGAGTGGCCGATAGCTTTGATACTTTCAGCGATTGCTAAGAGCAATAGTATGTACAAAATATTTATCTCAGAATTTTGATATCGATGCCTAAGGTCAGGTCAATTTTGCGACTTCCCCATTAGGTATAGGTAGGGTCAATGGGAGAAAATTGAAAGGCGCCGCGCCTCTTTTGGACGAAAGCCATTACAAACACTCCGAAACACTGAATTACAAGTAACTAAGACACAAGGAACATGCAAATGGTATCCGTGACCCCTGGTTATGCCCCTGAGGTCATCTCAGGTTAAGAATGGTATCTAACAGTTTTTCGCGAATAACTTTTGATAGAGTCATGCTAGAGCAATGAAAACGCCTTGGATGTGTTCAGCTCGACGATACGGATCGACTGATATGCAACATTACCCTTTCCGGTCAGGTCGTGACCTTAACCTGAGGTCAAATTTTCAAGTTGGCCTTTCAAGGTCACATTATAGTTCATACGATGCGTATAATAACACGGAACAAAAATGATAGACGAACGCGTTTCGGCTAAATCACCGTCATCAGCGTCTAAAAGGAGAACAAGAGGCACACATCGAGCAAATATCACAGTTCAATCGTTTTGATTTTTACATACACTTTTTTAAACAAGCATGTGACAATGTGGTTACATTTCCTTTGACAAAGAGAAAATATCCTAAAAGAATCCTAAGAGAATAGCCACATTGTACAGTTTACACAGGTGTTGCACAATTCATATGTGGATGTTTAAAATGCCAAACAACGCCGCTGCTTTTGCCCACTTCATGAAACCAACCCTGACATTAATGGTATCACTCGTAGCAATAAACGCCGCTTCAGTAGCTTTTCTGTTGTCGCGATTACTACATGACGTGAGTACCTTTGCCCCGTCCCAGTATGGGAGATGGTTTGAGTTCTGAGCATGTAGAACAAACGCACTGTGTTGCATGTTATTTCGTAGGTCACGTCTGTGCTCTTTTAATCTCGTTCCAATACCCCTTCCCGTCTCCCCGATGTATTTCTTATTGCAAGACCCGCATGGAACCTGATATACAACGCTGTTGCCATTATCCTTTTTGTTACTTTCTCTATTTCTTGATAGCATGTCACCCACCTTTTTACCCGAAGTAAAGGACACTTTAAAACCTATAGTCTCGAGTTCTTTCGCAATCGTTGTGGCCGTGATCGATCCTCAACAACAAACAACTGAAAACGATCCTCAACAACAAAAACCAAGAAAAAAGACGAACGATACATCACGATGCCGAACTCGATCACGGCCACAACGATTGCGAAAGAACTCGAGACTATAGGTTTTAAAGTGTCCTTTACTTCGGGTAAAAAGGTGGGTGACATGCTATCAAGAAATAGAGAAAGTAACAAAAAGGATAATGGCAACAGCGTTGTATATCAGGTTCCATGCGGGTCTTGCAATAAGAAATACATCGGGGAGACGGGAAGGGGTATTGGAACGAGATTAAAAGAGCACAGACGTGACCTACGAAATAACATGCAACACAGTGCGTTTGTTCTACATGCTCAGAACTCAAACCATCTCCCATACTGGGACGGGGCAAAGGTACTCACGTCATGTAGTAATCGCGACAACAGAAAAGCTACTGAAGCGGCGTTTATTGCTACGAGTGATACCATTAATGTCAGGGTTGGTTTCATGAAGTGGGCAAAAGCAGCGGCGTTGTTTGGCATTTTAAACATCCACATATGAATTGTGCAACACCTGTGTAAACTGTACAATGTGGCTATTCTCTTAGGATTCTTTTAGGATATTTTCTCTTTGTCAAAGGAAATGTAACCACATTGTCACATGCTTGTTTAAAAAAGTGTATGTAAAAATCAAAACGATTGAACTGTGATATTTGCTCGATGTGTGCCTCTTGTTCTCCTTTTAGACGCTGATGACGGTGATTTAGCCGAAACGCGTTCGTCTATCATTTTTGTTCCGTGTTATTATACTTGTCTCAACTGAAATACAATCATACGATGCGTCTTGACAAGAGGAACACGATGCCGGTAAAAGTAAGCTCGTACAATTATGCTTGAGTCAAAAGTTATTGCAGAAAAACTGTTTTAAAAAAATCGGCTATTTTGCCAGTTTTTTGCCCCTTGCAGGCAAAACCGTTGACGCCAGGTCAAATCTGAGAGTTAATTAGAAAGGCTGTTAATAGGGTTATCGAATGCACTTTTCCGCGGCGCTGTAGCTCTATTGGTTCCCGAGTTATGCGCTGGCTTCTTGGAAATTGTCGACATTTGACCTGAAAATCGGCGAAATTTTGCCTTCAATGACCTCTGGTGACCTGACCTTTGACCTGACCAAAAAAGTGACCGAAGTGATTTCGTCATTATTTTCAGCGCTCTTTCGAACGCCGCCTCTGCGTATCGCTGCGTGGCCCAGGAGCCGAGTTAGAAGGGGGGGGGGGGTGTTCAAACACACCCCCCCCCAGCAGGGCGTGGAAATCCAGGACCCCCAGTGGGGCGCGGGTTAAATGCTATTCAAGCCATTCCGTGACGGGAAGCAAGCGTACTTGTCACGTAATCGGCACCTATTTGTTCATACCCATCTAAATGAGAGGAAATGAGAGTCAGGGATTTTCTAATGTCTACTGTCAGGGACCGAGAAGTTAGAGGAATGCCCACCATATCAGAGCTACCAAGAATGATTTTTTTACGCTAGGTAAATTTCGTCGGCTCACCTATTTTTACCTTCATTCCATTTTATCCAACCGTGGAGGGGAGGGCAACTTGGGTCCCCAAAACCAACCTACCACATTTTTTTCTTTTCGCATTTGGGCCACTTCATTTTGAAAATTACCAAAATTACATTTTAAAGCTTACACAAAAGCAAAATATTTAGCGAAAATATTCAATAAAGTTGTGGGGGCGGCGTTACTGGCCCCCCACGCCTTCAAGTTGTGGGGGCGTCGCCCCCACAGCCTTCAAGTTGTGGGGCAGCTTGCCGCCATTGCCCCCACGGCTCCTGCGTCCATGGTTGTGGCCATCCTTTACGCTTGTAACTGAAGGTGACACTTAAATCGATTCTCGAACAATTCCGGTTTTCTGAGCAATAATCCCACCCTTTAGGCATTTACATCCTAAGATCCTGGGATCCATATGTGGATCCTCAGATGTGGAATTAAGAGTGTGTAAGGCTTGAGAGACTGCATAATGCATAGTTATGTTTTTATTATCAATGTTATCGTGTTTAGTTCTACTGTGTATGCCGGCCTTTTTCCTATTGCTCCTTTTTAAAGGTAGACTGCCACCTTTTTTTCACAAAACGGTTTTCACTAGAGCTGAGCCATATGTCCCAGACTGAAGTCGGTTTTCCGAAATTCGAACCCGTTTGCGAGAAATCGGAGACCAAAGTTCAGTTTGATGCCATTTTTTTTAGTCCAAGAAAACCGACATCTCTACTGTTTATCGATAACTTTGAAACATGAATTTTCTTATCTTTTGGCAAATATATGTCAAAACTTTGATTGTTTCGAGATCAGAGAAGAATTTTGGAGTGTCAAAATAAAAGTTAAACTTATATATTCAGCAGTTCATTTTTTCCAAAAAAGTGTGGGAAATGGGATTTAACATGGGCCAGACCCATTCCAAATGAGCCATGATTTTTAAATGTTTTACGAAGTTAAATGCAAAATAAATTAAACATGGCCAATTTCTTATGAAATCATATATTATTAAATCATAAAATACCTTACTTTTTCAAATAAAATGTAATAATCTTATGACCTTGAAGTCTAGTGATGTGTAAACATTGTCGCTAGACATTAACCGATTGATAATTGTATGATAATCGATAATTTTTTCGCGATTCACGTGATGATACTTTGTCAGGTGAATTCTAAAATTTTGTTTTATCCAGGGAATAAATCATAGGCCGATCTGAGAAAACTTTTTGAAGGTGGCAGTCTTCCTTTAACGGAACCGGGAACACTGAGCATATACAGTGTAGCCCAGCATATACAGAGTATGTACTCGGATTAGTCCAGATAATATACGCTGAGAGAAACCAATGGCTGTTGTCCACAGGTACCTTTCGTCAGAAGCTCAAACAGCGAGAGGCAGAAACAACTGGAACAGAGACTAGAGTACCATGTGAGTACTGTTAGTGCTGTGAATACGACTTAAAGGGACTATCCCACCTTCAAAAAAGTCCCGTTTAGGATTCGGAAATGTTACTCATGATATTGTGACGAATTCTGCAAGTTTTTACGCGTTTTCATCGTATACTTTTTGAGATATTGCGACCTTTATATTTCATCGTGACGTCATTTAGATCGGATCTGTGACGTAATGAAAGATTTACTTCATGTCAGTGTGGGGGAAATTTGGCAGCAAATATAGGTATTTGCTCTCAAATATGACGCGGCTCATACAATAACAAATTTTGTGTCTCTGATTGCCTTATTCGTAAATCAAGTGATACTTCACTTGAACAGGCGTTCAAAAGGCAAATGACGTCATCAGATTACCGTTAATGGTTAAGAGATTGGGCCTTGCGCAGGGCTCATTTTCAAATGAAGGGAACGAATTTCTTCAACACCACGAGGCCGCGGGGGTTGCAACCAAGATAGATAGTGGTTTCTGGACCTCGCCGCAAACTTGGCTATCTCAACTCAAACCTAATGTAAAGGTGGGATAGTCCCTTTAAGGCTGGCGAAGTCAAATCGTCAAAAATGAACCTGAGCTACTATGGCGAACAAACACAATTATGTAGGCTGATTACCGAATGCGAGCGTTCAGCGTTTGACCTAGTTTTCTGGCAAAGAAACATTGAAAGTTTCATCCTTTTTCACAAGCTTGGAAGGAAGGGAAAGACATTCCTGGAACAAATTATGAGGGGCTTGTTAATTGTACGTTTTATCCAGTCTCCGCGTCTTTATCCTCGCTCTCTGTTCCCACGACGGTAGATACACGGGCAATTGACAGTCCCGGGATCTCTAAACATCTGGTGACTGAGCCAGTTAGCAGCGCTCCGCTGCGTCACTGCTCAAAGAATGCCGACGTGGTTAGCGCGTTCACTGAAATGCAGCCGTTCTGAGGCTACTCTTTTACCTCTGAGTCGTGTTTTCCCCGATGGTTGTTTTGGTTTAAAGAACGTATGACGGAAACAGCCTTCATCAGCAACGTAATGACGTTGAATATCGTGTGAACTAGAACAGTCATGGGAAGGACAAATCGTTCAGCATGTTCTTCTATGAGCCTCTTTTAGCTGCTGCTGCCAGGATAAGTACATATTTCCCCACACATTTACGCCTGTTTTGCCCCGGAATCGCAGGCAAACGCGAAGAGGAACTGTTTCGCCAATGGTTTCGGTCTCACCAGTAGGTATGTATGAAACGCTAGCATCACGGACCGACCGCATTAAGTATCCACATGAGGCAGTGTAAGACAGAGAAAGGGGGCAAAACGTTTTGTTGACAGTCTCTCAATACAGTTCGGGTTAAATGAAGGTAAATGATCAAGTTTCAGTATCCCGAGACTACCCTTTTCCATTCTCATCCCTTGGTTCACGCGCAGTACATACACCCGCCAGCTCTGAGTCATATACCCCTGAGCCGACCCTACACCTGCCGGTGAGCGTATCGTGACCTTCCAGAGAGGCGGGCCCAGCCCCAGTCACAGACCGGGGCACGATCTGCAACAGGAAAGTGGACACTCGCCGGCGGCGGCTGACCGTGCACGCGGGCGGTTCCGCTTCAGGGGCTGGCCGGGGGAGAGCAAAAGTGTAAGGGTGTTTGCAGAATGGGGAGTTTGGTGTAATCTGTGCTGTAACTATACTCTTTCTAAGCGAGTACTACTCGTTGGTACTGGAATGGAATCTGTTTGTGTTTGTCAAATGATAAATTTTCGAGATTCAACATTTTATAATTGCCAGCTAAGATTGTGGGCTTAACGACAAAAAAGGCGTAAGAATCCATTTGTAGCTAAAAAGATTGCGAATGAGAGGAACCGAAAATGATTGATTGTGTTCTGCATGATGCATGCTTACCATGAATTGAATACCACGCTGCTGATGCTCTCACCTTCGGTGAAATGTTTTTATTTGTTGGCTTATTTTACGTGTGCTTGTCCTATCATTTTGTCGATACTATGTTCCGTACAATCTAGTTAACCGAGTGCCTAACGGTTACGGCTGCATGAATTAAATGTAAACAAAGAACCACCTATCTCTTCCTCATCGCCCGCAGCCCGTGAGTCTCACGCTGGCCGTATCACCGCCAAAACGTGCGGCTGGCGGTCAGTACACTGTGATTTCCTCGATATACCGTCACCCAGCTAACTCCGACTGTCGGCGCCCATACCCACACCGTTCCCATGTCGCTGTCTGGGTACCGACCCCCCCCCCCTCTCACGGCCCGGGGGAGGGGGGCCGTCACGACTACATACGCGGTCCTGCAGTACCCCCGCGGCCCTGAGACCGGTCATGCGCCGAAAACTCTGCAGCAGCTCAGGGGTAGGACAATTCGCACAGTGTGAACGCACAGCACGTCAGGCATGGTTAGGATGGTGATTCTATTGTCAAAGATTTAGGCCGTCACAGTGGGCAACTGGGTAGAAAATGTTATCGGATTATCAGCAGGCTCACTAACAATGAACAGTTGTCTACTGTGATACCACACAATATTCGGTAGCAGAGGCCAAGAGTGAGAGTGGAGGTCAGTGCAAGGTCAATGGTCACAGGCAATGGCCAGTGCTAGAACCATATGTAGTACCTACCGATAGCTGCTTTGTCGCAGTTTATGAGAGAAGGGTCCTTACTTTGCCGGTCTATTTTTTATATCGCCCAGAAAACAAAGCTGATACAAATAGAACTTTCAATCACCAAACCTGATAAATAATTGCAGCAAGTAAGTGAAAAACCATCGTCTTTTTAATTGCATGCTGTTCACTCAAGCCAATCCGTCCTTATGTAAAGAGAGCATTAACCATAGTGACTCTATTATCTCTATTTCCCATTGATTAGCCGGCATCCGTTTGTGTAAGCGTGAGTGTACAGATCTCCAAGGAATGTGCCGCCTGAGGAATTTACCAGATTATCTGCGATAATGACTCGGTTTCCAGAGGCTTGCACACGAACTGTAGATTATGAAAGGCAGTGCAACCGTTCACAGGGTGTGAGGTGTGCAGAGAAAATGAGGAAATGACCTTGAACCGACAGACAATCGGCCAATGCAAAATTCGCAGCTCCAGGCTAGACAGTGGACACATACTCAACACTGGTACTTGATAGTACCTACCAATCAAATGTTGATGCTATACAACCGATATCCGTTTGATAAGCGTTTCGCCCCAAAGGGTTATGTACGACTGTTGAGTGTGTGGTTTCGGAGGTATCGGAGGCTGGTGTCATGAAACGGTTAGATAACTTACCCGTAACGATAGATCTTGAAGACTTTCTTCATGATTGTTTCTTTTATTCGCCGTTGCAAACGCACTCGCTAGCATGCAAGTTCCTGTGAAAGGGAGCACATAGGTATCGTAAGAAATACGTCGTCGTGCTTCGTGCTGTTAGCGAATATTATCACTATACGCTGATACTGACTCGTCACATTCCTCCAAATTAGCCTCGGCCGCCCTTCACGGAGTGCACATTAAGCGTCTCACGTATATCCAGGTGAAATGAAAGCAAACAAAGCCTCTTGCACAGAGCACGCTGGCCGTGACTAACGTTGCGCAGCGGTGCGCCGTGTCTGTCGCGCACCGGCGCTCAGCGCGGTCACGCCGGCACGATTGGTCAGTCCAGAATCGACGTGAACTATTACCGGTCGACGGAGGACTGGCCAGAAACGGGCTAAATCACTGACACACGCGCAGTGGTTTAGGCATCTTACATTAACCTTTTAACTTGAACTGTCAGTGTCAATCCAAGGCGAACTGCCACATGTTTTGGGGAAGGTAAATACGGATAACACAAGTGCGCATGAAGGGCGGGGAGGTATGTTTCGGCCGTTTTCAGCATGTGTTCACACTGGTAAAATTATCATTGAGCGTAGTTTTAATCAAACCTGGCCGCTAGCAGTGGCTCAATTTTGTGGGCGGCTCAGGTTTTGTTCCCTGAAAAGTTTATGTTTGATGTTGGGCGGCATGGGCGGGCTTTAGCGGCATATAAATCTCTAGCGCCTGAATGGCTAGGCTGTACCGGCTGGATGCGCGTCATTGCGGCACAGTATCGAACCATTACGACTTAAGACAGCAAAAAAGAGCTTCAGGGGCAGATATCCGTATGCAATCCATATACATAGGTACCCACCTACCATGCACGAAAATTTAAACACAGGAGACTGAAGTTACAGCTGTCAGCGTCCTTCCTTTAAACTCATCAGAGACTGCCAATTTTACTCTTCCGACCCTGACAATAAGTAAGTCGTTTTATGCATGTAGTATGGTTTATCCCGAGTTCTGGATGGTGACGTAAGAAATCTATTTGGAGCACATCCACTCCACGAAACACATGAATTTTGTCGTCATTTTCCTCGCATTGATATGATCACTCTGGC
Organism: Amphibalanus amphitrite; assembly: GCF_019059575.1. NCBI lineage: Eukaryota > Metazoa > Arthropoda > Thecostraca > Balanomorpha > Balanidae > Amphibalanus > Amphibalanus amphitrite. The sequence goes on from NW_024882065.1 coordinate 90,265, forward strand.
GCACCAGGTAAAGCAAAATCGCTGATACCAGCACGTATTAATCGTAGCCATTTGGCACCTGCTTGCAATGGAGTATTTCCAGCTTACAGGGCCTCCTCTAAGGATTTTTCAGTGGGCGGGGAAAATTTTTCGCCGCTCCCCTGCCCATGAAGGGCGGATCCAGCCACTTGTTTTGGGGTTCAACCAATTTTAAAACCTGTGGCCGGGGGGGGGGGGGGGTGAGGCGAAATACTCGTAAGCTGTGCCATTATTGGAAACAAGATGATAGTTTGCAAAGTTAACGTTTGTCGCGTGTTTTATGGTTAGCGATGCTCGTGACGTCTATTCGTTCCAGATATACATATACATTGTACGGCTCTCCAGGTATTTAGTGGCTGGTTGCTAACTTCACAAAAATCGATCTGCGTTGATAAATACATCTAATGGTTGTTGAAAGCCATTGCCGAAGTGTCCACATGAACCCTCTTCTTATTCCTATTGAGTCATTTTACTGGTGGAGTGGCTCTGTCATTCGAAGTTATAATGCCTAAAACGTAACGACTAATGCCGGGTTCACACCGGATTCCGGACCGGCAAAATTCCGTCTGCCGGGCCGGAAAAATGGCCAATTCCGTGCCGGAAAATTGAAAACTGGTGTGAACCGGCAAATCTGGCAACTTCTTTTGACCGGTCCGGCAGGCCGGAGAGCCAGATTTTCCGGTCCGGCAAAAAGTTGAAATCATCTCAACTTTTGCCTTGCCGGATAGCCACCGTTTGTGATATGAAATTAAGGCACGAGGGAAATAATGTTATGTTTCAGCGCTACAGGACCAATTTAACCAACGGTGCCCTAATAGTCTCGCGATTTTTCACGAGAATATAAAATTCAAGCGTAAATTTGACGGCGTTTCATTTTTATTTCAAAACATTTGCATCTCAAACGGAGTGATAGCTACATTTCTGTTTTTGTATTTCACATGTCTCATGGCCTTTTCAAATTATAAATTAATTTCATTGGTTGGAAAATATCCATGACTTTATAATAAAAAAGATAAATATTATAAGGAAGCGGTGAAAAGGGCGAATTTGTGGAACAACATTGCGGACGCGCTGGTTGTGGAAGGAGCGGAGCCAGTATCTGCAGAAGAGATTATCAAGCGCTGGAGCCGGCCGCAGGACAGGTAGCACAATTTACGTATTGCTAACTTCCGTCGTCTACGAAGTGGAGCCAGCCGAGCAGATTCTGAAATCTACATTCTACAAGACGCGCTGACAACACTTCTCTGCCCTCGATGCCCTCCTACACAAGCACATAGCAGCTCGGGAGGGTGGAGGCAGTTTTGCCATTCAATCGCAAGTAGAAGATTCAGGAAATACGATGGTACCTACTGAATGCCAAGGATATTATCCCGCGCCCTGCTGGGGGTGGGGGTGGGGGGAATATTTGAACCCTCCCTGTGGTTTTTCGCGAACATCTAAAAAACGGCGGCTGTTTTTGGCACACCTTATCATACATCTTTTCTGCACATGTAAAAATTGTAGACCAAGGTCACTTAAGGTCAGGTCATCAGGTCACATCAAGTGACCTCACCTCATACAAAGTTTCAACGTCTTCCATATGCTACATCGAGCGACCGACCTCTTTGAAACTCTCAGCGATTGATAAGGGCAACAATATGTACATAATTTAAATAAATAACTATCTCGGAATTTTGATATCGGTGACCTAAGGTCAGGTCAATTTTGTGACCCCCCCCCCCCATTATAAGTCAATGGGAGAAAATTGATGCCAAGTTATGCGTTGGCTTGTTGTAAATCGTCGACATTCGACCTGAAAATCGGTGAAATTCGGCTTTCCATTACCTCTGGTGACCTGACCTTTGATTTGACCAAAAAAAAGTGACCGAATTAATTTCGTCATTAATTTTGACACTCTTTCGAACGCCGCCTTCCCCGTATCGCTACGTGGCCCAGGAGCCGAGTTAAAAGGGGGATGTTAAACACCCCCACCAGCAAGGCGTGGAAATTTAGGACCCCCCGCGGGGCGCGGGTTATGGCAGTAGAGCTCAGTGACAGTCAGATGACCGATTTTGAGACCCAGCCATCTACATCAGCAAGCGTAATATCAAGCTCGCCGTCTCTAATGCGCCCTGCCCAACCCTCAATTCCTCTTTGTTCGCAGGTGTTTTTAAACCAACAACAGCCAAAGCGCGATTGAAATTTATTAGTGTCTTTTTGTCGATACCCAGCCCGCATGCTGTAAATGTTAAATTGTATTAATCTTGCTAATATACCTACCAGTGAAGTATGGATGATTTTCGGTTGGGTGGAACTGCATCAGGGACTTGTAAAACCGTCACACAAGTATGTTCGATTTCAAAATAATTCGCGAGATTGCTTGGTACCTACTTATCGTACTTGATGGTTGATGATTATGACATTTCCGGCTCGACTTTCCGGTTTTCCGGTTCTAGCGACTTTTTTGACATCTAGCGACAATTTCAACATTTTGGTGCCGGCCCGGCAGACGGAATTTTTCCGGACCGGAAAACCGGTGTGAACCCGGCATTACCAACCACTCCTTTGCTGGAGGGCCGTACATGCCTATTCACTTACGAGACAATTGCTTTTTACAAATACCGATTAAAACCCAATGCCGTGAGAGGGGTGCTACCTGGACTTACAGATGCAACAGCGAGTTAGAGCTCCTAATTTACAAACCTCACCGATAAGTGTTGCAAATTTTGTTCAGTAATCGATTATTATGACAGGCATCATGTAAGATACTAAAAGACGATTTGTTATGCATTTCGTAGCAAAAGTTGAAATTACACTCGTTAAAATGATCATATAGGTACCGTAAAAAATGAATACATACTGCTGGTTGTTGCGTGCTTGTCATCATCAGGTCAGTGTTTTAACTAACATAATACATTGTATTAAAGGCTACCTGAACCGGTCATGATTCTTTTTTATTTGTTCAGCTCAGCCGTGTTTAGAGATTTAGCTGTCTTTGTCCACAGATACCAATATCGGCAGGGGCTTAGCCAAGGGGGGGGGGGGCACGGGGGCAATGGCCCGGGATATTAAAAAAAAACCTCGATAAAACGTCTTTTACTTGGAAGAAAATTGATATCGAAGTTTCATTTCTGTGCCCCTGGTTACCCGAGGTGCCCCTGATGACCCAATGGGCCCCTGCAGTCATCCGAGGGCCCCCGGTTTCCTGGGGCTCCTGGTCGCCTGGGGGCTCCTGGTCGCTTGGGGGCCCCTGGTCGCCGAGGGGGCCTGGTCGCCTATGGTCCCTGGCCACCTGGGGGCCCCTCGCCGCCTGGGAGCCCCTGGCCACCTAGGGGCCCCTGGTCGCCTGGGGGGCCTGGTCGCCTGGGGCCCCTGGTCGCCTGGGGCCCCTGGTCGCCTGAAAGAACGCTTGTCACCTGCAGTGGCATAGCCAAGGACGGGCCAAAGAGACCATGGCCCCTCCTGGAATTCAAGTGGCCCCTATTCCATAGGGGCCCCTGGCTAACACAGTGGGCCCTTGGGCCTTGGCGACGCAAAGGCCCCTGCGACAGATCCTTTGACACAGATGAGTAGCCATACTTCGTCCAAGGGAGCCTCAATTTTAGAGCCTTGGGGCCCTATTAAAACCAGGGGGCCCAGGTGGATGGGATGGGTCCAACGGTGTGTAAATAAAATCAATGCGAAAATAATATGCATATTTAATTGTAGAACACCTGAAGGGCCCCCTGTTAGTCTAAAGGAACCGCTATTTGCATGAGGGTCCCTTTTTGGAGTTTGGACTGAGAGGGCCTTCTGTCGGTCTTAGCGGCTCCCGATCGGCCTGAGGGGCCCGTTGTTCGTCCGAGAGGGCATCTATCAACTGGAGGGGCTTTTTCCCCTCCTGAAGAGGTCCTCTATCGACATGAGGGGCACTCTTCCGAGTTCCGACCTGGGGGGAGAGGCCCTCTGCTGTTCTGTTGAGGGCCCCTGACGGCCTATGGGTCCCTCGATCGACCAGAGAGCCCTCTGTTTACCTGAAGGGTCCTCTGTTGATCTGTTGGTTTCCGACTGTTGGTCTGACCCTATGTCGGTTTGAGGGATCTCACATCGGATCCACTATCGATCTTAGGGGCCCCTATCGGTTTGAGGAGGCCCTCAAATGACCTGAACAGGCCCTTAGTTTGTCTGAGAGGGCCCTCCGTCGGCCTGACAGTGCCCTCTGCAAGTGCAAGGGGGCCTTTTGTCGGTCTGAGTGGCCTTTAGACGGCTTATATGACCCTCAGACGGCTTACGAGGCTCTCATGGGCTGTAGAGGCCTTTGACGGTCTAAAGGACCCTAATCCGACCTCTACAAGACACTCAGACCGCCCTCAGAACCGGCTGAGCGACTCTATGAAGCTATTTGTGGGTGTATCTAACAGGGGCCCATGGACTGCTTACACCCTCAGTTCTAGCATTCTTTTTAAATAAATATTTTCTATTCATTTGGGCCATCTCTAAGAAATAGTGGATGAAATCCGATGTCCTGGATTTTTAGGGGGTTACCTTGGGCCCCTGTAAGTTTGGCCCACTCCTTGAGGAAATCCTGGCTACGCCCCTGAATATCGGGCAACCAGAAAACTTTTTTTGTCTTTCAAACAGCATCCAGTTTGCTTAAGAAACCGAAGAAACCTTTATTTTTGCATTTGCTTCTGGGTGGGCAACTCGACGCCACTGGGTGGGCAATTGTGGTGACTGGGTGGGCATTTGCCCACCCAGTGGGTATGTTAGAGGAGGCCCTGCCAGCTTAATTGCCGCGAACACATAGGACGCACGTTAGTGTTTTTTTCATGATGGTCTAGAAAATGTCTATTGTGCATTGCTTACAATAAGGCAATGACCTCAGCACCAGTATCTAAACGTTTGCGATTTGGTGCTAAAATCTTTTTTTATCGATTTCCTTGAGCAACAACAGGAACTATCGAGCGCTGAGTGCCAAACGGAAGCAGTTGCAACATTCTGCAAGGTTTCCCTGGCGAGTTTAAGTTACCAAATAGAGTGAAACACTCTCTATCTACCCATTATATTCTGACTAAACTGTAAATACTTGCACTATGAACAACAGCTTTTGGATTGGGTTCGGAATCGAAAGATATTCAAACTTTTGGCTTTTTTTGTTAGCCTCTTCAAGCCTCATTTTTACACCATTCTCCTCTTTTAGATGAGCGCCGCTATCTAGTCACGTGACTCAATTGCCACCCTGACTGGCACCGCTTGGTCCTCTGGACGCCTCGCCGGGTGGCGCCCCAGGTCACGTGACCAGCCGTCTGGGGCCCTGCGCGATGCGACCCACTCTTCGCCCGTCCTGTAGGCCATAGAGCGAGTTTTTACCGACGGCCGGTCGGTGGTAAAAGCCACCCCGGTAGTTAATATACCGGTAATCAGCACCGCCGTCCGGTCAGTGGCGGGCTGGGACAAGGCAGGGACGGAATGCGAACATTGCTTGTACCAATTGGACACTTTTTAGCATTGAAAAACTCCGTGTCTATGCTTCAAGAAGGCTCATGGTGGCATAGCCTACAATGCTTTTTAAAGTTATAGGAAGAAGAAAATGTTAAAACTTATATTTGTTATGGAGATCTTATGCCGAAAGGTAAATGGTTACCTAATAGTTACATACTGTAACTGTATTAGCTTTAGAACGATGCAATTAATTTTAAATGAAAATGTGGACTTAAGAGGTAGAACATGACGCACTTAGATAATTTCCTATGCATCGTCACGTGGTAAACCAATTTTACAACATCGACACGAATCGGCTTATCCCTCACACAGTTCTGCGTACGTTATCAGTTTTCCTTTATTTAAGCTGTTCACACGCCATTTAAAGCTTTTCTGACGTTTATTAATACCGGTGATAAATGCTTGACCCTGCTCTGCAGGCATTCACTTGATAAGGATTTGATTTGCTACGGCATGTATTTTATAAATAGTGCGTGCCTTTTCGTGAGCATTGCTTGTAGCATAGACAACAGCTCTTTTGCGCCACAATGTTTCCAAGTTCCAACAGACGGCAACGGACAATGGCATTATACTCGTATACCTAATGAATGGTGAATATCTATGCAATGATTGACGCAGAATAGCTTAGGGGAGTTCCCATTGAATGGATAGCAATGAGGGCAAGATCGGCAGTTAGTTGAATGCTGTTTAGAGTACAAGTAGCCTTCGAGACTAGTGCGGCACCCTGCTAATGAGGTGAGGGTAATGTCATGGGTGATAGTAAATTGCACTACCGTCTACTATCTACTGTCTACTGTTGCCCAATGTCCATTATATTCAGAAAACTTGCGGTGGGAGATTGATGAAAACACTGCCTCTTGACTGAACAGAAGCCACCGAATCGGACCCATCAGCCTTGTATCTTTTGGCTTTGCATCTGTCACGTAGACAGATGCAAAGCCAAAATATATAAGGCTGATGGGTCCGATTTGGTTGCTTCTGTTCAGTCAAGAGGTGTTGGGTGACGTACCCCCTCAAGAGTGAGACTGCCCGTATAAAATACTGACCGATTAGAAGGCTGATGGTTAGACGAGCGCCGGCCATCCTGCGGCCTTAATACCGCCTGAAACAGGTCAGGTCAGGTCAGGTCAGTCCACCTTGTTCTGTGGTGCGAAAGTCTTGATTCGGGAGCGCGCAGGGCACGCGTATTTGGCTGAATGTTTGAGGTGGAGCTCAGTACTTACTTACTTTACTTATCATTGCATTATCCACGGGATTCAAATATGCAATGATGGAGTTCATATCTAGGTCGGCTATGTTGTTCCAATACGTCAACATTATTGTCGATGTAAAACAGTATTGACGACAACTTTAAGCATAGGTTTTCTTGTTTTCTGAAATGGGAACCTCGCAACAGGCAAATGTTTACGAAAATGCATTTAACCTCCCATAGAAAGCTATCTGAAAACATTGCGTGCCGAACCTCCCACCACCGATATACTATTCACCAGGGCACTAACCTGTGAGGCGTGTGTTCCGTCGACTTCTGGTTCCCGCGGTATTCGTGTCACCTCGCGCGCGCACAACCCGCGCCGAACTGGCGCGCCACTCGGCGGCTGCCCGGCCTTCCTCCGCGCCAGGCCCGCGCCGCGGACACTGGCCCCGCCCTGCCTGCTTTTCCCCGCTCCGCCGCCACCATATCGTGTTACTCACACACACGCACCTGTCATGCAGAATACATTGCATGATATTTATTTCATACTAATCGTGCGGTAACCTCAACATCACTAAAGTGTGCTTAAAAAAAACCGCCAGGGCTCAATGCATCCTTTACCTACGTCAACTTTGGCCACGATCGTTTACGTAATCATATCCATAGCAAACAAAACTTATGTCGAAGAGCCGTATATGTGCGTGGATAGTAATGAATTATGAATCTGTCCCTCTGGATTTCTGGACATAACGGATGCGGGATTAGTCGGTTCTATGGTCTAAGTGGATCCCAGAACACAATCCATGGCAGTAGTTCTTCATCCATTTTCTCAGATAGTTACCTATAGGCACGATGTCCGTGAGGAGCCAATGCATGTAACACATTTTTCACGACGGTTTTGACGGCTGTTATGCCTACGCACCAGTAGCGGCGAAACACCTTCAATTAAGGGGGGGGGGGCACTGCCGACTTTTGGTCCCATTCTTTCCATGCAACGCCCATAGAGCTAATATTAAGATGCCAAAATCAAAGGGGGGCACGGTACCCCGGTGCCCTCCCCGTTCCGCCGCCTATGCTACGCACTACAACATCGACTACAAGGTGTCCGGAAAGTCCTGGCGCATCTTTTGGACACCGTCTAACGCGCGCTGTGATTATTGGACATTCAGCCTACCACTACAGACATGACCCCTTGTTGACCGCTCAGCTAGGGGTCATGTAAATATTACCTTGAAATCGTTTTTCATGAGGAGCAAGCGTGGTCTTAACCCGCGCCCTGCTGGGGGGGGGGTGTTTGCACACATTCCCTGTGGGGGGTTGAACACCCCCTGTGTGTGGGGGGGGGGGGTTGAACATCCCCATGTTTTTTTCGCGAATATCTTAAAAACAAAACTCGGCGCAGTTCATTCGATGCGTCTTGACAAGAGGAACACGATGCCGGTAAAATCAAGCTCGTTCAAGGCTTGAGTCAAAAGAAATTGCAGAAAAACTGTTTCCAAAAAATCGACTATTCTTGCAGTTTTTGCCCCCTGCAGGCAAAACCGTTGACGCTGGGTGAAATCTGAGAACGATACTCAGAAAGAGTGTCAATCGGGTTATCGAATGCGCTTTTCGGCGGCGCTCTAGCTCTATATTGGTTCCCGAGTTATGCGTTGGCTTCTTGGAAATTGTCCACATTCGACCTGAAAATCGGCAAAATTTTACCTTCAATTACCTCTGGGTACCTGACCTTCGACCTGACCAAAAAAGTGACAGAATTGTTTTCGTCGTTATTTTTGGCGCTCTTTCGAACGCTGCACCTTCCTCGTATCGCTACGTGGCTCAAAGAAATTGTAAAAAATTAAAGTCCCTTGCTATTGTCGTGATACATTTATATGCGTGTACTTTGCCTCAACTAGTTTGTTTCAGGGTGTAGTTTTAGAGCTAACAAAATGAACCTACTGATTAAATGTTAATTCGGTACCTTGGGGAAAGATGCCCCCTGACCTGACGCCCCCCTAAATCCGTGGGCTGCCCTTCAAGAAACTCGTCGAATCATTTAGTACATACTTGTGAAGAAAGACAAAAGTCGATTTGGGACTATTGAGAGTCCAATACGGTTAGGTGCTCGCCATGTCGGTCTCTTGGGCAATATGCCTACTTTTTGGGCGGTACCTGACTCTGAGAGCCCTCACGAAGGCCTCTGTGGGCCCCATTATTGGCTCCGAGGCCCCTCACGACACTCTTTGAGAGCTCCCGCGCTGGCCCCACGGGCCGCGCTGGCATGTGAGGTTCCCACGCTGGTCTTGAGGGCCTTCAAGTCCCATGAAGACCTATAAGGGCCCCACAACGGTCTCCGAACGTCACCACGGAGGCTTGTTTGGCCGCGCTGGACTATGATGGCCCCCACGATGACCTCTGAAGCCCCTTGCGACCACTTTTTTGCCCTTATGATGGCGTTTAATTGGCTACCGCAGACTCGAATGTAACTGATTCGTTCAGGCAATTTGCGTGCCCATTTTTGTCACTTATAGTGTGGACCTCTAATGCGCGACGCGTTCGGCTTGGTGGCGGCGACCGGCGATTTAGTTTGTTTGAATCCATTTTAAGTTCTTGTATATGTGTGTATTTGTTTATTTGCTTGTATGTTTTTTAACAGAGCTGGTGCCTCGAATTAAGCACTTTCGAGTGCTTTTGCACCAGTTCTTACTTATCTTGATTTTGTGTATTCTTTTGTTTGATAATAAACGTGATGATGATGATGAGGGGCATCTTACCCAACCGCAGGGGCGTCTTTTCCACCCTCTGGGGTAAGATGCCCCCTTGCACTTCTTCAGGAAAATGATTAATAGCAAAAAAGTTATCATATTTCAAGCACAAAAGTGTGTTATTTTGTGGTGAAAATAATGTCGGGTTCCGTTGAAACTCCAAGTTTTTGCTTTTTGATTGTCATTTTCGAATAATTTATGACATTGCAAACCCTTGGGCATCTTTCCCCACTCTCCCCTATGTCTTATTTAAAAACTTGCAGGTGCCGTCACGTGATAAAACAATCCATCTGTAATAAATATGCCTATTGTGTAAAAAGTCATGAGTACGGCGTACGGCTAAAAAAGTAAATCACCTCGCCTTCGGCTTGACGATTAACATATTTTATTCGTGCTTGTGGTTTAGTATTTAACCCGCGCGGGCTGGGGTCTCCAGCCGAACGCGCGGGGCTGGGGGTGGGTAAATTTTACCCCTCCCCCCCTGTTATCTCCCGAACTAATGGTCCGATTTGGAAAATTCAAACGCCAATCGAAAGATCTCATAACGAACAACTAAAAACATGTACTTAATTTAAAGTTTGAGCCTTGAGGTCAAGGTCAAGGTCAGGTCAAGGGTACAAATTGCAAGTTTCTACAGTATCGGCCTTGCACCGTAGTTGCCGAAGAATGGACTGAGACTGATTGCCCAAAACGTGTTCTTAGGCTACCAAGACAATATTCGCTGCATAAAATATCATTCGGAGGTCAAGGTCAAGGTCAGGTCAGGTCAGGTCAGATCACCAAAAACAAAATATAGAAAAGGGCATGTGCGACACCTGTTTTATGGGTCATTTTATTCATAGAATTCAATAGGCACACTCAATAGGTGATATTGACCACATCTGGATGAATTTCAGGTCGAGGTCAGGTCAAGGTCAGGTCAAGTGAGGTCAAATTTTGAACTTGGTTGTTAAGGCCTAAAAAGGTGTCTATCTGATGCAGTTTTTCACGGCGAATCGAATGGTGCTATTTTTGTTTCCGTAAGAGGTCTAAAACTTCCAAAAAATTCATTTTTCAAAATTTGTGTGTGTCGTGACGTCATGAAATTTTTAATAACTCCCACATTTTTGAACCGATTCTTCTAAAAATTGGTATTTAGGTGCACATACACCACGTCTCTGACATATATTCCGGTTTTTTCGATACACGCAAAATTTTGGATTTTATAATTATTTTCCCCAAAATGTCAGTTTTTTTAAAAAAAATTTGGGCCAAAATACAAAATTTTCAAAACATTGAGATTGCCATTTGATAGACAAAGTAGAATTACGTATAACCTTTTTTGTTACGTCTTGATTCCTTTAAAAATGAAGATGTTAGCGGCGTTTGAAATTTTGCCTTTTTGAGGCGAAAATGGCGAACATGACGTCACTAAAACGTCAATTTCTCAAAAAAATTCCGACGGATTTCGCTCAAATTTTCAGGGAACGTGTCAAATTGATGTACGAAAAGGTACTATAAGTTTCGCGGCGCTGCGCGCCGACGTTTTTGAGTTATTGCAAAAATTCGCGAGGGTGGGTAAAATTTACCCCCCCCCCCCAGCCCCGCGCGGGTTAATAGATGTTTGGAATGACACCACCACCCAGCCAAGTGGTTTGGTGACTGATGCCCGCTATGCCAGTACCTACCCAACTGGCTGCTGTGATTCACATGTATGTACGTACACACTTAAGCGGAAAATGGAGATCGCAGCTCGCCTGTCACAAGGAAATGTTACACACATATCTTGATGTGACTCTGACCCTACGTGTTTCCGGTCTCTTACGAGATTGACCATAAAATCATTCCCATAGCAAATGGTATGAAAATCGTTCCGTGCATTGATGAGCGGTGACATTGAATGTGCGGAAACTATCCATTGGAAGTTATCCAGGAGACATCACAGGTCACTGCGGTGGCTAATTCATTACTCTTTTCTGATAGATACGCCTGAATGGTGCGTAAGAATAATACCTACTATACCAAGTCCAACATACATGAGTACCATGTATTTGGTACTTACATATGTCCTTTGAAATGTGACGTGATAGTCGATAAGCAAAACTAGTTATTTATGTAAGTGAACAATATACACGAGTGCGATGAAATTTGTAATGCTTATCTTTGATCTAAGGGAAAAGGGGTGAATTGCGCCACGTTAAGGAAAAAACGCTAATTGTAAGAAAATCGCTAGAGACATCAGCATGCACTGTTCATCGTTTCAATGGAGAACTCATTGGCTACGATTTAAGAGACTCCCGACCAATTAACCCGCGCCAGGCCGGTGCTCGTCGCCAACCGCGCCGCACCGGGGGGGGGGAGGGGTGTTTGACCCCCTCTAAATCGGCTCCTGGGCCACATAGCGACACGCAGTTAGCGGCATACGAAAGAACGTCCAAAATTAGGACGAAAATACATCTGTCATTTCTTAGGTCAGGTGTCAGGTCACCACAGGTCATCAAAGGCCAAATTTTGCCTATTTCAACAGTTTTCGAAAACCCGGCGCATAACTCGGGAACCAATAGGTAGAGCTACAGCGCCGGGGAAAGCACATTCGATAGCTCTTTCAACGCTCTTCCGCTAACGTGTCCTCAGCTTTGACCTCAGGTTAACGATTGGAAAACTGGAAACAAAAACTGGAAAAATAGCCGTCTTTACGAAAAAAGAGAGGTTTTCTGCAATCACTTTTGACTTAAGGAAGGTGCCACATTTATCTTACCAGCATTGTGGTCCTCTCGTCGAGACGCGTCGAATGAACTATAATTTAACCTTAAAAGGTCAGCTTAAAAATTTGACCTCAGGTCGAGGTCATGACCGGACCGGAAAAGGTCGCGCTGCATATAAGCCGATTCGCATAGTCGACCTGAACACATATGAGGTGTTTTCATCGCTCTAGTATGTCCCTATCAAAAGTTATTGCCAAAAAAAACTGCTGGGGACCTGCCATGACTTGAGATGACTTCAGGTACATAGGGAGGGGTCACAGGTGCAATTTTCCAATTCAGTGTGTCATCATTACCCGTGTCCCGATGCTTCAGAGCGTCTAGAATGGTGTTCGTCCAAACGAGAAGCCTTCAACGTTTCTCCCATTGACTTATAATGGGAAGGTCGCAAAATTGACCTGTCTTTTGGTCACCGATATAAAATATCCGAGCCATAGGGTTGAGTGGGGTAAGACGGACACCTTAACTTTGGAGCCATTTTTAGGCCGGTTAGAAACATAGACACGGGAAACTGAGTGAAAACCTTTTTTAGACATTTTACTTCCATTTGCCAGAAAATGAGACTTAGAGCTGATTCAACAAATAAACTGCAACTATTTTTGCAAAACCTTGCAAAAACCCGTCTTACCCCACCCCATGGGGTAAGACGGTCACATGGGTAGGGCAAGACGGCCAGCTTCTTTCACCGACCAGCACAGCTCGCAACAAATGCCCGAGATTAGCTACATTGATACAGTCGCTCGTTGGTCTCAAGTGCTTCGGAAATGGCGTTATACGAGATTCGTGCAGAAGGCGTATGCTCGTATATAGTCCCTAGTTCAGAAGCCATGTAGAACCGTTTTTCACATTCATTATTCGAGAATAAACTGTGCCGACGGAATATTGCTAACATGTCAGTGATTATCGGAATCAAACATATTTTATTAGAAATGCTTCTTTTTTCCTACAGCAACAAAAATATTTTCACCATTACCCATTGGATTCATAGTTGCCCGTCTTACCTCAAACTCAATGTCAGAAGTTCGGCACGATTTTTCTCTGTGGACAATTTGATGCAGACAAAACAAATCCACGGTAAATGAACACTGGTGGCATATGATTGCCCCACATGTGATTGTGAGTTTTTGATTAACTCTCTAGTGCTGCACACAAAAGCTTGCACAATACATTATGGATGTTTTCAATGAAATGAGTGTTTAAAAAATATCAAAATAAAAGATTATCGACTGAACACAAATTCACCAGACTTCAATGGTGGTGTGTAGTGGGAAAGGCAATTCTGGTCCTAATTTTTCTCGCTCGTAGCGCTATTAGTTTGGTTTGCAGAAAGGGTGCCCGTCTTACCTACCCTGACCGCCTTACCCCACTTTCCCCTACACTTCTATCACTCTTATCAAACGCTGAAAGTTTCAAGGCGATCGTTTCATCGGTGTAGCTATGTCGAGCATTCTAACTTTTTCTGAGTTGAGGCCACTTGACGTGACCTAGTGACCTGACCTTGAGCGATCTGGGTCGGAAATTTTCACATGTGCGGAAAAAGTGCATGAATAGATATGTCGAACACGACGGTGCTATCTTCGAAAAACCACAGGCGGGGGGGGGGGGAATCCGAATACCCCCGGCGCGCCGCTTAAGGTTTCGTTAATGCTTCTGACAGAGCTCTGCTTTTTCAGCAACATGCAAAAGGGCGCATTTACCAACAGCTGCTGTAAATCGCAATTAGAATCCAATTGCACTGTATACTTTAACATCGTAAAATTAATTTAATAAGTTCAAGTTAAAATTGATTTAATAAGTTCAAGTTAATGAAATTGCATCATATCGCGTATGATTCGGTTCGGCTGATCACAAGGAACTCAATGACACAATTTTTGAAGCTTTAGCCTCATTGTGTGCGAAGTTATTAGCAAAAACGTAGTTTGACCTCATTTGACCTCAGATGACCTGACCTAAGTGTTTTTCAGCTAGCGAACACCGAATTCATATTTAATGTAGCTAAAACAAGACGTTAAAATGGAGCATATTTTTACGATTGGAGCTATTCAGACAAATTTTCTTAAAATTTGTCGTAACCTCAAGATGACCTCAGGTCACCCGAACTTGAAAAACCTGGATGTACCTATGTTATTCATATACAACTTGGTGAGCTTAGCATATCCTGCCAGTTTGAATCAAATCGGTGAACAACTCTAGATTTCATTGACAAAATAGCGTATTTGCAGTGCCAACTGCCATTTTGACCATGTACCGGTTTTTGTGACCTTGCGACCTGATATGAGGTCACTGGAACAAAAAACTCCTAGGACACGTGTCAAAGGGCTGCCCCAAGCTGTGTCTGAACTTCTGTGGCCCTATAAGTCTTACGGTTCTTACGTTATTAACGATAAACTCAGCGATTCCGTTGCCGCTAATACAGTTAGTCCAATTTTCCCCTGACATTGTACCGGTTTTGGTGACCTGGTGACCTGACCTGAAATGACAGAGACCTGGAATTTTCAGGAAAGATGCCAAAAGGTTGCTCCAGAGGGTATGCCAAATCAGGCGGCGCTGTGCGCCGCCGTTTCTAAGTAAGTACGTTATTTGCGAAAAACCTTAGGAGGTTGCATCACCCCCTGGCCCAGCGAGGGTTAACATGCAATTGAATTCGTGGGAATGTTGGTGGGCACAATTGGTTAGGAGGGCGCAATACACCCACTTTCCCCTATCACTGTAAAACATGTTTACTTATTTCCTAGCAAAATGCGAGCAGACTTCACTTAGTGAAAAGTGTCCGGATAGCTAGGAAATAAGTAAACATTTTTTAAAAATATACTTTGAAGTCGGCAAGTTGGTGACTATTGTGATTCCACACCCCGTTGCGATGTGTTCTCAGCAATCAAGCCGAAGTGCTAAGATAACAAATGTGTGGCTAATGCCGGGGTTATCAGCATTCAGCACTATAATAGCCGTTTTCACGACGGCCATCTGGTACACATTTGGTGCACATCTGGTGCAGATTAGGTGCAGATTTGGTCAAATTAGGTTCAGTGTGTCTCTTAGTAGCTATCAGCTAGGGTTGCACTAATTGCTTTTATGCCTGCTTTGTCATTTTATCAGAGAGTATTATCTATTAAAACATTGAAATAAATTCATAAAATAAAGATATTTGCTGTAAAAGAGATAAAGAGATACTCCGATATCCCCGATTCCTGGAAACATTCCACAGTCCACCCAATCTTCAAATCTGGCAGCCCCTCAGATCCCACCAACTTTCGACCAATCTCATTAGTCCCCGTGATTATGAAGGTTGTGGAACGCCTTGTACATCAACAGCTTTACCACTACCTCTCAAATAACTATCTCCTTGCCTCCTCGCAGCATGGTTTTCGCCCCCGACACTCCACAGAGACCGCTCTGCTGTCCGTCACAGACCAAATCCTCGCAGCCTCTGATAGGGGAGAACTTTCACTGCTGTGTCTCCTTGATTTGAGCAAATGCTTTGATGTCATCGACCACGACCTTCTACTTCAAAAACTGGCTATGCACGGGATCGAGACCACTTGGTTTTCTGCTTTTCTCACGGGACACACCCAGAGCGTGTCCCTATCTAACGGCGCCGGAGGTAGAGTACTGTCGCGGCCGCTTCCAAATAATATGGGCGTCTTCCAAGGATCTGCCCTGGGACCGTTACTCTTCACCATATTTTCGAACAACCTCTCGCTATACGCAGATGACGCCACCGTTTTCCAATATGCGGACGACACCCAGGTTCTAGTGAGCGGCCGTGCCGACGACCTCAGATCGCTTATCTCTCGCATGGAAGCTTCACTCGCATCAATCAGTGACTGGTTCTGTCTTCACGCCCTCAAGCTAAACGCAAACAAAACTCAACTAATGGTTTTTGGCAGCAGACAAAATTTACGGAAAGTACCCGACTTCAGCGTCTCTCTTCGTGACTCTGTGTTGCAGCCATGCGAGCAGGTGGGGAATCTGGGTGTTGTCTTTGACAGCGCCCTGTCCTGGGAAGCACATGTGTCCGAGCTTAGTCGTCGGTGTACTGGCTTGTTGGTCGGACTGTCTCACGCACGAAATTGTCTCCCTGACGGTGTCATTAAAGTCCTCGTTACATCTCTTGTCATATCACGGATCAACTACTGCCTCACTGTGTACGGTAACGGGACTCAGAAAAATTTTGACCGACTCCAGAAAATTTTGAACTTTGCCGCTAGAGTGATCTTCGGACGGCGTAAGTTTGACCACGTCTCGGACCTGCGTGACAGACTTGGCTGGCTATCACCAAAATCCATGTCAGATTACCTGACACTCACGATCGCGCAAAAGGTCATTAAGCATGAAGAGCCCGAGAACCTCGCTGCACTGTTCGTCCCTAACCAAAATTTTCGAGACAGGCACACACGGCAGGATCATCTCCTTCATCTTCCCCGACCGAGGCTTGAAACTGGAAAACGGCGTTTTGAGTACCGTGCCGCGGCGCTATTGAATAGCCTCCCACCCCAGGTAGTGCAGCTGCCACCTGCCAGCTTCGCCCGGTCTGCCAGGGCCGCGCTGATTAACAAATCCCCGCTACGCCGCTGACGAGTCTGTTTAGTAGTAGGCAGGGCATGCCGCCAATTGGTGGACGATCTGTTTGTGCTTATGTATATATATATATTGTTTGTCTTGTGTACATATGTATATGATTATTGTCGCGACCCCCATCGATGGATGACTGTCGTCTAGTGCTGTGTGTTCTTCCCCCTGCCCGCATGATTGTTACCCATTATACTCGGATCTAAGCCGTAATCGCCACGCCATATGTGGAAGGCTTTTGGTGTCAATACATACATACATACATACATACATACATACATAAGGTGCAGATTTAGTCAAATTAGGTGCACTCGCCGGATAGCCCATGTCCGTGAAGTTGGCGACGTCGCCAGCGACTTTTCCAGCGACGAGCACCGATTTTAGCCAAAACCTCGTCCAAGGTCAATTGGACCATGAGGATCACGAAAATCGAACCCATTCACCCCTAAACCTTGACCTTCAAGGTCAAATTCAAGGTCAAAGGACGGGGAACTGAAAAAGTGCCACTAGATATTATCCGATCTTCAAAATTTTGGCACCAAAATGTAGCGAGTGCAAAGTTCTAGCCGCACATCGAAAACCATTTTCATCAAGGTCAAACTTCAAGGTCAAATTCAAGGTCAAAGGACGGGGAACTGAAAAAGTGCCACTAAATATTGTCCGATTTTCAAAATTTTGGCACCAAAATGTAGCGCGTGCAAAGTTCTAGCCGCACATCGAAAACCATTTTCATCAAGGTCAAACTTCAAGGTCAAATTCAAGGTCAAAGGACGGGGAACTGAAAAAGTGCCACTAGATATTGTCCGATTTTCAAAATTTTGGCACCAAAATGTAGCGCGTGCAAAGTTCTAGCCGCACATCGAAAACCATTTTCATCAAGGTCAAACTTCAAGGTCAAATTCAAGGTCAAAGGACGCGGAACTGAAAAAGTGAAACTAGATATTATCCGATCTTCAAAATTTTGGCACCAAAATGTAGCGCGTGCAAAGTTCTAGCCGCACATCGAAAACCATTTTCATCAAGGTCAAACTTCAAGGTCAAATTCAAGGTCAAAGGACGGGGAACTGAAAAAGTGCCACTAAATATTGTCCGATTTTCAAAATTTTGGCACCAAAATGTAGCGCGTGCAAAGTTCTAGCCGCACATCGAAAACCATTTTCATCAAGGTCAAAATTCAAGGTCAAACTCAAGGTCAAAGGACGGGGAACTGAAAAAGTGCCACTAAATATTGTTCTATTTTCAAAATTTTGGCACCAAAATGTAGCGCGTGCAAAGTTCTAGCCGCACATCGAAAACCATTTTCATCAAGGTCAAACTTCAAGGTCAAATTCAAGGTCAAAGGACGGGGAACTGAAAAAGTGCCACTAGATGTTGTCCGATCTTCAAAATTTTGGCACCAAAATGTAGCGCGTGCAAAGTTCTAGCCGCACATCGAAAACCATTTTCATCAAGGTCAAACTTCAAGGTCAAATTTAAGGTCAAAGGACGGGGAACTGAAAATGTGCCACTAAATATTGTCCGATTTTCAAAATTTTGGCACCAAAATGTAGCGCGTGCAAAGTTCTAGCCGCACATCGAAAACCATTTTCATCAAGGTCAAATTTTAAGGTCAAATTCAAGGTCAAAGGACGGGGAACTGAAAAAGTGCCACTAAATATTGTCCGATCTTCAAAATTTTGGCACCAAAATGTAGCGCGTGCAAAGTTCTAGCCGCACATCGAAAACCATTTTCATCAAGGTCAAACTTCAAGGTCAAATTCAAGGTCAAAGAACGGGGAACTTTAAAAATGCTACGTCACCAGCGACTTTTCCAGCGACGAGCACCGATTTTACCCAAAACCTCATCCAAGGTCAATTGGACCATGAGGATCACGAAAATCGAACCCATTCACCCCTTAACCTTGACCTTCAAGGTCAAATTCAAGGTCAAAAAACGGGGAACTGAAAAAGTGCCACTAAATATTGTCCGATTTTCAAAATTTTGGCACCAAAATGTAGCGCGTGCAAAGTTCTAGCCGCACATCGAAAACCATTTTCATCAAGGTCAAACTTCAAGGTCAAATTCAAGGTCAAAGGACGGGGAACTGAAAACGTGCCACTAGATATTGTCCGATCTTCAAAATTTTGGCACCAAAATGTAGCGCGTGCAAAGTTCTAGCCGCACATCGAAAACCATTTTCATCAAGGTCAAACTTCAAGGTCAAATTCAAGGTCAAAGGACGGGGAACTGAAAAAGTGCCACTAAATATTGTCCGATCTTCAAAATTTTGGCACCAAAATGTAGCGCGTGCAAAGTTCTAGCCGCACATCGAAAACCATTTTCATCAAGGTCAAACTTCAAGGTCAAATTCAAGGTCAAAGAACGGGGAACTTTAAAAATGCTACGTCACCAGCGACTTTTCCAGCGACGAGCACCGATTTTAGCCAAAACCTCGTCCAAGGTCAATTGGACCATGAGGATCACGAAAATCGAACCCATTAACCCCTAAACCTTGACCTTCAAGGTCAAATTCAAGTTCAAAGGACGGGGAACTGAAAAAGTGCCACTAAATATTGTCCGATTTTCAAAATTTTGGCACCAAAATGTAGCGCGTGCAAAGTTCTAGCCGCACATCGAAAACCATTTTCATCAAGGTCAAACTTCAAGGTCAAATTCAAGGTCAAAGGACGGGGAACTGAAAAAGTGCCACTAGATATTGTCTGATCTTCAAAATTTTGGCACCAAAATGTAGCGCGTGCAATGTGCGGCTAGAACTTTGCATGCGCTACATTTTGGTGCCAAAATTTTGAAAATCGGACAATATTTAGTGGCACTTTTTCAGTTCCCCGTCCTTTGACCTTGAATTTGACCTTGAAGTTTGACCTTGATGAAAATTGTTTTCGATGTGCGGCTAGAACTTTGCACGCGCTACATTTTGGTGCCAAAATTTTGAAAATCGGACAATATTTAGTGGCACTTTTTCAGTTCCCCGTCCTTTGACCTTGAATTTGACCTTGAAGGTCAAGGTTTAGGGGTGAATGGGTTCGATTTTCGTGATCCTCATGGTCCAATTGACCTTGGACTAGGTTTTGGCTAAAATCGATGCTCGTCGCTGGAAAAGTCGCTGGTGACGTAGCATTTTTAAAGTTCCCCGTTCTTTGACCTTGAATTTGACCTTGAAGTTTGACCTTGATGAAAATGGTTTTCGATGTGCGGCTAGAACTTTGCACGCGCTACATTTTGGTGCCAAAATTTTGAAGATCGGACAATATCTAGTGGCACTTTTTCAGTTCCCCGTCCTTTGACCTTGAATTTGACCTTGAAGTTTGACCTTGATGAAAATGGTTTTCGATGTGCGGCTAGAACTTTGCACGCGCTACATTTTGGTGCCAAAATTTTGAAGATCGGATAATATCTAGTGGCACTTTTTCAGTTCCCCGTCCTTTGACCTTGAATTTGACCTTGAAGGTCAAGGTTAAGGGGTGAATGGGTTCGATTTTCGTGATCTTCATGGTCCAATTGACCTTGGACGAGGTTTTGGGTAAAATCGGTGCTCGTCGCTGGAAAAGTCGCTGGTGACGTAGCATTTTTAAAGTTCCCCGTTCTTTGACCTTCAATTTGACCTTGAAGTTTGACCTTGATGAAAATGGTTTTCGATGTGCGGCTAGAACTTTGCACGCGCTACATTTTGGTGCCAAAATTTTGAAGATCGGACAATATTTAGTGGCACTTTTTCAGTTCCCCGTCCTTTGACCTTGAATTTGACCTTGAAGTTTGACCTTGATGAAAATGGTTTTCGATGTGCGGCTAGAACTTTGCACGCGCTACATTTTGGGGCCAAAATTTTGAAAATCGGACAATATTTAGTGGCACTTTTTCAGTTCCCCGTCCTTTGACCTTGAATTTGACCTTGAAGTTTGACCTGGTAGAAAATGATTTTCGATGTGCGGCTAGAACTTTGCACGCGCTACATTTTGGTGCCAAAATTTTGAAAATCGGACAATATTTAGTGGCACTTTTTCAGTTCCCCGTCCTTTGACCTTGAGTTTGACCTTGAAGTTTGACCTTGATGAAAATAGTTTTCGATGTGCGGCTAGAACTTTGCACGCGCTACATTTTGGTGCCAAAATTTTGAAAATCGGACAATATTTAGTGGCACTTTTTCAGTTCCCCGTCCTTTGACCTTGAATTTGACCTTGAAGTTTGACCTTGATGAAAATGGTTTTCGATGTGCGGCTAGAACTTTGCACGCGCTACATTTTGGTGCCAAAATTTTGAAGATCGGATAATATCTAGTTGCACTTTTTCAGTTCCCCGTCCTTTGACCTTGAATTTGACCTTGAAGTTTGACCTTGATGAAAATGGTTTTCGATGTGCGGCTAGAACTTTGCACGCGCTACATTTTGGTGCCAAAATTTTGAAAATCGGACAATATTTAGTGGCACTTTTTCAGTTCCCCGTCCTTTGACCTTGAATTTGACCTTGAAGTTTGACCTTGATGAAAATGGTTTTCGATGTGCGGCTAGAACTTTGCACGCGCTACATTTTGGTGCCAAAATTTTGAAAATCGGACAATATTTAGTGGCACTTTTTCAGTTCCCCGTCCTTTGACCTTGAATTTGACCTTGAAGGTCAAGGTTTAGGGGTGAATGGGTTCGATTTTCGTGATCCTCATGGTCCAATTGACCTTGGACTAGGTTTTGGCTAAAATCGGTGCTCGTCGCTGGAAAAGTCGCTGGTGACGTAGCATTTTTAAAGTTCCCCGTTCTTTGACCTTGAATTTGACCTTGAAGTTTGACCTTGATGAAAATGGTTTTCGATGTGCGGCTAGAACTTTGCACGCACTACATTTTGGTGCCAAAATTTTGAAGATCGGACAATATTTAGTGGCACTTTTTCAGTTCCCCGTCCTTTGACCTTGAATTTGACCTTGAAGTTTGACCTTGATGAAAATGGTTTTCGATGTGCGGCTAGAACTTTGCACGCGCTACATTTTGGTGCCAAAATTTTGAAGATCGGACAATATCTAGTGGCACTTTTTCAGTTCCCCGTCCTTTGACCTTGAATTTGACCTTGAAGTTTGACCTTGATGAAAATGGTTTTCGATGTGCGGCTAGAACTTTGCACGCGCTACCTTTTGGTGCCAAAATTTTGAAAATCGGACAATATTTAGTGTCACTTTTTCAGTTCCCCGTCCTTTGACCTTGAATTTGACCTTGAAGTTTGACCTTGATGAAAATGGTTTTCGATGTGCGGCTAGAACTTTGCACGCGCTACATTTTGGTGCCAAAATTTTGAAGATCGGATAATATCTAGTGGCACTTTTTCAGTTCCCCGTCCTTTGACCTTGAATTTGACCTTGAAGGTCAAGGTTAAGGGGTGAATGGGTTCGATTTTCGTGATGCTCATGGTCCAATTGACCTTGGACGAGGTTTTGGCTAAAATCGGTGCTCGTCGCTGGAAAAGTCGCTGGTGACGTATCATTTTTAAAGTTCCCCGTTCTTTGACCTTGAATTTGACCTTGAAGTTTGACCTTGATGAAAATGGTTTTCGATGTGCGGCTAGAACTTTGCACGCGCTACATTTTGGTGCCAAAATTTTGAAGATCGGACAATATTTAGTGGCACTTTTTCAGTTCCCCGTCCTTTGACCTTGAATTTGACCTTGAATTTTGACCTTGATGAAAATGGTTTTCGATGTGCGGCTAGAACTTTGCACGCGCTACATTTTGGTGCCAAAATTTTGAAGATCGGACAATATCTAGTGGCACTTTTTCAGTTCCCCGTCCTTTGACCTTGAATTTGACCTTGAAGTTTGACCTTGATGAAAATGGTTTTCGATGTGCGGCTAGAACTTTGCACGCGCTACATTTTGGTGCCAAAATTTTGAAGATCGGATAATATCTAGTGGCACTTTTTCAGTTCCCCGTCCTTTGACCATGAATTTGACCTTGAAGGTCAAGGTTAAGGGGTGAATGGGTTCGATTTTCGTGATCTTCATGGTCCAATTGACCTTGGACGAGGTTTTGGGTAAAATCGGTGCTCGTCGCTGGATAAGTCGCTGGTGACGTAGCATTTTTAAAGTTCCCCGTTCTTTGACCTTGAATTTGACCTTGAAGTTTGACCTTGATGAAAATGGTTTTCGATGTGCGGCTAGAACTTTGCACGCGCTACATTTTGGTGCCAAAATTTTGAAGATCGGACAATATTTAGTGGCACTTTTTCAGTTCCCTGTCCTTTGACCTTGAATTTGACCTTGAAGTTTGACCTTGATGAAAATGGTTTTCGATGTGCGGCTAGAACTTTGCACGCGCTACATTTTGGTGCCAAAATTTTGAAAATCGGACAATATTTAGTGGCACTTTTTCAGTTCCCCGTCCTTTGACCTTGAATTTGACCTTGAAGTTTGACCTGGATGAAAATGGTTTTCGATGTGCGGCTAGAACTTTGCACGCGCTACATTTGGGTGCCAAAATTTTGAAAATCGGACAATATTTAGTGGCACTTTTTCAGTTCCCCGTCCTTTGACCTTGAGTTTGACCTTGAAGTTTGACCTTGATGAAAATGGTTTTCGATGTGCGGCTAGAACTTTGCACGCGCTACATTTTGGTGCCAAAATTTTGAAAATCGGGACAATATTTAGTGGCACTTTTTCAGTTCCCCGTCCTTTGACCTTGAATTTGACCTTGAAGTTTGACCTTGATGAAAATGGTTTTCGATGTGCGGCTAGAACTTTGCACGCGCTACATTTTGGTGCCAAAATTTTGAAGATCGGATAATATCTAGTTGCACTTTTTCAGTTCCCCGTCCTTTGACCTTGAATTTGACCTTGAAGTTTGACCTTGATGAAAATGGTTTTCGATGTGCGGCTAGAACTTTGCACGCGCTACATTTTGGTGCCAAAATTTTGAAAATCGGACAATATTTAGTGGCACTTTTTCAGTTCCCCGTCCTTTGACCTTGAATTTGACCTTGAAGTTTGACCTTGATGAAAATGGTTTTCGATGTGCGGCTAGAACTTTGCACGCGCTACATTTTGGTGCCAAAATTTTGAAAATCGGACAATATTTAGTGGCACTTTTTCAGTTCCCCGTCCTTTGACCTTGAATTTGACCTTGAAGGTCAAGGTTTAGGGGTGAATGGGTTCGATTTTCGTGATCCTCATGGTCCAATTGACCTTGGACGAGGTTTTGGCTAAAATCGGTGCTCGTCGCTGGAAAAGTCGCTGGCGACGTCGCCAACTTCACGGACATGGATAGCCCGTCGTGAAAACGGCAAATGACCAACGAACGTTCGTCCCGGCAGCGTCGTCACTTGAGCTGCAGCAGCACCACCATGTAGGTGACGGCCAGGGTGGCCACCGAGGCCAGCAGGCCGCTGTTGATGCTGGTGCTGCTGGTGACGCTGGCCGACGGACGGAGCGCGCCGCTGAGCGCCACCAGACGACCGGCCTCGGCGGCGGCGGCGGCCTGGCGCGGCGGCCAGCGCAGCAGCAGCGCGGCCGGCCGGCCGGCGGCCTCCTCCAGCCGCTGGCCCTGCAGGCACAGCAGCGCCGCGAACGCCGCGGCGTTCAGCGCGCTGTACGCCGACAGCGCCACGTCCACGTCGAACGGCTGCGAGGTCGGCCAGGTGCACAGCTCGGCGATGGCCACCGACACGTTGCGCGCCAGCTCGCAGAGCGCCGTCAGCGAATAGGAGGCGGCGCTGTACAGGGCCGTGGCGTCGGCGGCCGCCAGGAACAGCGCCCGCTGGCCGGCGATGTCGGCGGCGGGACTGCGAGCCGGCGGCGGCGGCGGCGGGTCACCCGCGGAGCCGATCACACTCGCGCTGAGCTCTTTGAACAGCTTGGCCGAGTGCTGAACGCCACCTCTGTGAGGTCTGGCCCAGAAGCGGGGTGATCTGGTGGGGCTAGGGTGACGGATTCGCTTCTCAGAAGTCGGATGAAGAATCGCTTTCAGTTCGGCTGAAATAGCGTCAAACTCATCCGTCAAAACCCCCATGAGGTGAATGTTCAGCGCCAGCAAGGAAAGCCGGCGCAGGCTTGTGACGACATTCGACAGGTCTGTGCAGGTGGGCGGGATGGCAGTGCCCGCGACAACCAGCTCGTTCTTGTTCAAGAACATCCTCCTTAGGATGATGCCGGTCTTGGCTGCGGCCATCGCTGCCACGAGCAGGCACCGGCCCCAGGAGCGTGCCGAGCCGCCGGAGCCGCGCAGCTGACGCTCCGTCAGCAGCCCGTCAATGCTGCCGAGAAGACGCGCGGCCCTCGGACCGCGAGTGGTCGTCATCCACACCGAGGCGGTCAGTGTGATAAAGGAGACCATCTCGAACAGAATGGCCAGATGTGTGTTGACTCCGAAGACCTGCAGCGAGGACGGCGTGAGGTAGAAGGCGCTGTTGACGGTGAGCAGGAGGGCCGTGATGACGGAGATGGCGACGGGCGCGCTGCAGAGACGGTGCTGGTAGGGCGGTGTGCCGCTGAGGGCGCCCACCACCACCGGCAGGCCGCCACTGAGCACGGCTGTCACCCGCCACGGGGCCGGCCAGCCGGCGAGCGCGTCCGGTGGCTGTCCGGTGCCGGTCATACTATCCTGTCCCGGAGCTGGCCGGCCACTGCACCCTTCAGCCGCGCGAGATCACCAGCAGGGCGCCCTGCCGAGGTGGCGGCGACTCGGCGTCTGCCCGACGGCGACCGGACGATTTCGCAGCACACGTTTCCTCGTAAATACCACTCACGCAATTTAGTGTGCCCAAGTCACCAAGTGGATAGTTTGCGTGACAAAGTTGTCTGATGTTAATGTGAAACGTCAAGTGCAGGCCGGTTCTACATCGATTTAATCATGCATTAAAAGTAAATAGTTATTGAAAGACTCATTCGAAGTGGTATGTCCACAGCATATTTGAGTCTGAGATGCAACATTGCAATGACGATTGTCACCGAAGCTATACCTAACTGTCCCTCTGAAACCCACAGGCCACAGCCGCAGCTTTCAGTTTTCATCAGGCGAACAAACATAGGTAAGTACATACCTAGCTCGAATTCGTCTCTGTAATAACATTTGGTCATGATGTGGAACCGTTAAATTGATAACAAAATCATTTTCATTCAAGCACGTTCGGGCGGCAGCAGGCGATATGAATAGCGTGGTGCCGATTGCCGAAGGATGTAATATTTTTACGGTTTATCAGCAAATAGAACAGCGGTTTGAATATTTCATACGTCAGCTCGCTTTATCGATTAATCCACGTCCTGGGCAGGGGAGGAGAGGGGTTGTTTGAACATTATTTTTCAGCCTTGCGGTTTTCGCGAATATTCCCAAAAAGACGACGCGTAACGCAAATAATGCAATCAGCTACGCTCAGTTACACGTAATTTATTGGCTGTCGACAAGGTCCTACCTGACCGTAGTACGGTCGAAGCCGGGTTGGTGAGCACGCCATCCATATTGATATGCAATGTGCAATTGTGCAGCCACTATCGAGCGAGGGCCACGCGCCCCCACCGACCAGCCACCGGCCAGTTCAGAGGCACCCATTACACAGAGGCTGATGGCCGTCACGACACTGACGTTGCTGGCTAATGACTACCCTCAAACTCGATGACCGTCGCCATCGCAGCGTAAATCAACACTGCCGCTATTGCCAACACGGTAGCATTCCTAAACACTCCTTTGTCTCAACATGTACCGGTGACCCGGAGACTCTGCAAAGCGTCATGGATAACAGGTAAAGCCCGTTTCCAGCGGGATCTGTTGTGCATCTCTTCATTTCACAAGCCGTACCTACCAGCCAAATGACACACAAATCAACATTTTCACATTTATTTATCTCAAATGCACTATCGATTCAGTTTCACACTCGAAGCACCGCGTGTAACTCACTTAAAAGAAGGCGCGGCACCCGCCGGGCGCGACCCGGCGCGCGGCGCCCGGGATACGTTAAAACCACTTTGTACTTGAGTGTCGGAGACCCGGCCGGATCGGCCCTCTCCCACACACCGGCCCACACAGTCCGATCAGGTCAGGAGTCCGGCGGTAAAGCCGCCCGGCGCCCAGCGCTGCGCACCGCCACTCCACCGGCCAAAAGGTCATAGCAAAACGACACTCTTAACACTAGACTCGCAGCAATCTACAACGCAATGCATAACAGAACAAAGAACAGAAATGCTGTTTGCAAGAGAACAGAAATGGAATTAAGATCGACTCCACACATTCATGGTATGTATATTTACAAATTCATCGCTGAAAATATGTACAGCTTTCGCGCACGGTCGGCAGCCTTCTGCTGTGAGAGCGCCGTCCACGCCCAATAAGTTTTGTACACATTATATAAAAATACTGCTTCACTTAGTCTGGCAGCGGGACAGGATGGGGCGCGGACCGGTCACTCTGGCAGCGGAGGCGGCGGCTGCAGGCCGTCAGTGCGCCGGCGGAGGCGGCGGAGGCGGGGGCGGCGGCGGTGGTGCGCACGGGAATGGCGGCGGCACGGGCGCCGGCGGCGGCGGGGGGACCGGTCGCGGTGGCGGCGGCGGCGGCGGCACCGAGAAGGGTCCGGCCGCGCCCACCGGCGCCGGCGCCGGCGCCGTCGGCAGCCGTCCGTTCAGCCTGGCCGCCGCTGCGTGCAGACGCACCGGCGGAAACAGGCCCGGACGGAAGGCGGGCGGCGCGCCGAGCCGCGGCGGCGGCGGCGGACACGTCGGCAGACCGTTGGGTAGCGCGTGTCGCGAGCCAGCCGCGAACGGTGAGCGCAGCTTGAGCGCCGAGCCGGCGGTACCCGCAGGAGCGGAGCCGGCAGCCGCCGGCGGCCTGAGCAGAAAGCCCGCGGGCGGCGGCGCCTTTCCACCGGCAGGGGGTCGCGGTGGCGGTGGCGGTGGCGGTGGCGGTGGCGGCGGAGGCGGGGAGTCCCGGGACGGCCTCCTGACGACCGGTCGCGGCGGCGGCGGCGGCACGGGAGCCGGCGCCGGGGCGGCCGCGCGCCGAACGCCCCCTGGCGCCGGCGCTGCCGCTGGCAGCGCTGGTGGCGGCGGCGACTCCTCCCGGGCTGACGTCCGCCGCCGCACCGTGCCAAGCGGCGGTGTGGGCGGCCTCTTCTTGACCGGTGACCGCGCTCTGGTCACCGGCGGCGGCAGCGGCGGCGGAGACGGGGACGAGGGCGGCAGCGGCGCCGGCGGTGGAGGCAATGCCGGCCGCGCCTGCTCGTCCACCTTGAGCCCGAACTCGCGTCGTAGTCGCTCCGTCAGGTTCTCTCGCTGTCGCTCCAGCATAGTGGGCGCCGCGTTCCAGCGCACGGTGGCCAGCTTCGGCGGCGCTGCGTCCGGAGATGGCAGTGACGACGACGACGCTGGCGAGGGAGGCGACGCGGGCGACGCCGGAGAGTGCGGGGACGGCGGCGACTGGACCGGCCCCGGGTCCACCGCGGGGCTGGCGCCTGACGGGGAACAGTCACAGATTAGAACTTTGCGGATAGCAGAACCATACGGAATATTATAAAGGTAAGGCGAAAGACACCGTGCTTTTAGTAAAACAGACGATCTTTTCAAAACAAGAGTGAAATAGGCGACCGGCAATTACTGGAATATTAGATAAGCCTGCCAAGTGCCTTAAGAGACTTAAATGGATTACGTCGATGCCTCAAACATACACACTCAGCCACGCCGAAGGCGCACACAACTGTAAGCATTCCTATCATAAATCATAATCGAATAAGCCGACTGCGAGCTGGTCTCCCTCGAGAACCGTACCCACGTCTTCCCAGCCCTGTTACTTACCATCTGTTCCTCCCGCGACCGGAGCCGGGGGAGCAGGGGCTGCTGCCGCGGTGACGGAGGCCGGTTCGGACGCCGGCCCGGCGGCAGCGGCCGGCGCCGGGGACCGGGGCGGACTCGGCCGCGGGCTGGTCTCCGCTGACCCCGGGTCGGCGGCCGGCGGCGTCCGCTCCGCCGTCTCCGTGGGCGTCTTGTCGGCCGCCTCCGCTGTCGGTTTCTCCCCGGTAGATGCCTGTGAGGATGGCGGCGCGGGCGCTGTCGGCGGAGGCGGCGGCGCGTCCTTCTTACGCTGTCGGTAGTCCTGCAGACTTAGTCGCCGTTTCACCACCGGGGGCGGCGGCTTAGGTGGCGCCGGCGGGGGCGGGGGCGGCGCCGGCTCCTGTTTCTCCGGCGACCCGACATCGGGCGGCGGCGGGGGCGCGGTCAGCTCGCTCTTGACTGGCGATGTCAACACGCGCGTCCCGAGCACCGCCGCCGCCGGAGAGAGCGCGCACGAGTCCAGAGGCGCCACCGAACCGGTCGCGTTCGGCCCGTAGCTGGGTGGCAGTAACGTGCGAGGGTCCAATTTAGTGTACGACACTGGGCCTGGGGGTACACTCGGCGCCGCGTACAAGTCCAGCTTGACAGGCGACGACAAAGAGCACACGGGCGACTGCCCAAACGGAGATTTCACGGGTGACGGCGACTGGTTAGGCGGTAAAGAACAGGGGTCCGCCTTCACTGCAGTCGCCGTGTTATCGGACGCTGCCACAGAGTAAAACCCGTCGAACTTCGTTGGCGACAGTGCCACACCCGTCGCTGGCGCGCTGGCGTGCCGCTTGGCCGGGGAGCTCATGAAACCGAGTCCTCCAACCCCGGGGTCGGACTCTCGTTTCGGCAGCGAGGACAGCGTGCAGTCTGCGGCGCCGGCAGCGGACGTCAGCCGCGGGTCTCCACCGGTGGTCAGCAGCTGGTATCCGCCGAACGGCGCCGGGTCCCTGCCGCCCTCCGCAGCCGGTTCACGTTTCACCGGAGACACAGAGGCAGTCAGCGACATGTTGAGCGGCAGCGCCGGGTCCATTTTGGCCGGCGACGGCAGCGTGGCGGCCAGCGCGTACCGCGAGTTCCCCACCCCGCACAGCACCGAGGCGCGCTCGGGCTTCACGGGCGACCCGGCCGGCGGGTACCCGATCGCGCGCACCGCGGCAGCAGCGTCCTCTTTGGCCGGCGATCGGCCGAACTCTGCCGCCGGCGGCGGCGGCTCAGTCCTCCACTCGGACGCGGCGCGCACGTCCAGCCTCAGCGGCGACTTGGTGTCCAGTCTGAGGGGCGACGACCCGGCGCCGGACCCCTCCGGCACCGGCAGCTCCACCTCAGCCTTCACAGGGGAGAGTCGGCGCGCGTCCGTCACCGGCGCCGGCGCGAACTCCCACTGGCGCGGCGACACGGCCGACGGAGGGCCGCAGCGCGGCTGCCGAGACGCCGCGTCCAGAGTCCACTCCATGGCAGAGTCCGGGTCCGGGTCCGCCGGGACCGGCACTGGCGGAGGCGCCGGTGGAGGGGCCGGCGGAGGCGGGTCGGATGACTCGCGACTGGCACCGAGCGGTGACGACTCCGAGTCGGGCTCCTGGACCACGGGCAGCGGAGGGGCCACCGGTGTCAGTGGCGAGGTCGGCGTCAGATCGTTGGAGATGGAGCTGCGCGCCAGCCGACGCTTCTTCAGAGGCGTGAAGTAGTCGGATGCACCCGGAGAGTCTGCAGGTGCGAGCACGGCGTCAGAGGGCGAAAGCGGAAAGGCAAGTCGCAAAGCTGTTTTTAAAATGTGTTCCGAATTTGCACTACGTAAAAAAGGGGTGCAATATACTGTTCAACTCCTATTCGTGTGAAACTTGAAAAGATTCAGTCAGCAAAGCTGTAAAATAACCGATGCTTATGTCTAAGAAGTGCCCTAAATACTCCATCCTGCACAATATCAACTCTCCGAACACAATTCCACAATTCATAAATGTTACGAGATCGATCCTGTTCTTATCCCAAAATGGTATAATCTTTTTCCCATTTTTCACTGCCCCTCAAAACTGAAACACGAACACACCCCTCACAAAAGAGTCCGCCCCTCCCCCCTCCACACCACCATCACCACACCCCTCTCCATCCGTCACAGCCGGGCGCGCCTCCTACCTCGTCCAGGGAGCAGCTCACCGGGCCTGCCGAGCGGGCTGGCGCAGGTGCCCGTGCCGGTCCCGATGCCGTTCACGGCCGGGTCGCCCTCCTCGCTGATAGCCTGCCGCAGCCAGCGTTTTTTGGCCGACCCGCCCAGCTGGGCGGCCGGCGGACTGGCGGCCGCTGGCGGCGCCGCGCCGCTGATGCTCAGGCTAGCGCGACGAGTGTGCCCCGGTGGCGAGCGGGCGCCGCGCGCGTACATCTGCGGGAACTCGCCGCCCGCCTCGCCGCCGCCGCCGCCGCTGTCCGCCGCGTGGGGCACCACCGTCTCCACCGTTTCGTTCAACCACTCGGTCATCAGCATCTGGAGGAGAGAGAAGAGGGAGATCAGGGTCGCGGGATGCGCTGGGACGGGGAGAGTACCATAGTAAATGCAAAACGCCTGCAGGAGTCTCGGTAAATTTGCGATGTAATCAGCAACATGTGGGTCGTGAGACACATGTGGGCGGGAGTATTGTTCAGCTAGAGCCGTTAATCATCTGTAACGATTATAAATTTAAACGTGACAAATAGCAAACATCTATAGCCATGCGAGATGTGAGCATTGCAGTTCCGCGCTTGAGACAACAATCCCATGAGTTGAATAGTTATGGCGCAACTGAAGATGCCGATTGACGTAACTGAAGAGATATGATGCAATCTTCCACATTTGACACAAGAATCTAGCATGCATTTCATAAGCTTGGTATCAAGTCACGCTTCGGTAACAATCTAGCATGCATTTCATAAGCTTGGTATCAAGTCACGCTTCGGTAACCAAACTGGGCCAATCAATATTTGTTCGTTTCAAAACGCTTCATCGATGTCACAGACAAGTTAAAGTCCGTTTCAGTTCGGTGCTGTTCTGTTTTACCTTGCTCGAAAACCAGTGGGCGGTGGCTCACTTAAATAAGCCCATGACAGCATCGCAACTGCAAAAGGAAAGACGGCTTTCGCTTTCCTTTCACCAATCGTATGCCATAAGCCTTACAAACTGCGCTAACGTCACCGCCCGGCCAACAAGCAAACCGACACGCAAATGCTCCACCCCAGACTAGCGGCTGCACAACCGCGTGATATCAACCCGCTCCAACCAGCCACTTCCCTCAGAGCAGGTGCCGTGAGGATAACCTTCGCCATTAAGCCCGTATACACCGACGCCGAGAAAAAAAAAAACGTCGTCAATAGATGAACATCTATGGAGGAAACTGGTTGCCGCGGCTCGGCGCCGGCCGGAGCGGCGGGCACGGACGGCGGCCGAGCGCCCGGCGCCGCCCGCCGCGCCAGTCAATCGCCCCCGATGGCTCCGGCGGCGGCGACGATCAATGGCGTCTGCAAATAATCCGCCTCCGGTGCGTCCGGCCGGTGCAGCGGCGACATTTTTAGACAGAGCTGCCGCCGGCCGGCTGGCGCGGCTGCGGCTCCTCCAGGTGGTTTGAACACTCACCGGAGACGGAGCCAGCCACACAACCGCGGTGACGCTCTTCGACACAAGGGACCCACCCAGGGGACGTGTGGGGAGGGCGAGGAGGGACAGTCCCGCCCGGTCACTCACCTTCTTGGTCTTTGGGAAGCGGAAGCCGTGCGAGTTGACGCCGAGGACGGGCGCGCTCTGCGGGGCGGCCTGCGGCGGTGGCGGTGGCGGGGGCGGGGGCGGCGCGGCGGCCGACGGTCCGGGCGGCGGCGGTGCGCCGGCCGGGGACGTCTCGTCGCCAGAGTGTATGTCAGAGCCGGCAGAGTCGGCCGCCGACTGGCTGACCCGCCGCGGCGAGGAGAGCAGGCGCGACCGGCTGCCCTTCCGGCTGTGGGCAGAAGCACGGGACGGGTCATACTCAGAGGAACGGCATAGGGCGATACAATACACCGAACATCGAGACAACGCGCCAGGCCAGAGATATAGCCCGGCATAGCTGCAGTCACATGTGCATTGTGCAACAACCACAGGGACTGGACATGTCATGACCGATTGACCAAATCTCCTGCCAAATCAGGATTGCAGTCTACTACGCACAACTTACTATATGACAAAGCCCTCGGCCTAATGACGATACACCAGTAATGACGCGGGAAGTCGGTTACGTAATAACTACGCTATCATTAATATCCAGCAGCCAGCTCGTTACCTGCTGACCATAAACAGAGAGTCTCATCTCGACACTAAATAAGATTATATCACATCACAACTGCAGTAGGATGCCGAACCCGTTGGCAGGATGCAAAAGACACGATATGGCTAAACGGTGGACAGTGACAGTAATGTGGAATATAACCTTCACAGTTTCAACTTTCCAAGTTGACTCAGCTGCTTGTTGGGCTCACTTGGCAACCGGTTAATCCTATCAAGGTCGTTCAACATAACACCACACCATAAACACACACTTCCTTTTAGGAAATGCTCGTCAAACGGCAACATGGAAAGTTCCATCGGAAAGTACGCTGGCGTGGTTACAAATCTGCTAAGTGTCACAACTACGACGTGAAGTGGGATTATTACACACCTGTTCAATTGTCAAAGCCACTCCTAAGCAGTGAAACTAACACATGCAGTTAGGCAGAAGACTGTGAGTTACAAGTCACCACAAGCAACTCACGAATAGTGGTGACGTGAAACCAAACCCTCCCCGCTTGTCACCCCTCCATATTCTCACCCCCCCCCTTCCCCGGGCCTCTCGTTCCGGGCGATCACTCCACTCACCCTTTCTTTCTTCCACCGGGTTTATCCGCCGGCGGCGGCGGCGGCTCCTCTGTCGAGTTGTTCCGTGAGTTGGAGTCCTCCCTGGACTGTTTGTTTTTACGCGGAGAATCCCCGGCGGCCGCCGTCGCCTGCTGCCGCTGCTGCTTCTTTTCCATCCGCTCGAACGCCTTCATGATCGCCTCAATCTTGCGCTCCTCCCGCGTCTGTGGGAAGGACATACAGACGTGTCAGTCAAGCACCAGAGCCCAATCTTCTAGTTTAAGGTTTGACGCTTAGACACCACATACGGCCCGAAAACCACCCATAACATGAACGCACACTACAGGCAATCAGGCCACACGGAACAAGTGAACGGTTACACGCCAGCGAATCGAACCACGCCACTGTCTCTCCACACTTCCACACAGGCCTGATCCAACTGGCGACCCAGCCCGTCGCGCCAGCTCACACTAACTCGCCGCTATGCCGGCACCAGAGTGGCAGCCGTGGTGGGCGATAAGACGTCACACTTCCCCAACTGAGTCACCCTCGGGAAGTCCCATCCACACCCAGAGCAGCTAGCCAGCAGGCGGGTGTCGCAGCCACAAACGCTTCACGGATGTGTAAATATGTGCAATATGTGGACACATGTGCGATACCGGTATCAGACAGCTATAGCACGTTCAGCGGGGCGATATTTACAATACTATCTGCAATTCGCCCACTGAAAATAATCTCCTGCATTGATAGATCTGAAGCTATCGCAGTCTGCACTACGATGATGATGATTTGCGACTTTAAGAGCCCGGAGATCAGAGGTCATCGGCGGCTAGTTGCCATTCAATCTGTACGTACTCACTAGTACGGAAGTGGACACTGCTGGTCAAAGCATCATTTCTTACTCCATCCTTTTACGAACTGTGACCCATAACCACCCATTACATAACGTCAGAGGACTACCAGCTGCTCACCCGTGCCCGGCAGTGACTCACCAGTTTCTTGGGCTCCTGTTTGGCCGGTGGCGACTCAGCCGGCGGCTCGGAGGGCGACACGACATCGGCCGCCTTGGCCGGCGAGCGGTGCGGAGACTTCTTTCTCGGGGTGCTGTGGTGAGTGGTGGGCGCGGGCGGGGGCGGCGCGGCCGGCGGCGGCGCGCCCTCCTCGCTCGACACCTCCTCGTCCTCCGACGGCGCCGACGGGGTGGGCGACGGCTGTCGGACAGAGCTGCGGCGGCGGCGGCGGGCCGGCGTCGCAGCCGCAGCAGCCTTGCCGTTACTGCGAACAAACGGGGTCGGTGTTAGGGGCATGTGCCAAGTACAGGTGACGCTGTGGGGAGTAGCTTCTCCGTCAGTACTTGACTAACATCACCCAAATATGTTCCGTGTTGGATTTGTTCTGATAACCAACCCAAGAAGACAAATTGGAAGAAATCTGACGGCAATTCAAAAGGGATCATGGATTTCACAAACACGCTAAATGTGATCAGCAACTACGGTACCATTCGCATACG
This sequence comes from Amphibalanus amphitrite, assembly GCF_019059575.1. Classification (NCBI taxonomy): domain Eukaryota; kingdom Metazoa; phylum Arthropoda; class Thecostraca; order Balanomorpha; family Balanidae; genus Amphibalanus; species Amphibalanus amphitrite. The sequence goes on from NW_024882065.1 coordinate 125,100, forward strand.
ACCGACACACTAGGCAATAGCCTCGTTTCAAGGAAGGCTCAAACCAATCTACGTAAATGTGACAGGGAAGATAAACAGCCACGTCATGAAATCCATAACGATACAAACATGGAAACGCAATCACGATGCGTAATGTGGCACCAGAATCATAGTAACGCTCCTAGCATTGAACCAAACTTTTTTTTTTGGAAAACCGGTCGCGCATGATTACGAAATAATCATAAGAAAATAGGAAGCAAAACTTCCATATACTAAACAAGACGTATCATTTGCACATACTGTCACACAGGCTTGATGAAAGTCAAGTAAATAAAGTAAATATTGACACGTTCCTGAAAGCGCGAGATAGACGTCAGCCGTCCCGGGTGTCATGTTCATTAATAACTTCCCGTAATTGTGTAAACAAATATCGAGAACAGGTTCATAGCTGTGGCCTGGAGACAGACAAAAGATGAAGCTGATGTATCCAAGAATGTCTTCGTTTGAAGGTTTATCATGAAGCCACGTCTGTCAGGAGACAGAATTGGGGTGTGGTATTTACAAAATAGCTGATGTATCCAAGAATGTCTTCGTTTGAAGGTTTATCATGAAGCCACGTCTGTCAGGAGACAGAATTGGGGTGTGGTATTTACAAAATAATATGATAGGATTTAAAGTTGGATGGCTCAAAATCCCTAGACGTCTCCGATCTTGACAGCAGCGACATACCAGAATGAGTTAGGCTGATTTATTACTTAGCTTACGACTCGAGCCGTCGAGCTAGGGTCCAATAATAAATGGAATACAAATGCTGCGAGGTAACTGATGGCATACAGTTTTCAGACCAACAATATTAATCAAATAAGATGCATCACTGATCAATGGCAAATTTTAGAACTGTTGTAGTAGGCATACATGAGGGCTCGTCAAAAGAAAGTAGCACACCTAATGGATCCAGCAAATAAATGAATCACACTAACTCTGGCATATTGCACTGGGGGACATGACGCTTGTTACCAAGGGACTTTTGGATTCAGCTTCTAACTAGTTTGGCGACGTTAACTTCCAATCAACCTATCCCAGCCGACAAAATTACAAACACATCACTCTTTTCCCAGGATCTTCGCTCCTCCTCACAGCCACACAGCCCTCCCAGTCGCCCTCGACTCCCCACTACTCACTTGTTGATGGCTCCGTTGTTGTTGTGCTGCGCCGCGATGTGACAGCCCTCGCCGCGGCCGCAGGCACACACCAGCTGGCGCGCGTCCGGCTGGTCGTGCGCGATCGTGATCTCGGCGTGTCGCGGCACGGGCGCCATGGCCACCAGATGCAGACGCAGCGCGCCGCGGTCCACCACGTGCCGGATCACGGCATTGGGTCGGCACGAGCGGCGCACGAAGCGCGCAGAGTTGCCGTAGCGGCGCGCGTCCACACACACGTGCAGCGCGTCGCGCGGGAACCGGTACATGAGCACGTGCGGCTGGTAGCGTTTACTCTGCAGCGGGTACTGGCAGCGGTACTCGGTGAGCAGCATACAGCGGCCGCGGAACTCGAGCAGAGTGGTGTTGGCCACGATGGGCAGCACGGCCACCAGGCCTTTCTCGGCCTTGTCCACGGGCGAGACGGCGCAGCGCTCGGGGCCGGCCGGCGGCGGCGGCACGGCGCCCGTCCTCATGCCGGCCAGACGCGCGCGCAGCTCAGGCGAGTAGTGGTTGGTGACGGCCTCCTCATACTCGTCAATCCAGCAGCGCAGCTTGCGGGCCGGAGGGTCCGTGGGCTCGTCCTCGTCCTCGGCTGCTGCTGCTGAGGCGGCGACGGCCGGCCCGCGCGGCGCGCCGCTGCGGGACATCCGCCGCTGCTGAAACACGGCAGACAACAGGATACCTCAGGACTGAGCGACCGGGGACGGGCGGATCACACACGGCCGGGGCGGAGACCGCACACACAGTGACAGCTAAACACGGGGTTACGTGCCAGAACAAAGACATGGGGGTAGACATTAACCCGTGCATCAGTGCAATGATTTGACCCACGGCGAAGGTGCTCTAGTGTTTTGACGGATGCTCTTGTGTGCATGTTTGGACGAATGTGAGCGGCTCAGAATGCAATTGGCAGACATCCAACCCAGAACACGCGGCCTCTCAGTGACCAAATCCCACGTTAGCACGCAAACGCCGCACAGAAGCCGAAAAATCGCCAAGGACACATCGCTTCACGGGAAATTCGAATGTCGTCTGGATACTGATACGACAGCAATGAAAGCACAGGGACTCGGGAACATTGTAACACCTGTCATTTTGAGGTAAACAGGACACATTTTTAATCCAAACTGTCTGTGGTCGTCCTGAGTCTCGATGCCGGTGATATAATCATATGTTAGGGCTGGTGCCTGACGTTCATAGACGGCAATGTTCAAAACAAAAATCGTTTCGGGAAGTCCCAATAGCAGCAGTCATTTCTCAAAGCACCAATAAAGATGAACTCGGATTTCAGAGCGACGAAACCAATACTACCACGACTAGCATAAGCTTGACTTTGACTTATGCGACAGATTACAAAGTTACGATTCATGAAATGAATTTGTTTGACGGCGACAATAATACGGCAATGCCCAACACAACCACGTAAGCCAGGCGAAATAAACGTCAACCCAATCTAAAGGCGATATCCAAGAACCATAACTCATCCAGCAACTGTCCCTACTCACAACAAGACACGTCAAATAAGAACGGACGCCATTTAATTGCGTCCCAGAAAAGCTATTTCTGGCACCTAAAAGCTGACTCGCCCCAAAATTGGTCCTCAGCACCTATTTGGTGGATACCAGCACCAATCATGGAAAATGACCTTAATTAGCTGTTTCTGGCACCTATTCATCGGTACGCCTTACTCTTTTTTCTGAATCTGGCACCTAAATGCTGAGCGTAGCACCAATCTAGTAGAAAAATGAACTACTGGCTGGTAGAATCATGTTGTTCTGGTATAATGACCCCTGGAGTCTAGCCTAAAGGTTGCCAGTGCAGCTACACTCTAAGACAGCCCGTAGTGATCTCAGCATTGTATATGACGTTTAAGTAAGCAAATAATATTGATTTGTTTGAAAAAAAAACAATGTCATTTAAATATTTAAAAGTATTTATTTGTAATGCTTAAAGGGAAACATTTTGGTGAGTAATTGTCTCCATTTTGACCATTAAAACGGGTATTGTATTTTTTGACGTCATCAAATAGCTCCAAAAAAGAAATGTAATGTTTTCATTCCGTTCAAGGCCGCTGAAGAAACGCGGGATCTTGCGTGGGACATTATCCGTAGTTTGCCGCGCAGAGTTATGCCGTGGTTGTGCCTTTTTCATCCGTTTCTTACTTACTTATGTCATAGGTATGTGTTCATGAAGCTTTGATTTTGTTTTTGGTTATTGTGTGGCCGGTCAGTCAAACGCCCCTGTAGAAACCGGATGCTGCGTTTGATCGAGATGGAGTCAGACGATGATTGCAGAAAGCTAATAATATTGAAAAGAGGGCCGGTTGCGTGGCATGTCTGTTCAGAGTTGAGATTTTGCTTTACTCCAGTTTATGACCTGAGAGCCTGGCTGGAAGTGACGGATCCAAACTTTTCACGTTAAAATGGCTGAGTGTGCAATAATCTCTAGTCTCTACATAGCGGGCTGGTATAGGAGCGTCTTGTTATGCTGCACCATAGCTGGCTAGTGATTCTCTTTTGGCTAGAAATGGCATTAACCATTATCTCCACTGGCGAAAATGGCACTTGACATCACCGAATGCAACGTTCATGTTGTTAGGATACATAAAATCAGGAAGATTACGCGAATTAGGTAGGCAAACGTGGAATAAAATAGGTGCTGGATGTTTTGGTTTTGGTGCTGAATCAGCAAACAGCAAATACGGAGTTCAACTAGACGATCTGGCAACTTTAGGCTGTGTGGAAGCAATTAGGTGCCAGATTCAGATATTAGGGTCGAATAAGCATTTTGGGGCTGATCAGCAATTAGGTGCCAGAAACAGCTTTTTAGGGACCAGAAACAAATATTCCCCAATAAGAACTCCAAAACCACTACGTGACTTTATAACAACATCCCAGTGACCAAACAGTTCATCTTACCACCCGTCCCCGTTCCCCACCATCCGTCCACACAGTATGTAACCCTCCAAACATAATTGCTCCACAGCAAGTCATGTCACACCTCGCCTCACAATTACCTAACCCGACAGTCAGCGCCCCCCCCCCCCCCACCAGAGTACACCACCCACCGCCCAACACGCCAACACGGATCACTGCCCACCACACCCACCGCCCACCACCCACCGGCTGGCGCAGCACGCCGAGCGCTCCCGACGCATAAATAGTGACTCCACCCGTCGGTGGGGCTCGCTCGCTCCGACGGCATGCGTTCAGCCGTGAAACAGAGCCATCGACCGGCCTTCCAGCGACCACCGGCGGACGGGCGGACGGCGGTACAGTGCTGAGTGCCGGGCAACCGACAGCGGTGGGTGGTGGGTGTGTGAGCGGTGAGCGGTGGGCATGGGCGGTGGACGATGTGTGATGGGCGGTGGGTTGTGTTTATGAGTATGTGTCTGTGTCTGTGTGGATGGGGGGGGGGGTGAGTAGTGAGCGTGCACAAGCGGTAGGTAAGCTGTTCAATGTTCATTCAGTGTGTGAGAAGTCATGGGTGCTACGGACTGGGAACGAGTGTAAGATACGACGGGCAGCCGAAGGACAACTTTGGGACTTGGGGGAGAAGTGCCCCATTGTACAATGAGTACTAAAAGGTGATATATTCAACGTCCCCTAGCAATGCGGACGGGATACTGCGAGAACTGGGAACCATTATGACACCTTATACGTTTGCAGCTAACCCTCGCATGAACGTATTTGAAACGTGCTGCGAAACATAGCGCCATAAGCTAATTGAATCTGATACGCAATGGAGAATGCAGTTTAGCGATTGTGTTACGTAACATAATAAGCGTGAAAATAAGAATGTTGCTGTACAACTTGGGCTTTACAGATCTCTTAGCTGCAGAAATGTCCTATAAAGCGGATTGATGATCCAGTGAGGCAAGGAAAGTCAGGCATGAAATCACCGATATAGGGTTTAGTAGAAACCATGATGCAACCGCTAATGCAGACACAATTTATAGGATGTTTCCTATTGTTCAGGATATGAAAATGATAGGTTACTGCATCAGTAAACACAAAGACCGGTCAATGAGTACTAAAAGGCAAGGGGTCGCTGAGGACGAAGACGGGTTCCCAAGGCAACAGCCGACGGTAGTCCGATAGCCGGTAGGGCGGGAGCTGCTGAGGGCGGGAGAGGCTGAACAAGTGAAAAAAAGAGGAGCTGCTACCTCAACGCTTTTCAAGCCGCAAACGTACAAGGCAGATAGTGTGGGAAGAACAGCACGAATGCTAGGCGAAAGTCATAGAGGTGGAGGGCTACGTAGCATCGTTTGGGGACTCGTGGCGCTCGTTCCACACGTCCCACTGAGCCCCACCCCCACCAGAAGTCGGTCCCTAAGGGTGCGGGCGGCACCAGCAAACTCTCACCTTCTTCACGGGCGGCCGTTTCCGTTCGCCGGTCGACGGTGTCGACTGGGGATCGTCCGTCGACAGCCTGGCCGGGTCGGAGGGCGCCGCCTGGCGCTGCCTCCTCCGCTCCGCCGCCGCCGCGCCGGCCGGCGTCTTCTGACCCGGCCGCGCCGGCCGCTTCTTGAGCACCTGGCGGGCGGCCGGGCGCGCCGCCGACTCGCCACCCGAATCAATTGAGTCGTCCGAGTCGGTGAGCAGCTTCTGTCGGCGGCGCAGCTGGAGTGCGCGCGCTCGCCGCCGGTCGAGCCGCCGCGGCTGACACTGCTCGCACAGGTACTCGTCGGGAATGGAGGCGCGGTCGAGTCCCACACAGTCCACGTGCTGCCAGACCGAGCACCGGTCGCAGCAGATCATGTAGCCGTCGTCGTGCTCAAAGTCGCTGCCGGACGCGAAGAGACAAGAGACAGTGGGTTAGGCAACACTCCCTCTTCCACACACACAAACACAGACGGGAGGAGTCGTCGCGCACACACTCACAGGCCCGTGTTCCCGGGACCAACACCGCACAATGTCGTGATACTCGGAGCCACAGTGCGTCACACGACCACATCGGCCGCCACGGCCAGCGGAAAACGACTGGCTCAGCCATGGGCGACACGAGGAAAACCGGCCGGGCCGAGCTCCGAGGTGCAGTGTTTCTGGAGCATACATACCGTTAGTAGCCGGCGTGACTGGCACAGTGCGACACGACACTGCCAAACTCAGCCGGGCCGGCCGTCCCCGCTCAGAAACGATACATCAGCGGGGATTATCCGCCGATCACGATACCCGGCCCTTATCTCCCATACACAGATCCCATGTCATACTGGTTCTGATGTACTCGTCCGCAATCGTCCCGTGGCCCTCCCTCCCCGCATCTCTCCCCTCCCCACCCGTGCGGCAGCTCACCATATACACCTGGTGACCGAATCGTCCACCGTCTCCGACTCGGGGGCCGTTTCCGTCTCCTCTCCGTCGTCGGGCTCGACCGTCGCCGTCGACGGGGTGGCCGTCGGTGTCGGCGCCGCCGCCGGCACCGGGATCGGTAGCCCGAGTCCCGCGGCGCGCAGCGGCGAGGACAGCAGGCCCTCCGCCTCTGCAGAGGCCACCAGGGCCAGGCTGTCGAGCCCGCCCGTGGACGGCGGCAGCAGCAGCGGCGCCGGGGCCGGCGGTGGAGGGGGAGGAGGGGGCGGCGGCGGCGGCGGCGGGGAGACCGGCGCCGGAGGGGCGGTCGGGACCGGCCTCAGGACTGACACCGGCACCGCTTCAGGTACGGGTAGGGCCGGCGGCGCGGCCGGCGGTGGCGGCGGCGACGGCGGGCCGGCCGCGGCCGGCAGGAACGCGGGCGCGGGCGGGGGCGGCGGCTCTGGGGAGCGGGGCGGCGGGGCGCCGTAGTTGTGGTCCTGCAGCACGTGCTGGTACGGCGCGGGAAACGGTTTCTCTCGGGCTGGCCTGTCGGCACACACAGGAAATCCGCTCTCAGCGATCGCTGCGCACACACACACACACACACACACACACACATCAGCACAGACAGGAAAACGGCCACATCTAGGTACACAGACTGGAGCGCTCGACAAGTACTCCACGAATCTACCTACAGATAGCCGAAACAATGATACACAATACGACACCGAAAAAAACAGCTGTACACCACTAAGGTATCCATTTTTCTGCACCAGTTACCGTGACCTTGACGCGGTTCCGGAGCGTCAGGACCATGGCAAAACAGCAGCAACGATACCTAAACGTAACAAGAGTAACTTTCACGAGCACAGCTTCTCATGCCATCCACTCTCTAGGCTAATACAGCTTTCCCCACAGCACACCTTCCTCGCACCCTCGTCCCTAAATCTCTGCACGGCCAGCCCCGTGACTAGTCCACCCATCACCCTCCCCCTACCCTCTGCACCGACCGCCGACAGAGCGGCCCGCCGGCCAGTCACTCTCGGGGGCGGGCCTCAGCGGCAGTGACTGGCCATCCGGTCACAGTGAACGCGCCGCCGCCGCCTATGGCTTCCCGGCGGCACAGCTGTGCTGTCAGCAGCCACCACCTGACAGTCTGCAACTGGCCGTCACATCGGGGTGGTGTTGACGAGCGACCGAGCCGCCACTGAGTCCGTGAACAGAGGCAGCGCGGCGCTCACCGTACGAGGATACAGCAGCGAAAATCCGTCCGGGAAACCCACCGCCGGGCGGGCGGACTGAGAGAAGTATGCTCGGATCGAGAGGAATGGGATGGGGAGAAGCCGGACAGACTACGGAGTATTCCGGACTGTCCGGACGGACCAAACCGGACCGACGGACGGTAGGGTGGGAGGGCGATGGTCCGTGGTCCGGACCGGACGGACGGCGGTGCTGGCTGCCGGCCCACCGTGACTCAGTGGGGGCCGGCCGGCCGACCGACCGGACCGGCGGCACTGGCACTTTCACCGTGCACTGGCAGTGGCGGCTGCCCGATCACCCCCACCCGGCCCCACTCATGGCAGTGGCAACTCCCCGTGTACCCCAACCCGACTCCCTGGCAGCGGTGGCTCCCCGTGTACCCCCCCCCCCCCCACTGGCACTGCAGCGGTACCCGCCCACATTCCCCTGACCCGCGCGGCAACAAAGGTCGGGGGGGAGGGGGCAGCGGCAGAGGTCCACCGGCGATAGTTCATTTTCGGCAAACACTGAACCTGCAGTCTGAGCCATTATGTAACCGTCTTTTAGACCTTCACATACAAACAGCAGGATACACAATATTTACAAGGAAAAGGAAAAATTAAGCGGTAGTTTCGACTAGTCACAAGAACCAGAGTTAACAGATGGCTCTACGAACTAACACTCAAGCGCGTTCAATGGGCACACACAGATCTCTACTACGACTGCACGGAAGTAACAACAATGACGTACGGGTAGCAGCTGCACTGCGCGATAACACTACCAAAACACTCACAGCACCACACCACTATCTGATGAGCACCACTGATAGCATACGATAAACACGGGGCGAAACATAAACATAGCCACTCACAACCCTTTGGCCTTTACATCAGTGTTGGGCTTCATTTTCATCTGGCAATCAAGGTCCAACACCGAGCCCATCGGCCAGCCGCCATGACCTTCCTACAGTTGGACCCTAATTAGACATTATCCGTGCAGCGGCCCGGCGACCAGTGACGTCACGGGTCCACCGGACGGGAGATGACGTCACTGGTCCGACGGTCGAGCGCCGAGCGTGACTGACCTGACGCTGGCGTAGGCGTGGATCTGCGATTGGAAGTGGTAGGGCGCGGGCTGCGGCGCGGGCTGGCCGGCCGCGGCGCCGGCGCCGGCGCTGGGGGCGGCTCGCGGCGCCGGCCGGCCGTCCGGGCTCCATAGCGCGGCACTCATGGCGGCCCGATCACCTCTGCGGCAGTGCGCGTCTGTCCGAGCCCAATGTGACGCGGTGGCGACGATTGCGGCGCGGCGACGAGCACATCACGCGGCTGTCCGCCGCTCCGAGTGCCTGCCGGGCACAGCGTCAGTCACAGGGCGTTACACACAGCCAGGGCATCACATCGTCCCGTCACACCGGCTCTCGGTAACAGGGCGCGTGCAGTCGGCGGTCGCGGCCGGCCGGCGCGAGCTGCATAAATAAAGCGTCGGCCGGCAGTCTGGCCGGCCGGCCGGCCGAGTAAGGTGACCCCCACGCTACGTCTTTAACCCCACGGCAAGACGCGCCGCCGCACACTTGCTTGATATTTACTGAGTGGGATATAGTTCTGGCAAAATCTCAGATACAGAGAATAATCATCGACATTTCAAAGCATCCAGCAATTACGGAAACATGTCGAGCTTTAAAAACAAGAGGAAAACAATGCCAATACGCATTGGCTTAAAATATCTCGGTAGGCTCCTCGTGTTTATGTGCATTGTTCATCTACCGAAAATGTAGGTACCTGATGACTGGTTACTGCAATGTTCCAGATAGCCATTCGTGGCCATTCCAGAATGGCCATTCGTGCGAGCGTGTAATAAGTGGTCCGTGACGAACGCAACGGCCCCTCGGCTTTCATCCACACCCGCCCTTGGGGTAATCCACCCGCTCCCATTAGGTAACCGTCAAGGTCACGCACGTCGCTCAGACACGTGCAGCACTGGGTGCACGGGAGACGACAGGCAAAGAGTAGCCAGTTCCTGACAAGGCCGTTTCCAGTTACCTTTAAGACTTTCCGATATATGTCAGTCATAGATGTTTCAAGAGTAAAAAATTGACGTCGAACCATCCTCCAAAACGGACCGCCCACATCAACTCGCTTTGTTTACATGTCCTCCCCTTGCGATCGTACACGACCAAAGTGGACTCGTCCAACTCGGTTCAACCCGCCAGGAGCCCACCGTCCGGCATGAAAATACACCGAATAGTGGTGGCCAAACAAGAGAATTATTTGCTGCTTCATGCAGTTGCAAGACATTCAGTTGCAAGATCTAGTTGAGTTCTTAGAAACATGGTTAATTTCAGACAGCCTACAATCATCCATCATCTCATAAGAACTGACAATGAGCAGACTGAGATACTGTCAAACTTCCTAGAGGTATCATGAGAATGGCAATGTTCAAACTTCACTTACTTGAACTGAAGGTTGCTGTCTCTGTTTGTACTTCACTTTCCAAAACCTTTCTCTTGATTCCAGCTTTTCAACTGTCTACCAAGATAAACCACTTCACTGAAAAAGTAAATGCAGTTGCTAGGTATAAAAAACATTTGCAATGGCTCAGTGGCGGCGGAAGCGGGGGGGGGGGGCAGCGGGGGCACGGCGCCCCCCCATCTTCCAGGGTGGGGGGGCAAACATATCTTTTTGCCCCCCCCCCAAAAAATTGTTATCGACGAAGTACCACAATACTTCCATACTACCTACGTCAGGAACATATGCCAGTTTGGCTGAGTACCTTTTTATTAAGTTGATATAGCGAGTAACTTGGATTGATAATAGCCGTTTTCACGACGGGCTATCCGGCGAGCTAGTCCGTGACGGACTATTTCCACCAAACGCCCTCCACACATAATGCTCAGAAATCAAGCAGAGCTATCTACGAGCTACCGGTAACCGAAGTCTGGAAGAGTAGGACGGAACGCGAGTGGCCCGGCAGGCGGCACGGACGTCACGAAAGTGCGTCTGAGCGTGCCACAGGCCTTTCCCCGCGACTCTGCCAGACGCCAGCCGGCATAGGCGCGTGAGCCGGGGGGCAGCATGGGGGCAGCCTGCCCCCACAACTCTGGGGCCGTGGGGGTCTCTGCCCCCGCAAAGTTTCAAAGGGCCAGGAACCGTCGGGGCAGCTTGTCCTCCCCATATTAGCGGCCGAGGGCCTCAAAGAAAAGCTGAATGGAAGACAATACCTATTTAAGTAAAAAAATCCCCCTCTGTACGTACCTGACTTGACAGCTCATGTGTGGAAGCTTTAAACGTTTATTCCAGGTTACCAAAAAGGTAGTTTCTTGACTCAGATGAGACTAATTATCTCACTTATTTGCAAATGTTTTATTTTTTATTTTTGTTGTAAAGGCCAAGAGGTGAAAAATAAGTGGCCTAAAACCGGTGAGAAAACTAGATTTGGGGGTACCCTAGGTTCCGGGAAGGATCAGGTGTGCCCCCCCATCCCAAAATACCTTCCGCCGCCACTGCAATGGCTATTGTGAATATAGATTATTTCTGACAAGGCAAGGCCTTCAGAAGTTGCCACTGTCAATAAACTCATTTCCATGGAGGTAACAAAAGAGAGCAAAACAAAATCTGAGTTCCTTGCTGTCCATATTCATAAGTCAAGTGATCAATCCAATAAATTGCACAGTTCACCCTGCAGTGCATTCCTTACAGGATGGCATTACCAACCCACGATCTTCAACCCAACTTCTACATAAATATGCATACCAATTTGACTTTTCTTCCACATAAACATGCATACCAAGTTGATTTATGAGTCATGCTCAAATTACATCATTTGTTGAATTTGGACTATTGCAATAACACTTGGACAAAATACAAACCAGTCAGTATCAGTATCACAACCTAGTTTTTGCAAATACACAACACAACTGTAGATACTGAACTCTGGAGCAGTAGTAACCATTTGAAGAACAGAATAGACAAAAGATAAATAAAAAACATGTCACCTGCCAAGACATTTATATAGATATTGTATCCATTGAATTGCTCCAGAGGATCATTAACAGTGGGTGCCAATAAGAAATTGAAGCTGGAAAGAACACTCCACCACCAGCATTTAATTGCAAGGTTCATAATGGTGCACAAGTGACTGCATTTAGTCTTGATATAACTGTTCTGCTTTTGGAAGGAGGGAATAATTTCCTAAGATATATCATCCTTTCTGATGAGTATTTTCATGCCTATAAAAGATGGCTGCCTCAAATGGGTTTGGAAAACCAGCATTAGTATCTACTCAAAATTTGGTCAAATGGCATTTGAAACCAAAGCAGCACTGTATTGTCCCATCGATCTTGATCTAGAATAACTTAACAGCTCAAGAATTCATGTCAAGATCGCATTGTTGATTGTATGCACTTCCCTCACCGTGAATTCAAGGGAAGTCCCATTTCGGACATAAGTGACGTATATTTCTGAATGTTGAAAGAGCATCGTTTTTGAATATACATTTCCAGACACCATTTTGAGCACGATATTTTATATCTGTAAATGTGTCACCATGTCCCAACTCGTTTAATTGAAATCTCCGCATCCTTACGTTTTAATGTAATGGTAATTGGTAGAGAACTTATCAGCAGCACAGCATACTCAGGACATTTTAATGCATTTTGATAAATGCCACATAAAAAAGATTCACTTTGCTTACAGCACTAAACATTCCCCTTAAACCTAAATCGCATCAAACTATGAAAACTTGAAAATAATTGTTTCCATGGTCATTGACACATCGCATTCCTTTGCATAAACTTTCCACTAAATTACAATGCCTAAAGGACAGCTATATTATGAAGAGACGTATCCCACCTGCTCCAAAAGTAGAAAACACACACGCAGCCGATATCTCTGCCCAGGCAGACGGATCCCATTTTCACATGGGAAACCTCGACAGTCCACTCTCTTGCTCTCCTTGGACGAGTCCATTTCAAAACAGGGGAGGTGTCTGCTATGGATCGCGAGGCCAGTACCGCATAGTCACGTGACTAATAGGAATTCGCCCGCTGCTTATCACGTGATAAGCTACGCTGAAATGCGGTTTGGGGTGCCTGGTTACAAGCCTGTCTACACGAAATGAACTTGCTGCGTATCTTTACGTCGACAAAGTTGGAGTCGCTCCGACGAAAAATGGCGCAAACATGTGAGATTAGCCCTCGGTGGCCTGCCAGCTGGCTATTCCTTGTATTGCAGTTATATCGATTTCTTCAGAATTCCATCTACAAAATATCAAATTTCAAGTAAATCAAGGAAATCTATATCAAAATAAAGTCATTGTATATAAATCACTCAGAAAATGTATTGAAATTTCATATTGTCTTTGTAAAATCGGAATTTCAGAAATATTATCGATAAACAAATGCACGTATCGATTTAAGCTTTCAATTCCAAATTTGCTGTATTACGGATTTTCCAAACAAAAACTCTGAAAGTACTATGGAAAAAATGATTATGACTTTTTACCTCAGCCAGTTTTCATCGTACAGTTCAGTTGAGATAAATAAAGTGTTTTATTTCATAAAATGACTAATCGATAGAATAGATTTGTGAAGAGGCCTTGAACGCTTGATCCATAGGCTTGATTTGGACTTATGGCTTGATCTATGACCTTGGATCTATGATCATGATGGTGGTGCCATTGTGCCTTGAGAAATTATACGGCAATTGCAAATGTTTGGATGTCGCCACCGAATCGCTAGGTACCCACTTTAGAAATACAAGAACGAAGAAGATCGTTAATCGTTAGACTTTAGCAGGGTCACTTTCAAATGGGCAAAACCGGAAAGGGGTAATTTCCCCCTTCGAAAATTGAAATACTGCTCCCCCTTTCAAATTGTGCCAGAATGGCTGGGGAGGGAAAGGGGGAATTTCTATCTCAGCTTCGTTTTTGAGCTTATTTTGAAGTGGGGAGAGGGGTCGGATGGATCCCCATGGTTTTTCGCGAATAACTCCCGCTACTAAAATCGGCCAATTACGGCGAAACTTTCAATTAATTTGAGTTGATCAATTGTACACCTACACTGAAAATTTCAATACCTTGACCCAAATGACCTTTGACATGTGACCTGATTCTCGAGACAATGTTCAGCCAGAATCGCGATTTGGCGTATGTCAGCTCGCATTATCCGCGTGTTTCTAGTCTTTTTGTGATTGTTAACATCCAAAAATGTGAAATGATATTCGTCCCATGCATCACGGTGGGTGTCAAGGTCACCTGGAGGCTGGAGGTCAGGTCAGGATTATTGACCTTTGATGACCTCGGTTCACTTTTTCGAGTTTTACATGTTTCTTGGGTAGGTACCTAGTTTTTTCTAGAAACCTACAAACCTACCAGCATAAACCTACAAACCTACAACCTAACCTAACCCTAACCTAAAACCAAAAAAGTTGATGTGCCTGTAAGCCCTAATAAACAAAAAAAAAAACTAAAAACTTAAAATTTCTGCTGTTGCATGTTTGTATCAACACCGTCATACGTGTAGATCGGATCGTATCAGTATCTTGACAAATACCCCCAAAACCTGCAACCCACTACCTACCAACTTACCAACCGTACTTCTGACTTCATCTACACATATACCAATTATTTTGTGGTGAAAAATTGCTCTGCAAAGATTTCTGCTGTGTTAATGTTTACAAACAGTGCAATCTTAGAGTTGCCCAGTTTAGGTGGCTACTGACACCAGGGAGTTACAGAATGTATTGACTTCATGACAAACCATTCCATATACAAATCAGCCATTCTTGGTGTGGAGTCCTAAAAGCAAAAACACAGACAGGATGGGGAGGCTCACATACACTCACTCACATGCATACAAATATCCATACCACAACACACGCATCCCTGAGCAGTACTCGTCACAAATTGCAAGTTACAACTAACTGGCGAGGGCCCAGGTTATGAAGATCCTGCGGCAAGACATTGTACTCCGATACAGCTGAATACGGGAACCGGCAGTACTTAGGGCCTGAGTACCGCCGGTTCCTGTATTCAGCTGTATCAGAGGACAATGTCTTGCCCCCGGATCTTCATAACATGGGCCCTCGCCAGTTATCAGGCTCTGTGCGTATGGCCGGTATTTCATTAGAGTCCCTCTGCCTTGTATCACGGCCGTGAATGCTTCCACGAGTCACCATTCTATTTCTCAGCAGCTCCGGTTGCCCTGTGTGCATCATACACTTCAGCATGATTAGTAAATGATGGCGCCACAGGTTCTCCGCCGACAGCCACTGCAGCTCCCTAATGACATCGCTTATATGATAGTATTTCCGCTGACCCGAATTCACCCGAGCTCCAAATTTGATCAATTTCTGCGGCGGGCCCCCTGCATTGCGTCGCACATGCCGTATACACTAATGCAATATCGTACGAAAGACATAACCAGCGCCCAACCAGCGCCTGCACCAGCGTAGTCAGCGGAAGTCTCTCTCGGAAGGAAGAATGTTTCCTGTTAGTCACCACTCACCAGTCAGCCAATTTGTATTGTTTTTGTCCCATTCCAGGAACTCACCGACCTAGAGGCAGATCTCCACAGTAATTGAGTGTCTGGATGTGCTAAGATGCGTAGTGCGGGACCAGCAGAGATTCTCAGGGCCAGTCAGAAGGACGATGAATTCATCAAACGGCTGCAGAGTGATGTGAAGGAGATTGCTCAGAGGCTCAAAGGCAAGTTTCTTTAGCAAAAACTGGTAGACTCAAAACCATTTCTTCCTCCTAGTGATACACTAAAGGTCCTCAGCGTCCACATTTTTATGATAATAACCATCAATCGTGCATTTTTCTCGTCAGTAATGAAGCTCGTACCCCCCGCACACTGACGACCCCCTGCGTCCGCGGTGTCTCCAGGCGACGAGTGGTGGCTGCGGTGGCACCGACACCTGGACAGTGGCGCCACCTATGTCTACCTGCTGCTGACGACGGCGGCCGGCCTGCAGACGCTCGGAGAGGAATACGCCGGCATCGTGCAGGTCGTGGGCCGGCGCCGGCTGCCCGGAGCGCTGGTCAGTCTCAAGGAGCAATTTTGAGGAATTATCAAGGTTTTTGAATCGCTTGCGGCAAAAATACGCGGTGGTATAGTATATGATTATGGTCGGCCTGAAGGCACAGGGATGCCAGGCCACAGACTAAGAAAACTTTGGCAATAGCCCGAAAGGGATCTCCTTCATACGATTCAGCACTGAACCTTCCAAGGCTTTTGGAGCTTCCTGATTGGTGTCGAGGTGACCCTGGGAAGTCAACTTTACTGTCACCCCCGGTATCGATTTCCACCCAGCCCGCGATGTACGCTTACCGTTCAGCCTACGGTCCCCGCTGACCACTCCTCCCCCCCCCCCCCATCTGCCGCTCGTCATAGCGCCGGCTGCTGATGGTCACTCTGCACACGTTCGGGCCGCTGCTGACGGAGCGTCTGGTGCGGCGCTGGGAGGGCCCGGCGCCGGCGCGGCCGCGTCTCAGCACCGTGCTGCGCCTCCTCTATCAGCTCAACATCACTGCCTTCTACCTGGGCAGCGCCTACTACCACCTGGACAAGAGGGCCACCGGTATCCGATACGTGAGTGGATGAGAGGGAGCTGCAGCACGTCTTCCGCTTATTGACAAAGTGATGACGTGATGGGTTCTGGGGGAGAATGGCTGTAAACGATTGATGGGTTTGGTAAGGTTGAAACGTAAACAATCTGAGGAATAACTGATATAAACGATTGATGAGCTTTGTAAAGTTGAAACGTTTATAATCTGAATGGAAGGCCAATGTGAATTGCAGGCCACCGACTTGCGGTCGATCGATTAGCTTCCAAAGATATTAATACATTTGTTTGAAGAGAAGTTGGAAAGATAGCTTTCATTTTGGGCACGCTTTTAAAGTGGCATTTTCTTCCGCTGATGGGATTTCGTTTGTGTCATTTCCTCTCTCTGTGGTGGCTTACTAAAATATTTTACTGATGCGATGGCTTGTCGGACAGTCTGCGATGATGTTTTCTCAGCATAACGTCCCGTTTCGCTGTGCCGTTTTCAGCTGCTGGTGCGGCCCTGGATGGGTGACGCCCTCTCTCGCCGCACCTTCCTTCTGCTGGGTATCGTATCGATGGTTCACCTGTGCATCTCGGGGGCGCTGCAGCTGAGGGGTATCGCTGCACCGGACCCCTCCAGCCCCACTGTCGGGGTGCCCGCCTCATCAGACAGCGGGCCGGGAGCTGATCAGACATCCTCCTCCGGCGGGGCCGGGCCGTCAGACGGCACCGGCTCGACCCCGGATGCCGAGGAGGAGGCGGTGCCCCACCGTCTGCGGTGCCCGCTGTGCCTGTGTCGGAGGAGTGTCAGCACGGCCACACCGTGCGGCCACCTGTTCTGCTGGTCGTGTGTGGTGGACTGGCTGCAGACCCAGCCCACCTGTCCGGTGTGCCGGGAGGAGGTGCCGCCGCACCGGGTCGTGGCGCTCAGGGCGTACGACTGAGGCGGAACGGGCGGAGGGGACACTGCGCGATGAAAGAGCCGACTGGGCGAGTGGGCGCCGATGACCACCGCAATCCGGTCGCCCTTAAACCCCAAATTCATCATCATTATCAATAGAGACGGCTTCTGTGACTGCCGTACGTGCCGTTAAAATGTGGTGCAGTGCAGCAGGTTTGGTCATTTAGGGCAATATAATGCTCAGTTTCTGTGGTTCAGCATATTGCGCATATTGATGATTATGTCTGATAATGCTAGTTTACTGTATTCCTCATGATAAATATGTCTATTGCATCTACGCTAGATAGGCAGTGCCGGGTAGTCTGAATGTAATTGAAATGAAAATCATTATTTTTCCACCCTATATACTGTGTAAAATGTGTGTTAAAACAAACTGTGATATTTTCGGGAAAGCAATAGAGGATATGAATATGCAATACGACGTTAACTTGGTCTATCCCATCTCTGGGCTATGCCATTCGAGAATCAGATTTTATGTAGATCATAGAGCTAGGCGGGATAGGAAGCGGGAGATAACTTCGTGCAAGATGTCGGCCCAAAATGTCAACGCGGCATTTGCAACTTCATTTTCATACCCTCGCCGTACACGCGAAAGACACTCATAGATGTCCACATTTATTGCATTACCAAACAAGTGTTAAAAGAAACATATAATATAGGGATGATGAAACTTCTATGAAACACGTGATCAACAAAAGAACGAAATTCACATTCTGTTCGAAAGAACCGTACAAAATCCAATGCACTTTCGCCGTAAGGGATCGTTTTTTTCCAAAAAAAAAGTCAACCAACACGGATAGTATTGATGCTAACTAATGCTAAGTTTACTAATGAGAGTGCTTCTGTCATTTTTGTGATTAACTGAAACTCTCGGACATAAGCATTAGCGCTTCAAAGCAAAGCACCTTCGTGATTTATTGAAAAACGTCTTGCGTCACTTTATAACGGTCGAATGGTTAGAAGACCTATAAAGGTCTCTGGTACAAAGAAAAAGAAAGGATCAACCCCTGCTGTGACTGGTCTTGGTCAATCAGTGACCAACGATGCCCTACTACCTTGATCGTAGCACACCTAGTCTAGGAAAGGACAACCAAACGCAGACCCTCTTTTGTCCGGTTACACCCCAGCAATTTCGGAACAAGTCGACTTGTCGAGAAATGCGTTACGCCTGCTATATGGGCAATTAGGATTTCAATGATAATATGCTTGGTGACATTAATGTTGAATTGTAAAAACGTGCAGTTTTTGCTTTTGTTAAGTCTCGTTACTTAGGTATATGCACTAGTTTTTTTTTTAAATGATTTACAAGTTTCAGTTTTCCTCCTCACCCAGCACCCTGTCCTCTGGCTGAAATGCAGCAGGGTCTTTGGAAAATTTTAGTCTGAACATTTGTCGAGGTGCCCTTTTTACCGTTTAGTCCATTTACGACGATCAGCTCACCGGGGTCCCATGAAGGCGGTAGTATCGCACAAAAGCACGCCAGGCAAATTTTCACCATCACAAGTAGGCCTGTGAGCCTGGAGAAAAGCTCCGTTCGTATAGGCTCCTGTCCGCGTGGCTGACATCAGCGTGGCCTTGCGGAAGCTGCAATGTTGATAGGGTTGAACATAGGTTGCTCGTTGCTTGAGTCACATTGAAACTTTCCCGATCCTTCTAGTACATACATTTATGTGGTCGTTCTTTGATCTCTTCTTTCCTGTGTCATGCCTCCTTGATTTCATTTTCGCTGTGACCGTTTTCTTTGTTTACAATCCCAGCTTCATATTTTTTCATTTTCTGAGTGGTCTTTCTCCACTAAAAGTTGAGTTTGCAAACCATGTGAGCTTTGTCCGTGGCTTTCTTTGCTTTCCAGTCGTTATTAGAAGATCGTAGAATGTACAGCCTGTCTGCGTCGTTTTTGGGCTCGCCATCCGGAAAGTAGGAGACATTCAGGGGCGTTCCGTCACTCCAGGTCCAAGAGCTCGTGTCTCCATTAGCAGATATGTCGCCCGCCGGTCGAAAAAGCCCCAGAACGATGTTTTTGTTGTCCGACAAGTTGATAACGAAATCCATTTCCTCTGCGCTGGCAATGGATACCGGATGGGCGCTGGAGTGTAGGTCATCGCAAGCAGAGATAACGCTTTGCGGCTCTACGTTGTGGACGTGTGGTATTGGAATTTGCATCTCGCTTGTGTGCTCGGGTGGCCGGCCGCGAGCTGGCGGCGCCTCGGCTCGCCGGGCGGCCGGCCTGCCCTGGGGCGGTGCGGGCCGCTCGGCGGGTCGGGCGGCGGGCGGCGCGGGGAGTCGGTTGCGGGGCTCGGTGGAAGGTGGACGGTGAATACAGGCGTGGAACGGCTACATGTTTTGACGGTGAATGAAGACGGCGAACGGCTACATATTTTGGGGGCTCGTCTAAAAGCCTAGCAAGTTCACATGAAGTACGTGCCTGTGATTCCACCGCGCTGTGATTCCACGCTGTGATTCCAAGCTGTGATTCCACGCTGTGATTCGGTGTCGAGATTCAGCGTTGTGAGTCTGCGTTGCGAGTCTGGGCTGGAGTCGCTGCGTCGCGAGTCGAGAGTCGGTGTCCAGCAAGCCAGCAAGTTGACGCCTAGCAAGCCAGCAAGTCGGCGCCCAGCAAGTACTCGCGCTCACGTACTGAGCTCTACATTATCCGCGCCACGTTGGGTCTGCGCCGCGCCGCTCCACGTCGAGCCTGCTCCGCGCCGCGCCACGTTTGGCCGCGCCGCGCCACGTTTGGCCGCGCCGCGCCACGTTTGGCCGCGCCGCGCCGCGCCTCTCGTCGTCGAGCCTGCTCCGCGCCGCGCCACGTTTGGCCGCGCCGCGCCACGTTTGGCCGCGCCGCGCCACGTTTGGCCGCGCCGCGCCTCTCGTCGTCGAGGCTGAGCCTGCGCCGCGCCGCGCCACGTTTGGCCGCGCCGCGCCTCTCCACGTCGAGCCTGCGCCGCGCCGCGCCACGCCACATTTGGCCGCGCCGCGCCACTCCACGTCAAGCCTGCGCCGCGCCGCGCCACGTTGGCCGCGCCGCGCCTCTCCACGTCGAGGCTACACCGCTCCGCGCCACGTTTGGCCGCGCCGCGCCTCTCCACGTCGAGCTTGCGCCGCGCCGTGCCACGTTTGGCCGCGCCGCGCCTCTCCACGTCGAGCCTGCGCCGCGCCGCGCCACGTTAGGTCTGCGCCGCGCCACGCCACATTTGGCCGCGCCGCGCCTCTCCACGTCGAGCCTGCGCCGCGCCGCGCCACTCCACATCAAGCCTGCGCCGCACCGCGCCACGTTTGGCCGTGCCGTGCCGCTCCACGCTGAGCCTGCGCCGCGCCGCGTCCAGTCTGCACCAGAACGCGCCGCTTACGTCGGGCCTGTGCCGCGCTCTGCCGCTCCGCGGGCTCGCCAGTCGCCACCATGTCGGACGCCGAAAATGACAGCAATCGCGCGGAGGAACTTCATGAGCTGAGGGAACAGCTGGCGACTGCTCTTCAGCGCATCACTGAGCAACAGCAGTCCATACGTGACCTGAGCCGGCGCCTGGAGCTGTCGCTAACATCAGCGGCAGCGGCGCCCGGTACGGCCGGGGTGCCTGTTCCCGAGTCTGCGGACAACCGGGGAACCCCGGCTCCGGCTGCATCATCCGGTGCTGCAGCCGACGGACTAACAGGTCAGCCTCTAACACTGTGTATGCCCGTGTGTCCGGATGAGAATGTGCCTCAGTTCACGCCGAATCGCTCCCAGACTCGGTTCGTGCCGCCCAATACCGACTCTGTACCATCGACTCGCTTTGTTGTACAGCAGGTTCATGAGCTGGCCAGTTTTTCTTTGGGTGGCAGGCAGTCCCTCGCTCACTATCTCGATCGATTTGAAGAGCACTGTGAGAATGTGTACGCAGGAAGTCTTGACCAGGCTCTGCCGTTGCTGAAATCCAAGCTTTCAGGACAGATTCTTGATGTCTTTGTGGCCTGCGGGGACGTCTTCAACCCCTACCAGACGGTGAAACGTCGGATGCTCGACTGGATGAAGCGGCAGGAGCTCTCTGGTAACTGCTCGGCACGCGATCGTTTTCGGTCGTGTAGGAGGAACCAGGGTGAGTCACTGGCACTGTTCGCGCTCAGAGTGGCCTCTGTGTATAACGATGCGTATCCCGATCAGGACATACAAACGTCTCAGGAGTTGCGTCAGCACTTGCTTGACAACCTGCCGCATCGTGCTGCTGACTACCTACGCCGACAGATTCACTATACACGCGAGATTCATGGCATAACCCTGACGTGGCAAAACCTGCTGTCCCTGTTGGAGCGTGAGAGGCTGGATGAGGAAGTGGTGTCTAACGCCGATCCATCTCTCTTCTATACAGCCGAGCAAGCGAACAGGAGCCGTTCATCACGGTCACAGCAGAGGAGGATGGTGTCTCCAGCCGCAGCCGCCCGGCGCCGGAGACATACGACGAGCAGCGAGGAACAACAGCGCGTCCAACAACCTCATCAACGAGAGCATTCCTCGTCTAACTCTTCAGCGACTGGCGATCGACGCCCACTGCTTCGCTGCTTCTTCTGCGGCCGCTTTGGACATGTTGAGCGTGAGTGTCGTCGGAAACAGGATCTCTGTTTTTCTTGTGGCCGCCCTGGGCATTATATGCGCGATTGTAACGTGCCCCGTTCGCGTCAGAGATCGCAGAGTGCCCCTCGCTCCCGTCATAGTTCTCCAGTGGAGAATCAGAGAGCGAGTTCAGGCCCGAGTCAGCAAGTGCCATCTCCGGACCCCCCTGGGGGGAGAAGGTCAGGGTATGGTCGAGGGACCCGAAGACGGCGCAGAAATGGGTCAGAGAGACACAGGGATGGTTCCCGTTCAACTGGTTCACGTGTTCGTGATGATCGTTCGCCTTCTCCGGGAAACTAGCGGGTCCCACGTCTCCATCAGGGCAGGACGTGGTGACCGACTCGAGCCCTGTCTCCACCGAGTCTGTTGTGTCTGGCCGTTCATCAGGAGCACCTGTGTCGACCGGCTCAGAGCTGGATTCGGTGTTTGCGTCCGCTCTTGAGCCGGAGCACCTCCTTCGTTCCCGTGCCATAGTTTCAGGGCGATCAGCTGATGTCATCATTGACTCCGGCTCCTCACGGACTCTCGTCGCCAGTCATGTTGTATCTGATGGTGTCTTGCTTGCCAGAAGTGCTGCTCGGGTGCGTGCCATTGGGGGTTGTGTCGTTGAGCCACTGGGCATTGCGACAGTCGACCTGAATCTGCATGGAGTGCACCTGGAGCTGACCGACTGTCTGGTGTTGTCTGACGCGGAGTCGCCCACAGATGTCATTGTTGGCCGTGACACGCTGGAGCGGCTGGGCTTGTGTGTGGACGTCGCCCGAAGATCGGTTTCTGGACGCAATTCTGATGGTTCCCATTGGACGGTTTACATGCCATTGAACCTCCAGCAGCCTGAGTGTATGATTTTTGTTGCTGACATTCCTTGCCGAGCAGCAGAAGATGTTGATATCGCCCCAGGGTGCTCAGTTGCTGTGCCCTACACCGTTCCCGAGCAGCCGCGCTGTTCAGAGTGTACGATCAGCCAGCGTCATCTTCTGTTTGAAGCACAGCCTGGTCTTGATGTCAGTCTTGTTCCTGGACTGGCGTGTGACAGTCAGCCCCGAGTTCTCGCCTGCAACCGTGGTCGGATGGCTGTCCGTATTCGCCGTGGTGAGGTTGTGGGTTACCTTGCTACTGCTGCAGACGCCAGCAAGGACTTGGAGCAGCCATGTGACGTGTTCTCAGTGAGTGAAGAGGAGAGCTGTGACGTGACGCTGTCATCAACAGAGGTTCCGGGACTGACGGTGTCGCAGCGCGCTGCTGTAGACGATCTATTTCAGCGTCACGCAGCAGTATTCAGCAGTTCTGCTTCTGATCCACTGCGCACGTCCCTGACTGCACACAGGATCGTCTTGAAGGACGACACGCCGGTTTACGTACCGCCCAGGAGGATGTCGCCGCCAGCAGCAGAGGAAATCGAGCGCCAGTGCCTGGATCTGGAGCGTCTGGGCATCATAGAGAGATGCGACTCTGCGTGGTCGGCGCCCGTTGTGCCAGTACGAAAGAAGGACGGATCTCTACGGCTATGTATTGACTACCGTCGACTCAACAAGCAGACGGTGGCCACCCGCTTCCCGATGGCCGACGTCACGGACTCAGTGTACAGCGCCCACGGCATGAAGTTCTTCACCACGCTGGACCTGGCCAAGGGCTACTACCAAGTGCCCTTGGAGGAGTCATCAAAGGACTACACCGCCTTCTCGACAGCACGGCAGCACTGGAGGTTCCGCAGGTTACCGTTCGGCTTGAAGAATGCTCCAGCAGCATTCCAGCGAGAGATGCAGACGGTGCTGCAGGGGTTCTCCAGGCGAAACCTCGTCATCTACTTGGACGACCTGCTCCTGATGGAGAAGAACTTTGAGAAGCATCTTCAGCTCGTGGACGACGTGCTCCTGGCACTCGAGTCGCAGGGCATCAAGCTGAATGCCAAGAAGTGTGTCTGGTTCCAGCCAGAAGTACCCTTCCTCGGCCACGTCATCAGTGAGCGAGGTCTGCGTAGATCACCAGAATACATCAAGAAGGTGCGCAGTCTGCCACGCCCTCAGACCGTGAAGCAGCTCCGACAGTTCCTGGGGGTGATCAACTTCCAGAGGAAGTTCGTGCGCCACTGTTCCAGCATCAGCAAGCCCCTGACGGACCTGACAGGCCAGCCAGGCCCCACAGTCATTACGTGGACGGACCAGATGACTGACGCCTTCGAGAAACTGAAGCAGGTAATGGAGGAGGAAGTCACGCTGGCCTTCCCCGACTACACAGAGGACGCGCAGCCTCTCACTCTTTGGACAGACGCGTCTCAGGTTGGGGCGGGGGCCTGTCTGACTCAGGAACAAGACGGAGAAACTCGTCACATCGGGTTTGCCTCAATGACCTTCTCTCGCTCACAGCAGAATTACTCAGTCACCGAACTGGAACTCGCAGCTCTCCGTTGGGGTGTCGTCAAGGCCTTCAAGCCATTCCTCGGTGGCGTGTCATTTAGAGTCTGCACGGATCACCAGGCACTGGTGTACATGCACAGCATGCATCTTGTCAACAGTCGGATCGCCAGGACGATGGAGGAGCTCTCGGAGTTCGACTTCACGATCTGCTATGTGCCAGGGTCATCCAACATCGCCGCAGATATGTTCTCTCGTGCTCACCCACTGCCGACGGAGCTCCCGGCTGTCTGTCGCCAGTTGCCAGTTGGTCTGGATCTGTACTACAGAGCTGAGGGAGGAGGTGATGCACTGATCGACTGCCTGTGCCACTGGATGGAGGAGAATGACCGCCGGCCTGCACAGAACCACCTGCTCCGAGAACTGCTGGTGGGCGAAGTGATGAAAGCACCGGGCAGGTTCAAGATGAAGTTGGATCGACGCGCACGACAAACACTCAAAAGCATGAAGGTCCCAGGTCAGCCGTTGTCTGTTGAGATGGTGGCGGTGTTCGCTACTCTGATGAGGGTACGGGTCATCGTCCACTTCGGTGGCCATCATCCCATGATCTTCACCGGTCCAGACGGGGAGGAAGTGGCTGGTCAAGCTCTTCATCTCCAGTGTCTGGGAGGAGTCCACTTCAACTTGCTGAAGGAGAACAAGAACTTCCAGACACAGAACACCGTCCTCGTGGCTCACATCCAAGAACAGGTGAGATCACAAATGATGTGTAGAGTCAAACTGCCAGAACGTGTCACAATGTGTGCGACTGAAGAGGGTGGTTCGCCTGAGGACGGTCTGCTTGTACACCCTCTCTGTGATCATCAGTCCAGCGCTTCATGCGCTGCGACCGTATACGTGAATGACAGACCAGTCTGTGCCCTTCTCGACAGCGGAGCAGCTGTGTCCATGGTCAGCCGCGCAGCGTTGGAGCTGATCGGCACCAGGGAGGCGGATGTGATTCCCAGCGCTGTATCAGTTCGAGGCATCGGAGGACTCACCAACTGCACCGGCTATCTCGAAGCAGACGTGGCCTTACCTGGGGACGGGGACCCACAAACGGTACGTCTGCTGATTGATTCAGATAACTCGTTCGGCCACTGTGTGTTGCTGGGTGCAAACTTCCTTACGTCTGCTTGTGTCGAGTTGGATTTTGGAAGGCGGCTGATAAGCAGTGTTTATGGGGAGCACGCCATGAGCGGTCACTGTGCTTTCAAGAACACTGCAACCGGTCTGACTCTGGTGACGTCCTCGCAGGAATGCAGTGACGCTGAAGACGTTCTTCTGCCTGACAGCCGAGAGCGAATCCCAGACATCGCCTCTGTCCGAGAACACCAACACCAGGATCGTCTTCTTCATGAGCTCACTAGCCATGTTCGGCAGAAGCTGACAGAACAAGAATTGCCCAGAGAACTGGAACATTTCGGTAAGCATCTCAATGATCTGTTTGTCAGCAATGACTTGTTGATGTACCGTCACAGCAAGTATGGGGACCTACCTGTCATTTCCAAGCTCTGGCTGGCGGAACTTGTAACCGCAGCTCACCAGGGGATGGCTCACATTGGCAGGGACAAGTTGTTCGATCTGATCGCCAGCCAGGTGTTCTGTCCAGGATTGAACAAGGTTGTAGCCGATGTTGCCCGAAGTTGCCGTCAATGTCAGCTGTATAAATCGTCCCCTCAGAGGATCGCTGCACCTGTTCAGCGCCTTCAGAGTCGAGCACCTTTTGAGCTGGCTGCTGCTGATCTTGTGATGTTCCCTCGCACCCCACGTGGCTTCATTGGATGTCTTGTGGTTGTAGATCACTTCTCCAAGTGGGCGGTGGCGGTACCAGTAAGGAGGAAGACGTCTGCTGCGGTTGCAGTCGCCCTGGAACAGCGAGTCCTGCCAGTTCTTCTGCGCAGGCCTGCGCGACTTCTGACGGACAATGGTGGCGAGTTCGTGGGTCCGGAGCTTCAAGAGGTGCTGAGGAGGTGGGGGATCCAGCAGACATTCTCTACACCCTACAGACCGCAGGGCAACGGAGCTGTCGAGCGGCTGAACCGCACCCTGAGTCAGGAGCTTCGCATGTTGTCTGCCGACAAGCCTGGAGACTGGGACCTACATCTTCCGAAGGCCATGGCGACCTACAACGGGACCAGCCACTCTCAGCTTGGTGACTCTCCAGCAGATTTTCTGCTGAAGCAGAAGCACGGTGGCGTCAGCGTTCCGCTGGTATCGGTGGAGCGACAGAGCTGCTGGCGGCCTGGAAACCCGAGCTTCGCGCCATTCGAAGTGGGCCAGCTGGTTAAGCGGGAAACGCAGCGACCTGGTAACCTGCTGACTGGCAAGTTCGAGCAGCGATTCGACGGTCCCTTCAAGGTGAAGTCTCGGAACAGCAATGACGTCACCTACACTCTGGAGAGGGACACCGGAGCCGAGCTGAGGGCGCATCACACGCAGCTTCGCCCGTGGATAACTGCACCGTCCTACCTGCGCCGGCTCGAGGAGGTGCGAGAAGATGGAGAGGGCAGAGGCTGCAGCATGCACCCTCCTCTACCGGCCGGTGGGGTGCTGACTTCTGTTGGCTCAGCGGGCGAGCGGCGTCTTCCAGGCATCTTGAAGAACACTCGTCGGGCCCAGGATCGGTCCCAGCAAACGACGCCTCCTCGTGTGAGCAGCAGTGCCCAACAGACGACGCCTCCTCCTCGTGTGAGCAGCAGTGCCCAACAGACGACGCCTCCTCCCAAGAACGACGGCGCTCAGCTGGCTGTCTCCCGCCCACCGGCTAGCGCTCCTCAACAGAGGACTCGCGCGACCTCAGCGGCTAAGCGGACTGTGAGGTTTGATGACGTGGGCCGGGAGATACCCAGGCGGTCGGGCCGTGTCAGAGAAGCGCCAGATAGGTGGGGCTATAGTTAGAATGTCGTGTGTGATTCTTCTTGTTTTTGTTTTGTTGTTTTCCTTGTGCTGCCGGCAGTAGCCGACCCAGCTGATCCAGCTGCTGCTGCCTCCCTCTGACGTGCTCTTCGACTGGTTGTCGAGCACGCGCCTGTTGGTTTCTCCGCGTGCGCGGTGGACGTGACGCGTCACCCCACCGTATAATCGATGAAGCAGACGACCGCCTTCATCGTCACGGTGGCCGAGCTCGTCCTCAAGTTGTGTTGTGTTTTGGTATATGGCATAGGCGTTTTGTATCAGCGTGAGCGTAATGACGTGTTGGAAGAGGTTATGTGAATTGGCGCTGTTATGCTGTTATAACGGTGATTCTTGTGTTTTGGTCATAGCGGTGATCCTTGTGTTTTGATGTGGGCGAGATGCTAAAGGGGGGAGATGTGGACGTGTGGTATTGGAATTTGCATCTCGCTTGTGTGCTCGGGTGGCCGGCCGCGAGCTGGCGGCGCCTCGGCTCGCCGGGCGGCCGGCCTGCCCTGGGGCGGTGCGGGCCGCTCGGCGGGTCGGGCGGCGGGCGGCGCGGGGAGTCGGTTGCGGGGCTCGGTGGAAGGTGGACGGTGAATACAGGCGTGGAACGGCTACATGTTTTGACGGTGAATGAAGACGGCGAACGGCTACAACGTCTTCAGCATCGTAGATGTAGCAGGCCTCTCGCCACGGTGTCCAGTTGGACGGACATTCTGGTCTCTTAATCAGGTCGGCCACGGCGGTCTGCTGCGCTGCAGTGCTTCCCGGACTGACCCTGCCTCCCAGCAGAAGGCACGGCTGGCTCTGAGACTGCGAGGCGACACAGCTGGACATACGGAGGCAGGCCGCGGCACAACGCAGCCGGTCGAGCTGCGGCCGCTCGGCCAGCACCAGCCGCTCGTGAGTGCGAGCCGTCCAGAAGAGCTGCGTGGTGATGTCGGCACCGCAGTGCTGCCAGAGCGGCACCGACAGCAGAGCCAGAAGGGCGGCCAGCGGCGCGGACCGGCGCGGCGCCATCTCCTCTGTCAGACAGGCAGACGGACAGACGGATAGACGGCGGGCAGGTCCGCAGACGGACAGACGGGCAGGTCCTGCCGGGACCTCGCACCGCGGCGCAGTGGCCACGCCGCCGCCGCCACCGGGCCAACCGGTCGACTATGGCGTCATTGGACACGTCTAAAACGCTCCTCCTGGCATTTATCGGGAATGATTTATCAGGAATAATTGGACGGACGGAGCATTGCAAGCTGCATCGTGCGGTTTTTATCACCAGAGTTGCTATTACCTAATGAGCCTTGCAATCTAACTGGCGGTGCCGTGGTTGCTGCCAATGATTGATATACCGTCGGTGACAAATGTTCATGACGTCTTTTTTTCCCCTATATTAATGGGCATCACCAATATACATCGGGTTCTCATTATGCGCATTTGGAACAGTCTCCAAACCTCTGTTTGTGTGTAATTGTTTCAGCATGCATTCTGCTTTAAGCATATATTAACGGTCATTAAACGTGCATACACGTCGTCTTAAAACAAGCATATTACGTAGTGCGCCTTCGAACGCGGTACCGAGTCAGTAGATTGCCCAGCACAAGCCCTACCCACATATCGCCGTCATACGTTACACTCTATGTATTGATGCATTTGTTGTCGGGGCCGGCAGGCTTTTAATTTCATAAGGTCAGACTTCAGAGAAGGTCGGAATGGAAGACTTTCAAAGAAATAAAAGATTAAAGCAAAATAGAAAAGTGAATTGCTGTAAACAAATGTATAGAAACAGTGATGATTTATCTTATCGAGCTTATGTACTTTTGGGCTTACTCTTCCTCCTCGTTGAAATCTTGCGGCCATTCTCGTATTTTATTGCTGTGCAACCACCGTTAGCTGATTATGCCTCCACCAGGGTCAGGTCTTATGACTCCCCGCGAAGTAGGTACCTTTATTGTGGTAAGTAGCAAGCGGTTTGGTTTATTTGAAAGCTGTTTTCTTCTTTTGGAGTACGGCAGTTGCTTGAAAGGTCAAGTGTGCTAATTGCTCATGAGGTGTCGATCAGGCTACCAGATATCATATTTTTACATATAGCTCACACAACGCATAAATACCTGACGTCATGGACTTTTCGCTGGCCAGAGGACACTGGGTGGCGCACATGAAGCGTTCTCAGCAGCCGGTGTTCTGCCACGATCTGACTGAGCGGCTGAGACCCAGCATTGATCAGGACTTCCCGATCGCTGCTGCTGCTGTCAGCTCGGTCTGTCACGGTGGGCGAGTCAGGCTGACACCGAGCTGCCTCTCGCCCTCCTTTCACAACAGTAAGATGAGCACTGCGGCACAGCATGCTTCAGGCGCCGTTCAGGCTGACATCTAGCGAGAAAATTAGGAACTACGGAGCACTGCGGCACAGCATGCTTCAGGCGCCCACTTAGGCTGACATCTAACGAGAAAATTAGGAACTACGGAGCACTGCGGCACAGCATGCTTCAGGCGCCGTTTAGGCTGACATCTAGCGAGGAAATTAGGAACTATGGAAAACTGCGGCACAGCATGCTTCCGGCGCCGTTTAGGCTGACATCTAGCGAGCAAATTAGGAGCTATGGAACACTGCGGCACAGCATGCTTCAGGCGCCCACTTGGGCTGACATCTAGCGTAAAAATAGGCAACTACAGAGAACTGCGGCACAGCATCCCTCAGGCGCCGCTCAGCCTGAAATGCGAGAAAACTAAGAATTACAGATCGTTGCGGGCGCGGCACAGCATGGTTCAGGCGTGTGCGTGCGTCATCAACATCTTTTCAGAAAACAAGTAACTATGAAGAACTGCACTGAACAGTTCATGTTTCGAAGTTCAAACCTCTTCGAATAAGTAGGCAAGATACTTAAAAAGCTCAGAATTAGTAAGATGGAAAACGTCATGAGCGATAGGACTACGCATGCAATAGGTACGTACGTGCAGTAGGTAGGTCTACAAAATAAGTCCCCGCCGTATGCGGGTCACCAGTGGGCAGTTAGCGCCTGAGCGCTACTCGGGCGCCACCTGCCCGCATACGGAGAGGACTTATTTTGTAGACCTACTGTATCTACTGGTAAACTGATGCCTGATGCAGAGAATTGCGATGGTGTGAACACATTCCATCCATCCAACGCTCACCATGGTGAACCCAAAGTCCAACCGTGATGACTGCCGTCGGCGGTTGTCACCGCGGGCGACGGAACGACGCGGGGAGCCGCCGCACGAGGAGAGCAGCACGGCTCCGGTCGTGTGTCGGCTTTATTCGTGCACTTCACCGGTAGTGACTGCATCCCGGGGCGGGGGTACCGGGAGACCATCGGTGAATTAGATGGATACGGTGGCATCTTGTGATTATAGTATAGGTGCTGGCTGGTATTGGGATGCATATGTGCAGGGCTACTAAACACAAGCCTTCTTAAAAGCACATAAGTGATTTGTGTTTCACGAGAGTTGTCAACGATGAAATCGAAAAGGTCTCCAGAGCAAGCGAATAAGCTAAAAGTCACAATGTACACTCATATTTTATATTCATGGAGAATAAATATTTCCGTTAACCGTTTTGCTCTACATTTTATAGCTAAGTCCTCCCGTCTCCCGAAATTGTGCGATCGGAAGGTAGGGTCGGGGCTTACGCTACAAACTCGTCTTGGCGTGGGCTCCGGCTCTGTCAATGTGCTGCTGGGACTGTCAATGTTACTCCTTGAGTGCTCTTTTTATCCGCTTAAAATTGTCATAGGTCTAATTTTGTCCAGTCCAATTCCTATATCATCAATTATGTATATCATGAGCATTGAGCATAAGGTCACTTTTCAACACAATAATGAGTCTAAATAATATGCTATCACATGATGATATCGAAAACCACTTAAATGTGATACACTGGTTGATAATGGTAGCATTGAACTAACATTTTTGATGGAAATAAAGCTCTGATATTCAATAATAAGCAGCTTTTAAGTAATTACTAGAGGTACAGGTTTACGCGATAACTGTATGTTTTGGTATGTATGATTAACGGGTGCATTAGTTTGGGTGTAGAAGCTTGCATTTTTATTGGTATTATTTGTGAAGAACTGGGTAACTGCTTTTAATTGAACTGTAAAGTATGATGGTGATGCATGCGAGTTGTTCGAGTCCTTTGTAAGTTAGGATTTTACTCAATTTAACCCTACCCTACCCTACCCCTACCCTACCCTACCCTACCCTACCATACCCTACCCTACCCTACCCTTACACTACCCTACCCTACCCTTACCCTACCCTACCCTACCCTAACCCTACCCCTAGATTACCCTTACCTACCCTACCCTACCCTACCCTACCCTACCCCTACACTGCCCTACCCTACCCTTACACTACCCTACCCTACCCTTACACTACCCTACCCTACCCTACCCTACCCTACCCTACCCCTACCCTACCCCTACCTCTACCCCTACACTACCCCACCCTACCCTACCCCACCCTACCCTACCCTACCCTACCCTACCCTACCCTACCAACCCTACCCTACCCTACCCTTGCCCTGCCCTACCCTACCCTACCCTACCCTTACACTACCCTACCCTACCCTACCCTACCCCTACACTACCCTACCCTACCCTACCCTAACCTACCCTACCCTACCCTAAACTATACTACCACCAACAGTCCAAGTGTCAGCTAAATCGGCCCAGAAACGGCTGAGATATTGCAAAAACAAATTTATTGTATTTACTGGTGATCCCCTTGGCGAGCGGTGCCCGGCGCCGGTATTCATTGTCAAAGTTCAACGACCTCCCGGCTCTGATGCTTTTCACTCAGTTTTAAAGGGACCCTCCCACCTTAACATTAGTTTTGAGTTGAGATAGCCAAATTGGTGGCCATGGCCTGAAAATACCGGTTTGGGCATTCACAACATCGAAAAATGCTTTAATTCGGAGATATGGAATTTCAAACTTGCAGTTTTCGGATTCTAAGGGGCTAATGCATTGGTATGCCCCCTTAGAATTTGTGACGTCAGCGGAGATCTAACGATTTTTAAATCTTTTACTAAAACGTTTGGCAGCACGCGGTGGTATATGCTGCTTTGCGCGCAACAAATGCCGCACTTTCAAATAAAGTCGCTAGGAACAGCGGAGATCCCAAAAAGTAAACAAAAGTAAAAGTCTAATATCTTGAAAACCGGTGAATATTTTTCGATGAAATTTGGTAGATATTCATTTTTGCTCTTTCTGAACCGAGCGACATCACTTTCATGCCAATTCATTAACTTTTTTGAAGGTGGGAGGGTCCCTTTAAGCGAACAACTGAACCTAAAGCACGTGCCTTCTGCTCGGCACCGGTCGCGGCCCAACCACGTGCACACCGCTGAACCCACACCGTCGAAAATTTAATACGACAAATGAGCGCACGCGCTCGACTTTGCGTGAAAATTTCAGCCCCGTAGCCCTTACCGTTCCCGAGCAATAGCCTGTTTTTGCCGTTTTTAATGTTAACCCTATGGCGCACATGAGCACGCGCCACGGGCGCACCCCCGGCCGCATCGTGCCCAAAATCTAATACGACCTGTTGAATGACGTGACCCACGAGTCGTGAAAATTTCACCCTCCTGCGTCAATCGACGGCGCCTTAATAAGCCTTTTAGGGAGTAACCCCGACGGCGTGGGCGGATTTTCTAGGATTTATAATATAGACTAGAGGTACAGGTTTACGCGATAACTGTATGTTTTGATATGTATGATTAACCGATGCATTAGTTTGGGTGTAGAAACTTGCATTTTTATTGGTATGATTTTTGTAGAAGTGGGTAACTGCTTTTAATTGAACTGTAAAGTATGATGGTGATGCATGCGAGTTCTTCGAGCCCTTTGTAAGTTAAGATGTTACTGAACGCAGCCCTACCCTACCCTACCCTACCCTACCCCAACCCTACCCTACCCTACCCTACCCTACCATACCCTACCCTACCCCTACACTACCCCTACACTACCCTACCCTACCCTGCCTACCCTACCCTACCCTACCCTACCCTACCCTACCCTACTCCTACCCTACCCTACCCCACCCTACCTTACCCTACCCTTACCCTGCCCTACCCTACTCCTACCCTACCCTACCCTACCCTACCCTACCTTTACACTACCCTACCCTACCCTACCTTTACACTACCCTACCCTACCCTACCCTACCCTACCCTTACACTACCCTACCCTACCCTACCCTACCATACCCTACCCTTACACTACCCTACCCTACCCTACCCCTACCCTACTCCTACCCTACCCTACCCTACTCCTACACTAACCTACCCTACCCTACCCTACCCTACCCTTACACTACCCTACCCTACCCTACCCTACCCTACCCTACCCTACCATACCCTTACACTACCCTACCCTACCTTACCCTACCTTACCCTACCCTACCTAACTCTACCCTTACACTACCCTACCCTACCCTACCATACCCTACCCTACCCTACCCTACCCTACCTAACTCTACCCTACCTAACTCTACCCTACCCTACCCTACCCTACCCTACAATCCCCTACAATCCCCTACCCTACCCTACCCTACCCTACCCTACAATCCCCTTCCCAACCCTACCCTACAATCCCCTACCCTACCCTACCCTACCCTACCCTACCCTACCCTACACTACACTACCACCGACAGTCCAAGTTTCAGCTAAATCGGCCCAGAAACGGCTGAGATATTGCAAAAAATGAATGTGTACATCACTGTGTATTTCATCCTTGTAACCTTGTTGGGCTCCTGTAGCCTGTTGTTACATTGTAATATATGTTATGTTATGTTATGTTAAAAACAAATTAATTGTATTTACTGGCGAATCCCCTTGGCGAGCGGTGCCTTGTGTCGGCCTTCGTTGGCTCTGATGCTTTTCACTCAGTTTTCTAAGCGAAGAACTGAGCCTAAAGCACGTGCCCTCTGCTCAGCGCCGGTCGCGGCCCCATCACGTGCACACCGCTGAACCCACACCCTCGAAAATTTAATACGACAAATGAGTGCACGCGCTCGACTTGGTGTGAAAATTTCACTTCTGTAGCCCTTACCGTTCCCAAGCAATGGCCTGTTTTTGTCGATTCTAATGCTAACCCTATGGCGCACATGAGCACGCGCCACGGGCGCACCCCCGGCCACATCGTGCCCAAAATTTAATACGACCTGTTGAATGACGTGACCCACGAGTCGGCAAAATTTCATCCTCGTGCGTCAATCGACGGCGCCGCAATAAGCCTTTTAGGGAGTAACCCCGACGGCGGCGGCGAACTTTTTAAGATTTACTAGAGGTACAGGTTTACGCGATAACTGTATGTTTTGATTTATGTTATGTTACGGGTGCATTTGTTTGGGTGATTGACTTGTATTTTTAGATGTATTATTTGGATAGATTTGGGTAGCTGTTTTTAATTAAACTGTAAGGGTTGGTGATAGTTGCGGGGTGTTCAAGTATTTTGTATGTTGGGCCCTTTTTGAGCTCAACCCTACCCCTACCCTACCCCAACCCTACCCTACCCTACCCTACTCCTACCCTACCCTACACTACCCCTACCCTACCCTACCCTACCCTACCCCTACACTACCCTATCCTAACCTACCCTACACTACCCTACCCTACCCTACCCCTACACTACCCTACCATACCCTACCCTACCATACCCTACCCTACCCTACCCCTACACCACCCTACCCTAACCTACCCTACACTACCCTACCCTACCCTACCCTACCCTACCCTACCCTACCCTACCCTACAATCCCCTACCCTACCCTACCCTTCAATCCCCTACCCTACCCTACCCTACCATACCCCTACACTACCCTACCCTACCTCTACACTACCCTACCCTAACCCTACACTACCCTACCCCTACACTATTCTACCCTACCCCTAACTTACCCTACTCTACCCTACCCTACGCTACCCTACAATCCCCTACCCTACCCTATCCTACCCTATCCTACCCTACAATCCCCTACCCTACCATACCCTACCCTACCCTACACTACCCTAACCTACCCTACCCTAACCTTACACTACCCTACCCTACCCCTACCCTACCCCTACACTACCCTACACTACCCTACCCTACTCTACCC
The DNA here is from genome assembly GCF_019059575.1 of Amphibalanus amphitrite. NCBI lineage: Eukaryota > Metazoa > Arthropoda > Thecostraca > Balanomorpha > Balanidae > Amphibalanus > Amphibalanus amphitrite. The sequence continues at coordinate 160,309 of NW_024882065.1, forward strand.
TACCCTACCCTACAATCCCCTACCTTACCCTACCCTACAATCCCCTACCCTACCCTACCCTACCCTACCCTACCCTACCCTACCCTACCCTACCCTACCCTACCCTACCCTACCCTACCCTACCCTACCTTACCCTACCCTACCCCTACCCTACCCCTACCCTATCCTACCCTACCCCCTACCCTACCCTACCCTACCCTACTACCCTACCCTACCCTACCCTACCCTACCCTACCCTACCTTACTACCCTACCCTACACTACCCTATCCTACCCTACCCTACACTACCCTATCCTACCCTACCCTACTACCCTACCCTACTCTACCCTACCCTACCCTACCATACCCTACCCTACTACCCTAACCTACCCTACTATACCCTACCCTACCTAATTCTACCCTACCTAACTCTACCCTACCCTACGCTACGCTACCCTACCCTACCCTACCCTACCCTACCCTACCCTACCCTACCCTACCCTACTCTACCCTAGTCCCTACCCTACCCTACCCTACTACCCTACCCTACCTTACCCTACCCTACCCTACCCTACCCTACCCTACACTACCCTAACCTACCATACCCTACCCTTCCCCTACCCTACCCTACCCTACACTACCCTACCCTACCCTACCTACCCTACCCTACCCTACCCTACCCTACCCTACCCTACCCTACCCCTACCCTACCTTACCCTACCCTACCCCTACCCTACCCTACCCTACCCTACCCTACCCTACCCCTACCCCTACACTACCCTACACTACACTACCCTACACTACCCTAACCTACCATACCCTACCCTTCCCCTACCCTACCCTACCCTACACTACCCTACCCTACCCTACCCTACCCTACCCTACCCTACCCTACCCTACCCTACCCTACCCCTACCCTACCTTACCCTACCCTACCCTACCCTACCCTACCCTACCCTACCCTACCCCTACCCCTACACTACCCTACACTACACTACCCTACACTACCACCGACAGTCCAAGTTTCAGCTAAATCGGCCCAGAAACGGCTGAGATATTGCAAAAACAAATTTATTGTATTTACTGGCGAATCCCCTTGGCGAGCGGTGCCTTGTGTCGGCCTTCGTTGTCTGATTATTTTCACTCAGGTTTTTAAGCGAACAACTGGGCCTAAAGCACGAGCGTTTTGCTCGGTGCCGACCGCGGCCCAACCACGTGCACACCGCTGAACCCACACCGTCGAAAATTTAATACGACAAATGAATGCACGCGATCGACTTGGCGTGAAAATTTCACCCCCCTAGCCCTTACCGTTCCCGAGCAATAGCCTGTTTTTGCCGATTCTAATGCTAATCCTATGGCGCACATGAGCACGCGCCACGGGCGCACCCCCGGCCGCATCGTGCCCAAAATTTAATACGACCTGTTGAATGACGTGACCCACGAGTCGTGAAAATTTCACCCTCGTGCGTCAATCGACGGCGCCGCAATAAGCCTTTTTGGGAGTAACCGGCGGCGGACTTTTTAAGATTTATAAATAGTAGATAATAGTAGATTTTGCGTTACTGGTCAGTGGTTAACCCTGGATCAATAAGCAAGCAGGCCTTATGATAGATGCATGCCATTGTGTAGCACGTGCCCAGAATGAAATAAGTGACACATGCACAAAAATATGATCAAAACCATTAGAACCACAAATGGCATAAGCGCTGCCAACAAATCATAACGCACAGCCCCTCTTTTATAGTCACGCTACATACATATTCTTAAACTCTGAATCAGTACGTCCTATTAGGACTCCGTCCTCTTGCTCCATCATTATTCGTGAATATTTCTCAACTCATTGTAGGCATTCCGCCTGCAATCAATTTCATGGCGCTGTCCGTAGGTCATACTAATCGAGCAATAGAACGAATGAATATATGAAAATAGGCAGCCAAAGTAAATTATAGAGCAATAGTTCACTCGCATACCCAGCCTGAGCTGAGGGGAGGGCATGGCTGCCAGCATTGGTGTCTAAATTCGTTTTTTTTTTCTTTCTGCACAGTGTCATTGACAAAAAAAAAAACACAAAAAACACACGAACCTTGACCCTCACCCGACCAGACCCTTTCTTATGCCATAAAGGGGAGTTAAGCCTGAAACAGACTCTTTCCGCAGTCAGGAAATCGCATGCGAGAGCCTATTCAAATACATGGAAGCACGCTCGCATCAATCGCACGCACCTCCCGCAAGCGATTGATGCGAGAAGAATTACAATGTAGTTGAACAGGCTCTCGCATGCGATTTCCTGAACGCGGAAAGAGTCTGTTTCAGCCTTTAGGGTAACGAGTAACGACCCCCCAACTTTAGCGTTATTAGCACTTTGAAACCTCAAATTTGCAAGGTGTTAGCAGGGTCCCATTTTAGGATGTTAAATTGAAATATGATCATTCTTTGTGAAACTGTTTTTCAAAGGTCGGCAGTCGCTTAAGCATGTTAAGTGAAAGCAAAAACAAGCAAAGAAACAAAGAAACAAACAAACAAACAAACAAACAAACAAACAAACAAACAAACAGACAAACAAACAAACAAAACAACAGAAACAACAGCAAACCCGTTACCTGTCCAGGAAAGAATTCAATGAAGCAGTGTCAGATACCAATTGATAACCTCTGCCATAAAATTGAGACCATTCTACATTATGATATGACACATTTTGGCCGATAACATGTCTTGAGTATTTCTTATGTTGGTATGTAGTTAGGCATTAAGAAAATATCCGATCACTGTGAATCTGCACCTAAAAATCAAACCTTCGCTAGTAGTTTTTACTGTCGTCTGATACAGTCAAATGCGACTCTCCATTATCGTAAAACAAGTTGACGCGTTAGGCGGCACGGGCGGACATCGATAGCAGCGCCTCTATCGGTCACTAGGGAAAGCTGGGCTGTAAGCGACGAAATACCGGCTGAGTTGTCACAAGTTAAATTGGTTTATAGACATCCGTCTTGTGAAAAAGTTGAACTTTTGCCTTCAATATTTCTACAGGCAATTTTAGAAGTGCCTTCACATAGATTACAAAACCTTTTAAATTATTTTATTCACTTCAAGCCTTCCGTATTGTTCTTGATGATGCGGGAACTATTTCTAATTAGTGTTTCTAGCTTAGTAAAATAACATATTGTGCAAACGATGAAAAAAGTATAAATGGAAGATTTTAAATGCAATTTTCTGTAAAAAATAATGGTAAATTCTCTACACATCAAAGAAAAGGTGCATGCTAACTGATAATTTAAAGTTCTTGGGGCCAGTTGGTTTCTTCTTTTCTTACGTCGCCCCAATGGCCGCGAATACACTTGTGATAACGCCTATCGGGCCATGAGCAGATCAACAACGAACTTAACCCTCGCCGGACCTATTGGTTTTCTACATACGCGCCGTCCAAGGGGGGAGTACGACCCCCCTCGCCGTTTCGCCCCTGGTGGAGCTAGCGCGTCGCGGAAAAAACGAGCGTGTGCGCCGTTACGAGACGCAGAGATTGATACCTGATTTTAAGGTCCTAGGTCAACCGGTGACCTCTGAGGTCAGGTCAAGTGCCCCAAGGTACGGTTCCGTTTTTGGTGAATAGCTTCGAAAAAACGGTCGCAGAGCTGCGATTTTGGCAGCATCTTGTTCGCCTCGCTCAGGCGCGTCGAATGATATACTTTTTGTTTGGGTGAGGTGAACTTAGAGTGTTGACCTCAGGTCACGGTCAGGTCAGCGTCCCCAGGTCACGAAGTTGGTCGAAGGAGGTCATATCGCATACCATTCGATTCGGCAGGTCTTCCTGAGTCCATTGGTGGCTTTCCCGACTCGCTAGCTCAATTTGATCGGGAGTTATTGACGAAAAAACTAATATGACCCTAATGACGTCATAAATGACGTTATGCAAGGTAAACAAAGCAAAAGTGACGCATCTAACCTTGCAAGGTGTGCATCAAATCTTGATTCTGTGTGCTTGAGATAGTTGGAGATCGTTCACGGTGCCAGAATAGCAGTTTTTATTTTTCCCCATTGACTTATATGTAATGGTGAGGTCACGAAAATGACCTGACCTCATATGACCTTTAGGAAAGATCCGAGATTCATTAGTTGTGAGACTCGTAATGGATGTTAGATCCTGCAAGTTGCTTCATTTCCCTGTGATAGCTCCTCTGGCAGTGAGGGCGTTGCCAAGTTGCGACATCTGAAGACCGTGCAGAGGTTCACTTATGACGTCATAGGTCAGTGACCTGACCTGACCCGAAGATGCGCTTGGTGTCAAAAGATCCGAATTGAATCAAAGGTCAGGTATGCCAAGTTTCAGCTCTCTATCGCCAGCGTGTTCAGAGCTATCGCGAAAAACCCTATGGGAGAGGGGGTGCCGGCACCCACCCACCCCCCTCCCTCGGCCGGCGAGGGTTAGATTCAAAAGCATAGTAAAACAAAACCGAATTGACTCAGTCCGTGACGTCACCTGACACCTATTTTGTCATCGAATCTCTCCGACTCCCCATTATTCCCCTCTATCTCCCCCTCTCTCTCCCTCCCCCCTCTCTCTCCATCTCTCTCTCTTTCTCTCCACCCTCTCTCTCTCTCTCTCTCTCTCTCTCTCTCTCTCTCTCTCTCTCTCTCTCTCTCTCTCTCTCTCTCTCTCTCTACGCCACCGCTCACCAGGGCAGCTGCCTGACGCGCAGGACCGGCCAGCCGAGGACAAAGTCAACCCTCCGCCCCGAGTAAACATAGGTACGGCAAACAGCTGGTGCGCTCCATAGCGGGCCATTGTCGGCGGCCAGCCCAGCCCGGCGTGACGCAGGCGGGGGACGGCTGGGTAAATAGTAAATATGCAGTCCGACCGGCCCGCCCCGTTCAACCGAGGAGGCGATCGACTAACATACGCTGCTACCATGCTCGGGTACGACGTCATGGTTAAAACTTAAAGCTGATTAAACTGGAATGTATTTGAAAGTGACTTATGTGCTTCCCCGAGTTGGTTAATTATTTTATTCGCCATTGGAAATAAAAAACTACTTCATTGTATCTACCAGCCGATGCCATCCCTGCTTCTTTCATAGTTTCATACCATGGGTTTCTGCGAACACCACCACAGGAGGCAAACGCCACCACTCACGCCTCAGGTCGTCCACAGCTCCTGATGATGTCATACTACGACAGCGGCGTGGCGTGACGCAGGTGAGGCGAGCCGTGGCGCAGCGCGACGGTCGCCGCCATCGGACGCACTATTTTGGCCCGCGGCGTCAGGTGCTATGTGCGGCAGGGGCGTAGGCAGGGGGGGGGGGCCACTGGGCCATGGCCCCCCCCTTGGGCGCCGAAGGCGCCCTCCAATCGCAAATGCAATTGTGATATAATCGAATCGAAAAACAATCGCGACTGGAGGGCGCCCTCCAATCGCGAATGTGTTTACAGGGAAAATACGGATGGAGGGCGCCCTCGGAGGACGCCCATTCCAAATACGCCCTCCAAATACGGTTGGAGGGCTCCCTCGGGCCCCCTCCAACCACATTTGTAGGCTGTAGCTCTCTAAGCGTAACGGTGGTCGCCTATGTAAGCCGCTGTCCTGTAAATAAGCGCCCTCTCACCCGAAGGCGCCCTCCTGTAGGTCGCCACCCTGCTACACATTGCCGCCCTTCTGCTGATCGGCGTCCTCATAATTATTGGCGCTCTCCTACCTATTGAGCCCTCATGTGAAATTTTGAAGGCCGCCTTTCTCCCTTTTGGCACCCTCTTGTTCAGTGCCGCCCTCCTACCTATTGGTTCCCTAGTCCTTCCTGTTGAATGTTAATCGGGGCCCTTCTCCTATTGGCGCCCTCGTGTAGATCGCCGCCCTCCTAACCACTGGCACCCTCCTGTTGATCACCGCCCTCCTATCCACTGGCACCTTCCTGTTGACCAGCGCCCTCCGCACAGACGCCCTCCTGTTCGTGTCATCCTCTTGAGCAAAGGCGCCCTCCTCACCATTGCCACCCCCATTTTAATCGTCACCCTTCCGCTCATTGGCGACTTCCAGTTGATGACCGCCCTCCCACCTATTGGCGACCTCTTGTTGATCGCCACCCTCCTATTGGTGCTCTCCTGTTCCTCGCCACCCTCTTACCTGGTGGCGCCCTCCTGTTGATTGTTGATCGGCGCCCTCCTACCTATTGGTGCCCTCCTGTTGATCGCTGCCCTTCTATCCATTGGCGCCCTCCTGCTGCTCGCCAACTTCCTACCTATCGGTGCCCTACTGTCGAAACTCGGGATGTTGATCGGGGCTCTTCTACCTATTAGTGCCCTCCTGTGGATCGCAGCCCTTCTACCTATTGGCAACATCCGTTGATCGCTGCCCTCCTATCATTTATTTACTCCTTTGGCATGTTTTTCAACTTAGTCGTTCTATTGCACATAGTTGATGTCTTGCCTGTGAAAACTGCCACAAATGAACGTGCATTCAGCACAATGAATGAAGTATCTATACCTACCAAAACTATCTACGCTCTACGATGCATAAAACACGTCTTTGTTCTTAACGGATTGATCCTTGGGCCGTGGCATGGCACGTGCATCATGGCATCTATATGGATTACGATTAAGTATTGTCAACAGGTTCGGGCGCAACAGCAGGCATCTGAAGTTTCGGTGATTGAAACTGGTTATGTGGGTACACTGTATGCATCTGTGAGAAGGCTATGAAGGCTGGTCTAAGGTAATTTGGATGATGTTTACGCATCTCGCGCTCCGGTATCAATCCGATACGGTGATCTGGTGCGTAGATATGCCACCGCCAATAAACTTTTATACATCGACACCCATGAGCCAAGCTTTCTGTACAGTTTGTGTGGCAGCGGCCCGACCAAACCTTAGGTATTTTTTACACCTTCAAATTTGGTAAAAGAGCGAGAGGAGCTTTGAACAGTGATCGTATAAAAGGCGTGCCTAAAAAGCGGAGGAAAAGGTTGTTTTCAAAAATTTCGCGCGCCTTCGGCGCAGCATTTCAAGAACACTTGACCTTTTGTGACCTGGAGTATAAAGAATACACACGATGCAAAATCAATGCAGCACGACCTATACGAGGTTACGCAAAAAAAAAAACTGGTGGCATGGTAAAAAAACGCCTCCCAACCCCCCAACCCCCACTGAGCGATTTTTTATCTCGCGACCGTATGGCGCCCTCCTTGGGTGAGGTGGCGCCCTCCAAACCCTTGGCCCCCCCCCCCCTTCGCGATTTTCTAAATACGCCGCTGATGTGCGGCATTTGCTGATGACAGAGGTAAGACGGGAGACGCAGCATTGAAGACAGGATGTAGAGCGAGCCGCGAGGCGATAGAAGGGCAAAGCGGAGGCAGAAGGAGAGAGAGCAGGGAGACAGGACAGAGGAAGGAGAAAGGAAGATAGAGCGCGGGGAACGGGAGACGGAATTTGGTGATGACGGCAAAGGAAGTTAGATGAAAATAGAGCAGAGAATGGCAGAAAATTCTGATTGGTGGAAGGGATGGTGAGCACGGGGGCCTAGGGCAAGACTGGTAGCACGGCAGTCGGGTCGGGACGTGGATGTATAATGTCGGGCGTGGATGCACAATGCACATAGGTCGGAGAACACACACCTGAAACTGAAACTGAGGAGAAGCTGAACTGTCTAGGGGTGGAAATGTGAGGGGAAACGGAAGACCGTGCACCAACCTATAGGATAGCATCAAGTTTGACATGCCATTGACATGACAAGAATGGAGGTCAATACAAGAGGGTAATCTAGTATCTACAACGCGATTGTAATTTCAACAAGTGAAAGAGTGAAAAACTGCTGATTACATTTGAAACGTTCATTTGGGCGTAGGGTAAGGGCGGGTAAGAGGACGCGGGCGATAAGAGTACGCATCAGCTGTTTCGGTTGCCTAGCAACGCGGGTTTGTCGAGTTCATGAAGTGACATGAAGCCGCCAGTACGTGTTTGTCACCAACGGAACGTGGACGTTGTGCGGCGACGCTGTTGAGTTTAAGGCGATGAATATTATTTTGGAGCGTTATGATATTATTATGGTATGGTACAATAATTTTGATACTTGGCAGTTGAGATAAGGTACATTTTCGTGATTGTTGTGGGAAACTTGTGAGGTTTTCTGGTGAAATACTGTGCAGTGCAATTTTCTGTTTGTGAAGTTTTACACAATGTTTCGGGGTTGTTTGTGCGCGAAAAGCATGTACGGTAAGAGTACGCACTGTTCATGAGGGTAAGAGTACGCAGAATTATACATTACCTATATCGAATATACAGAAATATCAAATTATTGAGATATCGCTCAAAGACGTTTGTTTTGTAGGTAAATCATCAATGGAGCATGGTGAGGCAGATGCGTACCCGAAATTCTTCTAAATACGATTTATTCTCCCTTTTGATTGTACATTTTTAAAGTCACATGGCTTGATTCTTTCTTGATTTATAGATATGCAAGATTTATTTTAATGCTTTTTCTTTTTTTGATACTAGAATTAGATTAAAAGTCTTCTGAGTTTGATGCCAAGCATTTGGACAGTAAAAGCTGCCTATAGGTGTGTGTTTATATGCTTGCGTACTCCACCCGCATGGTGTGCGTACTCTTACACACCCCATGTGGTAAGAGTACGCAACAGCAGCGGTTCAGAAAACGTCAGTTATAGACCACTTCCACTTACTCTGAAGGATCGTTGCCTCATGGGTTGATGGCGAATTCAATGAACTTTAATATGCCATATTTGCGATTTCTTTCTTTCAAATATTTAACAAATGAGAGCAAAAAATCCACTAAGTGCGTACTCTTATACGACTTCACCCTAAGCTGTAGGTGTGTCATGAGGTCACATTATTATGCCAGGCGGCAACAGCAACCCATTCGATCGACGGCCCGGCCCTGACCTGCTCGCCTGTGACCAGTACGCACCCGTCACAAGATGTCGCTAGTGTCACAGCAGAGCTGCACCTGACACGCCATCTGATCCCCACTGTCTTCCAGGCCGATCAGTTGCTGTCTTTGATCACCCCTCCCACCCCGGGGTCATGTCACTGGCGCCGACTCCGGTGACCGGTAGCCCAGCCTAGCCCGGCGCGGCGGCGCGTGCTCCCGGCAGCGGCGGCGGTGGCAGCGGCGGCGCCTCAGTTTGTCGGTTGGAGAGCCGAGGGGAGGTGTGGCCGGCCGGAGCTCCCTGGACGAATAGCGCGGACCGGCGTGCGGGCCGAGACGAGCGATTGTGACGAGTGGTGGACCGGTGGGTGACCGCCGTGCTTTGCGGTGACGAGTGCTGAGGGGTGGTGTCCGACTGAGCGCACTGCACGGTGACAAGTCAGACGTGAGAAGCGGACCGTGTGAAACGCACCGGTTACCGATACCCCGGCACGTGAGAAACGTGACTAGACTGAGTGAGGCTGCTATGTAGAGTGATTCAGTCACATTAATTGGTATACAAACTACGAACGGTTTCTTAGGTTATTTGGACAGCGAGCTATTCTGAAACTGTTCTCACGACGGGGAAGTCCCGTTGAGGCTGCAGGGAAGCTTCAGTGCTGTCTTCGGACCGTGAGTAAATGGAAGTGACCTGTGTGTGGGTGAGTTAGGATCGGTACTGTGTGAGTTTCAACCAAAGTTGAGCTAAGCCTGCTGAGTTGAGTTTGATAAACTGACGAGCCTCAACAGCGGGTGCTGTGATTCACCGAGTGAGTGAAGGCGTTCGCTCGGATACTGAGAGTGAGAGAGGGAGTTTACTCGGCCACTGAGTCCAAGTGACGGAGTTTCGGTCCGTGTCCACCGGACGGTGGCGGTGTGTCCTGAGCTGCAGCCGAAGCTCAGCCAGCTTCTGGCGGTGTGTGTGAGTGAGCCGCTGCCATGCACCGTGACCAACCAAACTCAGCTGAGTTGGCGGCCTCCGAGCAGGCCCGCAAACTCAGCACCCTGGACACACTGGCCGGCAAAATATCGCCGCAGAACGGAGCCGACCCGGAGCCCGCCAAGTCGAGGTGAGAGCCCGAGACAACTTCATGACTGGACGGTACAGGTGCGGTCACAGGGTGGGAGGTGAACCACTGCTAGAGCCACCCACCTCTGCCTCGGAGGGAGTGAAGGGTCCACGTGTCAGCCACTGTACTCGAGGAAAGTAAACACGCGCCGAATCGCTACCATCACACGGCCGCCACCTGATGACAGTGATCCGTGCTCCTCACAGCACGAACCGCTTCTCTTTCGCGTGTCATGTATCAATTGTTGATCCTTTCCGTCAGTCGAGCGAATGACGTCATAGAGCTCGTGTCGGATGTTAGGGCGTTTTTTTTTTAGTATTCAGTCACCACGTAAAATATTCTTCAGGAACTTCTGAAATGCTACATTAACATGCTGAAGATCTCGAGCACGCAAGGAGCGCCCACCTACATTATTTTCAACATTGCTCCTCGAGTCGGATGATGGGCACGGAAGGGATGAAAAGCAATTCAGCAATTTATCTACCGCACTCATATACGTATATGTGGTGGGCGGGCTAGGTCACCACTTAATAATGCAACACCCAAGGACAATTTTCAGCACATGAGCGCATACAGCCTCTTCTATCCCTCGCATCTTTGTCAACAGCAACGCCACTATCCCTAAGTTAGGCAATAGGCAGGTTCCACTCGCCAGCACTATCGCTGCTGGGCCTGGACCAGCGAGTGCTGGCTCGGGTCTGCTACTGTCCCCACCAGACCAGCTGTCTCTGACACCATGACCCGCCCCTACTCCTGACACCAGGACACGCCTCACACAGCGGGATGCCAGCGGAAGACTGACCTAGTCGCCAGAAAGCTGACATCTCCACTGGGTCACACAGGTCTGTTGTCCCAGTCCTAATCTTGTCCCAGTCCCGTCCTATCCCAGTCTCGTCCTGTCCCAGTCCCGTTCTGTCCCAGTCCCGTCCTGTCCCAGTCCCGTCCTGTCCCAGTCCCGTCCTGTCCCAATCCCGTCCTGTCCCAGTCCCGTCGTGTCCCGTCCTGCATCTCGTCTGTCCCGTCCCTTTCCCATCATGTAACAGCAGCTATGTGTGACATAATGACAAGCTCATCTGTCAGGTGGCAGAGTTTCATGCCGCTCCCCGCTGCCATAAGCCACTGTTTTTGACAGTGTTCGGTGACCCTCATAGCGACAATTCGCAGATCCCTTCAGGCATCAGCCGTTGAAGCTGAACAGTTCCATCATCTTACAGCTGTATAAATAAAGAATCGGTTGACTGAAGCATGATCTTTGTCTCTATGATGAGCATTGTGGAGAACGTTGGATGTTGCCATTCTTACAGTATGTGTGGCTTTCATTGAGAAGCGCGAAATCGATTTAAAAGCATTGGTAGGTATATCGTCCACATTTTTCATGAAATCGTTTTTTCATGAAACTTTTCATGACAACTTTAGTGAATCTACTTTTAGTACAAAACTTTGAAGCGTGTAGGTAACTGCCATTGCATGCAGTGAAAACAAAAGAAGTACCTAGTCACTTGTAATATTTTTGGATATTCGACGGGATAAAATCCGTTTATGCTTACGGAAGTGATAGGCTAGTAAGTTGGCTACATAAGTTATTCAACAACCTTTTGATCTTCCTTTTTTAGATCCCTTTAAGATAAGAACTGTTCAGTTCGGTTCTCTCTTTCTCTCTCTCTCTCTCTCTCTCTCTCTCTCTCTCTCTCTCTCTCTCTCTCTCTCTCTCTCTCTCTCTCTCTCTCTCTCTCTCTCTCTCTCTCTCTCTCTCTCTCTCTCTCTCTCTCTCTCTCTCTCTCTCTCTCTCTCTCTCTCTCTCTCTCTCTCTACATTCAATCGCACATGCATTTGCATATGAAGGCATACATAGAAAGGAAGAGAACATTCCCAAATTAAGAACCACAAATGCTTCAACCCGTCGTATCCATTTTGAATAGAGTTGCAAAATTTCCCCCAAAGGCTGCTACCGGCACCGCCCCGCCCCACAAAAATTTTCTGGGATACCGGCATGCTACCACGACCCAAGCAAAAACACCACCAAATTACCGGCATACTAAAAATACCTGCACTGTTGATTCTAGCTTACCCCTACAAGAGATGCCACACTTTGGCAATTTTAGTACCCATCCCAGTTCCCACCCAGCAGCCACCCAATGTCCAACCTAACTACGAACAGGATGATTTTGGCTCAGTTGGCCCCACAAATACCCACAATTTTGAAACTCAGTTCCAGTCTATAACTGTTAAAATATCACGTGTAATCAAAGAGGTATTGCCTATACAAAAAGCAGTAAGAAAAAAGCATCAAAAAAGCAATGACAAAAAGAACTTAAATTACTGAATTGTTTCTGAAGACTGGACAGTTCAAGTTAGCAGTAATCACATTAACATTTCAGAGGTGTTCTACTATTCCACATTCTCCTAAAATGTTGCAGGAACCTACCAACCAAAATCGAATTTTGAAATCTAGATGGCCACAACATAAAAAGTACCTACAGATTCGGCCATGTGCCTGAGGAAGCGAGATCAACACCTTTTTTCCTTTTCGCCATGGCTTGCTGGCTCATGAATAAGATACGAATCATTTGAAAAATGTGAAAAACTCACTTGTCCTGAGAACAGTCACCAAATAATATGCATAAAAACGATATATTACCCGCTTTCTCGAAGTATCTTCCCCTCTCCAAACACAAGGTTATCAACTATCAAAGATTTCGAAACAGATGCGCCATAATAACAGAGACTTTTAACCAGCTGATTAAATTGCTGCAAAAAAAAAAGTTTCTGAACTGTAGCAGACTGCCTCATAAATGATTTGTTGATGTAAATGATCCAAAACGATATTGAATTCTGATGTAATCAACATTGTGAGTTTAGTTCACTACAAGAAAATGCATTCCCTTTCAGGAATTAAACCAAAAAGGCATACGAATAAATATAACGTCATCATCTTACATCCTTCCATCAGGGGAGGGAAGATCTAAAAAGTCAATCCTTGGAGTTGGTTCCCCTGTTATTCTGCGCCACTTTGTTTATTTTGTATGCATATTGTGTTTTCTTGTAAAGATGAGACAAAATGCCAGTTTATTTGATTTTCATTTCATTTTTGGGACCAAAGTCAGGCTCAGGGCTACCTAATACCTGCCTTTTCAGCTGGATTTTCAGTGTCAAATACTTTGTAGAGTATCTCAGACCACATCTCAGGACTCAAGGCCAGTTTCCGAACAATGTGTTTTGTGGTGTTTTGATTCTGCCTTTTCCTCTAGGGAACGTTGTCATGAACATTTATTTATTTTGTTGTATTTTACCTATTACATACCATTAGACTTACTGATTGATCGAGCTTTTGCAGCATGAATAAATATTCTTCTATTTATTGACCACAGTAGATTCTTGACAATCCTAATTATAACGAAACCTGTGAATCGCTGAGGTCCATGTGTTATCCCTACCCTTAGCAATGTAACTTCTACCACAAAATGTATTTTGCAGTGGCTAATATTGCTGTAATTATAATTTGATAGCCTCTTAGTGCCCAAAGTTTAAACCATATGCTGATATTTTCTATTTTTGTGCAAAATCAAAAATACCGGCATGCTACCGGCAAGACATGCCAGATACCACGAAAAAACCTGCGGTAGTGAAAATTTACCGGCATGCCGGTAGTGCGGTAGGGAAACTTTGCAACTCTAATTTTGAACTATCCATTTTGACCCGTCTCAACTCTCCTAGTCATTCAACGGCGTGTTACAACGCCCATTTCGATCACCTAATCACCTAAACAGCGCCCGTTTCCCGGTACCTGACAACTCTGATGGGATCTCATCGGCGGGATGAGTTGGTTATGGTCGCAACTAGCGACAGTTGTGTCCGGAGCCCGAGATTAAACTGAGATTGATGTACTCGGCTGGCCCTGATGTGAACACAAGATGTCCCACTCTAATACTGTCCAACTTTGCCAGTTAGACAGTGCAGACGGATTAACGACGACGCCGTAATATTGGACCGAGATCGAGCTGACTACTGAAGCTGTTAGTTCTATCGAGTGTTCTGCTAAAATGAAATTTGACATTAATAGCTTGTTAACCATGGTGATGTGTTCAGCAATCGAGCTGCGCTCTGTGCTCACTCTTGTGGATTGTAGTTGATTTATTTTCTTTGGCAATAACTGAACCACACTTTCTTCAGTATAAAAAAATTATTCTAAAAGTCATCAATAAATGTCGACCTATCAATCCCGACAGATGATTTGTTTTGTCACACGATAGCTCGGATGAGCTCAAACATTGTGTGCACTGCTGAGTGCTTTTAGGAGAAGTCCAAATATCCAGCCAGACCCATATAACTATATTGCGCAAAATAGCATCAAACGATTGCCCGTGTTGATATATGCATGATGCGTGTTTGCACGTAAGACGTATATATCCATATAATGGTCAATTCTGTTTTCGCTTTGACTACATACGGTTCGGCAGTTCGCTTCATTCTGTTTTGATAGCAGATGCCCCTGGCTTAACATGGTTAGATTTTCATCGATTCAAATGTCAAAAGAAGTTACTATCGGTGCGGTCGACCTCAGGTTTCCCGATGACCCGATGACTGCTACAGTGACCCTTCACCCACCCTATCCAGCCCACGACCTCGGGCGGCGACCCGGGGCGCGACCCAACGACCCAAAAGGACCTTGACCCTGCGGCCACCCCACGCCGACCTGCTGGGCCATCGGCCGTCCGTCTCACTTACCAGCGCGCGGCGATCGAGTCCTAACTCTGCCCTGTGGTCGGTCAGTGGTCTCCGGTTCGGCGGTCGGTCCGCTCTGGTCGGAACGGCCGCGTCCATCACGGGTCGCGGCGGCTGGGCGGCGGTGGCTCCCGAGGGGGTCGTGGCCGCCTCTCGGAGCCGCTTAGCACACCGTCATGACCAAAACGGCCGCGCGCCGGAAGGATCGAAGCCGGGACCTCGGTATAGTTTGGCGGAGCGAGACGTGAGCTGGAGGCTGTGTGGGCTGAGACAGCGAGGGCTGGAACTTGACGTGGGTTATGGTGGCCATGGCTTGGCGCTTGGCTTAGGGTATGGTCTGAAGGTGGCGAGGACTGACGTGGCTTGAACTGGAGGTGGATGGGCAGGGCAGCAGAGGGCTGGAGCAGACCACCGGGGGCTGCGAGTGTTGGGTTAGCAGAGCGCGGGGGCTGTGTGGTCCGGGTTAGCAGAGCGCCGGGGCTGCGGGGGTCATCAATGGCCGGTGGGCGTGAGATACGGCGGCTGAAGGTGGAGGTAAAGGAGTGGTGGACGGTGTTACATCAGCCGACACGAATGTCACTGGAGCGCCGCAGCTGAAGTTTGTGCGACCAAAGTCCACTCGGCTCGAGTGCCATGACTTATTTGCTGTGGTCAGACAGAACATTTACACAGTGGTAAAGCACATTGTTGGCGAGGCGGTGTCAAAGTTGGTGTGCCAAATGCCTTACCATCCATTCCACATTCCTCACCATCGAACAAAAGCCAGTCATCGGTCACGATTAGAGATTCTCGCCAGTTTCGTCGTCCGTTTTTGGATACTCACCGTGTCGCAATGTCGCATTTCGACATCACGAGTCACGACGCGCCTTCTCAGTGCTATCGTTCACGCCATGTTCAGCTGGGCTGCGTGTCGTCACGTCTCGCCACACTCCTCGTGCCGTTATTTCGTCTCCGTCACCGCCTCCGAAGTACACACGCGCACAGACACGCACACAGACGGCGGGTCGCAGTCAATAGTCATCCGTCCCGGCGCTTCGCTCTGTTTTCCCAGCTGGTTGACGAGCTTCAGCCGAGCCGCATACCAATGAGACAGGCCGCTTTGGGTGCCGGCCAGTGACTCGACTCTGAGTCTGACTACCGACTGGTGAGTCGACACTTACTCTGACTCCTACCGACCAATGAGTCGATAGGAGTCATCCCAGCTCGCGAGTCGGCCCAGCTCGTGAGTCTCATTCCCATGTCGGATGGCTTCATGTGCTCCAGGTTTCACCCATGCGCTACAAGTCCGCTAATTTGATATCGGGGTGGCGGTCTCCATACGCTAGCTGGCAAACGGTTCAAAGGCACCACGGCGCCGAATGGATACAGTTGGAAACTGGTGGACAATTTAGATGCCGTTCTACAGGATTGGATGAAGCAGGAATGACGTCAGTGACGGAGTCCAATGGATCGATAGTACTCGGAAATGTCTCAGTTCAATTTCATTTCTATCCGACTAATCAGCGCCAACATGTGAAACTGTCACGAGTGACAATGCGTTGAGCTGCGGCCGGAAGCGACCCCATAAATTCGGTGACGTTTGCTGGCTGCCGGCAGTTCGCCGAACGGTCTGCTGATGGGCAGATGTTTGCGCTGACAGACAGCTGCCGGCGCTCCAAAGTTACGGCGCCGGCAGAAGTTTCCAAAGCCCCGATACTTCGAGTAGCCCGCATGGTGGGTAATAAGCGGTCGAGTAGACTTATAGTATCTGGAGCAGCGGCGCAGACTTTCACAACACTCGCAGGTCCTATCCTATCCGTTGGGGTCTCTGATCCGCTCCTGACTTGCTAACGGAAGCTGACAGCTCACCAAACCCTCCCTCTCACCAGCTCACAGCTCTCACCGCGCGCTCAGCGGGCGGATGTGAGCCAGTCGTGCACGTCACTGTGCACAGACGCTGAGGTGTGCACAGTGCACAGTGACGCCCTGTGTGCACCGCCGGCCCAGTCACGGAGCCGTGAACGTGGCCCCAGCGCTAGGCACGTGCAGAGAGGTGCTGATTTCTCGGGTCGGTGGCGGGCCCACCGCCACTGCCAGCTCAGCGCTCTGACTCTGGTATGCCCCGTCATTAGGGTTGTTCAAAAAAACCGAATTTTGGAAAAGTATACGGGCTCATGGCTCATGTGGTGCGGTATTCTTTTCTGAGTCCAATGATGCCCATTTTTCTGAAAAGTATTAACTGTTAGGGGCTCCTCAAACGGCTTAAAGCGGACCATGTTACGCCCGCCGACCGGCCGGTGTCAATAAGGGCGAGAATTCGACGCCGCGCACGGGCGGCAGCGCCTTATCGGCACCGCGCGCCACGACACCTGCCGGGTGGCCGGCTGGGCGGTGGGAAGTTATAAGTGTGTGGTCTTATTGCACACGATCGGGGTGAGCTATCCCATGTTTTCGGGGCGGAAAGTTTCAGTGCAGCATCGGTGCGGCTGCTGCGGTGGTCTGTGTCGATGGTACAGAAAATAAGCAAACATAGCTGAGAAAAGACTGAATGATTCCGGTTAGTTGCCTCGAAACAATCCATTTCAAGAATACATTTGCCTTCTTAACGTACCGTATCACTTGTTAATTCTTTAAAAAGCAAACTCTGAGCAATAACAGACTTCTTTGCATTGCTGTTGACAATTCACGTTACCTTTGGACGGTGGCTCGCACCCCCAATATGCTGCCACGCATCTTAAATCTAACGGCGAAACGCGCAACTGTGCGAGAATCGAAAATTCACGATTTACGTACAGCAAGAGCTGACAATGCACAAGAACAGAATATGAAGACCCGGAAGTCATCGGTCCAAGTTTGGGGGTGGGTTTGACGAGCATGGGCGTCACCAATGTCATTATGCAGATACGTTGATGTCAAATGCTGAAGCAACAGAATCGACGCCAGGTTTAACTTAGATTAGCAGGCCGAAATAAAACATAGCATGTCCGGGAATGACAGGGTGGCCACCCTGACAGTGTGACGAAGTGAGACATGAGTAGAGACATTAGCCGGAGTACCTATAAAGCGCCGTTTATCCAATCTTTCGAGCATAAGCGACGCCGGCAGTCCGGCCAGGGCGGCCGTGCCCACGGCGATGCCGATCAAGACCCGAATCCAGACCCGGCATAGAACACAGCTCTGCCCTGACGTGACACATTACCCCGGTGTGTCACTCATGACGGATGGACCAATGCAGGAGCCTTGCCAGCTCCTGTTGTACCTACTTCGTTAAATTTTCGATTCTCGCTAAGTTGCCGTTTCGTCGTTGGAATAGAGTTACGCGGCAGCATATTGGAGCTGCGAGCCACCGTCCAAAAGCAACTTAAATTATCAACAGCAATGCAAAGAAGTCTGTTATTGCTCAGAGCTTGCTTTTTGAAGAATTAAAAAGTGATACAGTACGTTAAGAAGGCAGCTGTATTCTTGAAACGGATTGTTTCGAGGCAACTATCCGGAATCATTCAGTCTTTTCTAAGCTCTGTTTGAGTTATTTTCTGTACCATCGACACAGACCACCGCAGCAGCCGCACCGATGCTGCACTGAAACTTTCCGCCCCGAAAACATGGGATAGCTCACCCCGATCGTGTGCAATAAGACCACGCGCTTGTAACTTCCCACTGCCCATCCGGCCGGCCGGCAGATGCCGTGGCGCGCGGTGCCGATAAGGCGCTGCCGCCGGCGCGCGGCGTCGAGTTCTCGCCCTTATTGACACCGGCCGGTCGGCGGGCGTAACATGGTCCTCTTTAAGCGGTTTGAGCAGCGCCTAGCAGGAATACTTTTCGGAAAAAAAGGGTATCATTGGACTCAGAAAAGAATACCGCACCACATGAGCCATGAGCCCGTATACTTTTCCAAAAATCGTTTTTTTTGAACAACCCTACCCGTCATGACTGGCTGGACAGGGTGGGAAATACGGCAGGTGCTTCTCCTGACAGGTCCTGAGGCTTCAAACGACGATGTCAAGGTTCGTTTGTAATCAATTTGTCATAGAAATGTTGATGAAATGTTATATCCTAGCGTGCCAGGCCAGGTGTGAAGGTGAAGGATGACATTTTGTAACACAATCGGTATTCTCGTAGCAGCTTATATTACGTATGTGTAACAAGTAATATCGTGAGAAGGCTTTAAGTGTCAGTTTTATTTCCTGATTCTCTGGGGCTGGACTGTGATGCCTCAGTCGCCATGATTCGTTCTCCGGCCGCTTTCGGTTGCCGCTGACGTCACCGGTCAGTGGTGAGAGCCGCGATCTCTCCTGTACCCGGCGAACTGGGGGTGGAGGAAGAGGAGAGAAGGTGATTTGTGCGCAGTCACCTGAGTCAACGTTTTACGGCACCGCCGCGCCCGCGGGTGTGTGAGGTGTCGCCGTCATCCTGATTCTTTCGTCACCGACGGCGGCTATGAGGACGGTTTTCTCTCAGCTATCTCAGTGACCAGTGTCATACTATCGTAGTGCCGGATCGAACGACGAGCTGGCCGGTTACGAAGGCCTATGCAGATTTAATCTGGGAGGCATGAATCATGTGGTTTTGTTGCAGTTGCATACTGTCTCAGGTTGTCAATTATTCGTTTTACTGATGATGGTCTCCACGGCACACGATTGATGATTACTGCTGTGAGCAACGCATTGCGCATCCTCTCCCACCACCTCTGGTTAGCACTCTCCCACTCAGACCAACCCTCCCCTGATCAGACCCCTAGACCCCCAGACCCCTACCCCCTGCACCCCACGGCGTGCCCTTTCAGCTGGTGCTCTGATCGGCCCGGATCGGCGCCGGTCCGTGTCCTATGCAGCTCCACCGGCGACGGCACGTGCCGACTGTTTGCCAGGGCCCCGAGTGGCGCTTATTGCCAGTCGCCAGGGCCGGCGGCACCCGAATTCTATTGGCGGGATCGGGCTGTACTGGGGAGGGGGGGGGGCGGGTGGAGCTCTACTGGCGGGATCGGTGCTCTACTGGCGCGGGATCGGAGCTCCATACTGGCGCTAACGGAGCTCATACTGGAGGGAGTCGTGCTCTTTTAGCGGGAACATAGCTCTCTGCTGAGTGAGTTTAGCCCTATGTAGGCGAGAAACCAGGCCTTTTGTAAAACGGAACTGGTTGCTCTGAAACCTAACAAAAACCCGTTTCACTGTGTTGAGGAGGGAAGTGAAGGCTGAACAGATGCTTTGTTGTTTGTTGTGCTAAGCTGCCTCTCACCAGAACGTGACCGTTAGGTACAGATGTGAACGCTTCATGAACAGCAAAAGGCGTCGTGCTGGTTGTCATAATAAGCATCGGAACACTCTGCCTTGGGTCTGGACTGTCCCTTTTAATTAAGGTAGTTGTTGTCGTTGCAAAATATTAAGCAGCTTTTGTCTCATTTTGCAATATTTATTATCTTATACACTATCCAATATAAACTATCCAATTGTTCGCCTCAGCTAATTATCTGTCCAGACCGGGCTTTGTTTTAAAATCTTTTTATGATACCAACGCGCCGAAAACCTTCATTGGATTAGTCGAGCTGCCCTACAGGACCCGTTGATGTTCCCTGTCAGCCAGCTCCACCCCTTTGCCATTCGGCTTTGTCGCCGAGCCCCGTGATCCCCTCCTGCCTCTAGTAATGCATTCAAATCAGGCCCGGCGGCCTGCCGTCCCCGCTCTACCACCGCGGGTGCAGTGTCCCGTTCGTCCGCCTGCGCCGCAGTCTCGCCGTTCGCCACGCTCGGGGGGCTCACCTGCCCCGACCCCGGCCTGGCGGGAGCACATGTGCAGCCCGCAGGCCGGCGGCCGGGCCGTCCACGGCCGAGCGCCGTTTGCTTTTACACCGGCCAGCGCTCTGTTTATGTCTGTGATGCATGGCTCGATCGATCAGACTCTGAGGGGCCGGCGAGCCTCTCGGAGGTCTCGAGAGGCTACGCTCCGCTTCCGATGGTCCGTGCGGCTCCGTACGCTCCCGTTTGGCCCCGTGCGCCTCCATATGCTTCCGTACGGTCCCGTATGTCCCAATACGGCCCAGTATAGCTCTATGTGGCTCTCGGCGGCTCAGTATATGACTGCGAGAGGGGACGGCCTCAGGAGGCAGCTGGAGGCTGCACCCGTGGGAGTCGGGAAATGCCTATCTGCCGATCCCATAGGGGAGAGATATTCTGCGCGGCTGAGTAGGGAGGCGGCTGGGACCGAGTAAGAGCACTAGTGGCTCTTAGGACAATAGACGAATAGAAAGGTCGATGGCATGTGATCTCATATCCCATGCGTAGCATAAGCCGCAGTAATGTGTGCCGTGTGACACTCAATAAGGTCATATTATAATTTCCGCTGAAGTTAATTTAAGTCGTCTTACACCAAGAACAAGAATGTAACGCCTCGCATAATCCACTGATGTAGACAAAAAGGATCATATACGAAAGGATCAGCAAACGACAGGTCGCGCTGACATCTGCAGTGATCCGTGGCGGCTTTCCAGCTTTCCTCAAACAGAGCCCTGCGGACCTGCACCTCTGGGACTCGGCCTACCTCCACCATCCTTCCTGTGGACTCCGTTAGCCGCCTCCCCGGACCATACAGCGCCGGAATGGGCCCTGTCGACCAGCTCAGCAGATACGTCGGCCGCCGCCGGGCTGAATACATGAGTCAGCTTAGTCGGCCGGCGTTTGGAGCGGAGCTGTTCGGCTGGTCGATTGACGCGAAATCGGCGGCGGTGGGAGAGCACCAGGTGCCGCCGGCTGCGATCTGTTCAGTCACCGAGCTGAGCGGAGATCGGCGGTAAATATTTTTACGGGCTGTCGGCGCCGGCCGGCGCTGTGTGTCGACGGCAAGAGAGGCTGTTGTAGCGACTGCCTGGGATGTTCGTAAGCAGCCGTCAACATTCTCTCTTAGATGCCTACAGAGTGACGCATTGAGGTGGGGTCGATTCGGTGTCATCGATACAGGCAATTAGTTCGTGACACATTTTAATGCTTAGATCGGCGATGTTGAAATTGTGATTCATTAGAAATTAATGGATCCCGTCTATACATTAATTGTTGTTTACAACTTTCCGATGATGCAAGCTTGTGTAGGCATCCCATGTATCAAACCTGATTCTGAAAGAAACTCTCTGACTCATAACATAATGCACGTGACTATGAGCTGCCGTAAATGGTCACT
Organism: Amphibalanus amphitrite; assembly: GCF_019059575.1. Classification (NCBI taxonomy): domain Eukaryota; kingdom Metazoa; phylum Arthropoda; class Thecostraca; order Balanomorpha; family Balanidae; genus Amphibalanus; species Amphibalanus amphitrite. The sequence continues at coordinate 182,137 of NW_024882065.1, forward strand.
TTGACCGAAGAGCCATTCTAAACCGTTTCTACCTAATGGCGCGGCCTTTGAAGTAATTACAGGCTCAACCGAGCGGCTCGTGCTTATGCATGCGTTACGGAATTATGGGATGCAATCGATTACGTTTCGGTGTGCATACAAAAAGCCATTGCTTTTGAAGTGTGGAAGTGCGTTTCTTGCGTAAATCAGTCGCCTTCTTAGTTTGAACAATGCAGGTAGGCATAGCATCTACTTCTTTGTCAGGTGTGGCAGCCATTATCCACTGAACGCCAGCAAAAACTTTTAAAAGCTGGCGACATGCAATATTTTTTTTGCTGCTCGGCCACGTCATCTGAAACAGAAAGAAAAGCTTTTTATCGCTATCAACATAGGAAGCAAAATTAGATTGCGAATGCTCATTAGTTTTGTGGCTAAATAAACCACAATTGCGAATGGTTCCAGTCCGATGGCAGTGCCCTGGGGTAGACCGTTCATCAAATCAGGCTGGGCTGTTCCATTTCCTTGAGCAGCAGCACGTTCTTTGGGTCCCTGGAGACGCTGCCCCGATCTGCCTCGGTAGTCTGCTGCCAGCCCAGCCAGTCTCCGGAGAAATCAGAGGAAATCAGCGTCAGCGTCTGTCCGGGACTGCTGCTGGAGATGTATCCGAACTCGGCCGGAACAGCTTTGGAGATCGTTCACCTAGCAGCGTTAGCTAATAGCTATATCCTATTAGCTGGAGGTATTTCTGCACAAACATGTTACTAAAACTAATAACCCATATTGATGACGTACTGGTCAACATATTTTCTTTATGGACCTCAAGACGCTGGTTCATTTGTGGTGAAAAATCCCGGTCCAATCACACTCATTTAAAATTTGAATCACTACTGCAGCTTGGCGAACATTAACATTACATCTGTTTCACGATACAGGCGTAAAGAAGTCATTTAGAAGTCTGCTCGCGCCGCAAATACCACTAAGTCTGCAAATGACGCATAAGTTTCATGGATTAAGTTTGCATGACTCATTACTGTTAAGAATTCCCTGCGGCCACAAACACGTAAAGTAACACGTGTGCATTGCATGCGCGAACAAAACGGCATATGCGTCCCTCGACAAATGGGAGTGACACCTTGTCAAACAGTTTGGGGCGGCTGGTGACATGCAAGACTGGCTTTGACTTGTCGGCACTTGCATCAAAGGCTCTTTACTCTGATGACGTTGGCTGGACGCACCAGTATGTATGTAGATGCCCTTTTGATGATCAAGCTACGATGAACTCAAGAAAAAATGTATATTGTTGATGTAAATACCGCGACTCTATTGAAGTTCTTTTTTTTTTGTAAATTTCTAGCAGAGCACAAAGTAAAAAGTAGGCTTATTTTTATGTTGCTCAGAGGTAACTTAACCTACCATTTGTAGCTGGTCTAATTAGCTAGACAAAAAAGTAAACAATCATGCTTACATCCGTTTGTAAGGAAATCCGTCTCTTCATGTGCAGAGACTGTAGTGGCTGTTTTCTTTTGTCGGATATATATGATCGTGCCGATTACGCTATATCACCTCGATTAGTCAAGGCACGGCCATATATTAATCGCTGCATTCCCCATGGTCCACACACCGTGCTGTTGATTGCAGTTCAGTCCAGCACTGAACCCGATCCGCCCCGACCCCGCCGGAGTCACCGCGACATCGACTGTCGTGCTCGTGCAGGCTTTGTCACGGTTATCCTGGGACGGCGCCCCGTCGGTGCCGACAGCGCGGCCTGTCGACGACGACTGTCGGTTCTCACGAGGTGACAGGTTGTGTTCGGCGGCTGACGGAGTGGACTGGTCGCCGCGCTCGAGGACGGTAGGGGTCGAGCTGAGTTGGATACACGTGTTGGAGGCGAGAGGTGACTTTCTAATGCTATGGGAATCGTCAAACGATGAATTTATCGTTAAACTAGCCTTTTCGGAGATAGTCTCGTGACTTGTGTGCAAAAAATGGCTTACCTATGTCAACTCGTTTGGAAATACAGTGCATTTTTCGATGGGTAAATCTTTATGGCGCACCCTGTAGAAGTTACCATTTCTTGGCAAGTTTGATAAGCACTGTGGAGCCGAAACTGGCGCTGTCAGTGATACGACTGACGGCGAATTTCGCTGACATTTGTGGCTTGTAATTGGTGATCACTCAGCCTGGTGTCGAGTCTTCTCCGAGCGTGGGTGAATTCCGTCACAACTTGGTCATTCCTGTCATAACTCAGATGCCCTCATATCTTGTATGATCTGAATACTGAACAGCATTCATGCGACGTTCAGAGCATAGTGAGAGATATTATTATTATTATTGCCATTAATTTGATTCAATGTCCGAACGAACCAACTTTTGAAACTTATTTTGCAGCCTGTCTTTGCATCATGCGTCGATGCTTCAGGCTTAGAATGCCCCACAGAATTCGCAATGTTCGTTGATGCTGAGGACACGGCAACTCTCGAAACCATCATAACTTTCGGTCGAAGCTCCCATATCCATTCGTAACCTTTATAAGTCGTTGGCGTAGAGTCACTATCTGCCTTGGTCTCAACGGTTTCCTTAACTGTGTGAGCGTTTTCCCCTAAGCTCCGTAGCCTCTGAATGAAGCCTCACGTCCTTGTGGGTCCGCCGTCGGCCGTCGTCTGCCGCTGTCTGCTGCCGTGCGCCGCGCCGCTGTCTGTCGCCTTCTGCCGCCGCCGTCTACCGTCGTCTCCCGTCGTCTGCCGCTGTCTGCCATCGTTCGCAGCCAGCTGTCGCCTTGCGCCGCTGTCTGCCGTTGTCTGCCGCTGTCTGCCACTGTCTGCGCCGTCGTCCGCAGCCGTCTACCGCCGCTGTCTGCCGTCGGCAGCCGCTGTCTGCCGTGCACAGCTGTCTGCCGCCGTCTGCCGTCGTCGCTGTCGTCTGCTGTCGTCTGCCGCTATCTACCACCGTGCGCCGTGCGCCGCTGTCTACCAGCGCTGTCTGCCGTCGTCTGCCGTCGTCGCCGTCGTCGCCGTCGGCAGCCGCAGTTGTCACCGTCTGACGGACGCCCAACTGGCATGCCACGACCATGGGCCGGCCGGCACGCGAGGTCCTCGCGCCGCCCACCGGTGCTGTCGAGTGGCCGGTCCGGCACTTCAACGCCCGCCTGTCAAAACATACTGACGCCGCCTGAATAATTGAAGAACCGACGGCGCTGCTGCGGCGCTGTCCGAGGCGGAGCCCCGAGCCGCGAGTGTCATGAGTTGTAGCCTGTAGGTTCTTAGTGGGAGGTGGCACCTGGATGGGTGGGGCTGGAGGGAGGGGTGCGGGGGTGGTTCAAAGTGTGTCGACCGCAATACAGGCTGAGTTGGATTGATGGGACACAGCGGTGGGTCTATAGACAGGACTGGTCAAACGATAAACCTGTTGTTGGTTCCGCTGCACGGCTAATGTCCGCGCAAACACTGTGGGCGGCGGTCGGACCGGCGGGGGCGGAGGCGGAGGCGGAGGCGGAGGCGGAGGCGGGGGCGGATCGGGCGGGCGATCGTAGACGGAGCCGTGGTCGAATTGTTTGGACAAGGCCGCCAAACAGCGACACAATTTCCATTCGCCAGCGGCGCCGCCATCCGATGGGGGTCATTCGGCACATGGGCGCCGGCGTTCCGTTAGCAGCGGATGGCTGTTCCGTAGCGATGACATTTATTGCGGAATGAATTTGTGGCTGTTGACTCGGCTCCGGCGATATGCCCCATGCAGAATGTAGCACGCCGCTCGCGGCATCAACAATGTTGTGGATCATTCATGATGCTGTTGGGCTGGCCATGTAATAGATTGACTGACAATAATATGGTGACAAGGCGTTGCGTGCTGGTCCGTGCCATTCCACAATGCGAATAATTGGAATCGACCTAGAGATAGAGACACTTGCAAAACTTATATAATTTTCATCGCTCAGATTATGCCAGGTGACATGGAGATTCATAAGTAAAATAATTGTTCCTCCACAGGAAAGGAGGGTTGCCCTTTCTTCAGACGGCGCTCTGAGATGTGGCGTGCTATTTTGCGAGCGCTTCACATGCGAAAATGGAGAGCTGTTCAGTCGGCATTTAGCTGGGGTGCATGTCACATCGTCGTAAAGTCAGGCAACATTTGCAAAGTAAGTACCGACGTTTACTCACGCATAAATGCCATGGCTGAGTTCCTTTTGGAGTTGTGACCAATCTGCCTCCTGTTCAATTTCCAAAGAGCTGCGACTAACCACCCATGAACTACCCTAGGTCTGCACCCATGAGCACACCTATAGACCGGCCAAGACTACAAGACCACTAGTTATAGTGGTCTATATGTATGTTTAGTGGTGCTCTTTACAACGTGCCTTGCCACTGGCGCTCCATTTGATCCTTAGCTACTTCCTGTTCCATTACCTGAGTGGTTGGTGCATACACTCGGGAACTTTGATTCATCAAGTGTGCCGGCCGCGCGCCGCGGGTCAAACTCGTGATGGCAGCGCTGCCGGCGTGGGAAAGTTCCGCTATCGGGGCCTGAGGAGGCGGCCACAGCGGTTAACGGCCACCAAGTTTGGCCAGCGGGCTGCGGTTCTTTGTGCTGAGCCACAGCGCTGGGGCGGCCTCGGCCGGCCGGCGTTGGGCCCCAGGGAGAAATCACCAGACGCTTTATCTCCTAAAGGGCTGATCCCAGCAGCTTTGATCGGACTTTTAATGATGCGTGCGGCGAGGAGCGGCGACGAAATAGACTTTTGGAGGCAGCAGCTGACGCGGCGGAAACGAATGCGGATGAGTGGGACTGCCTCAGCGATTTGGTTCACTTTGCCGCTTTATCGGGTGTGATTCCCACCGACTTCCCCAGTATCAGACAGTCTTAGTAGACCGACGACATTGTGTGAAGATGCTGACCAAATTGTCAATAGCCGAATGTCTTTTGTCAGTTCACTAAACACAAACAGTCCCTGCAAAGTTGGCAAGGTCCTCTCCAGATGCTTGGTTAGCTTCCAGTGTCATGCTCGTACAAACAAATAGAACAGTGGGATACTGCTAAGTGCGCATTTGATAACTTGGGGACCGTTGTGGGTATGCCACAGGCATGGACACAACAGGCCGCATGAGGAATCTAAAACACGAGGATTCTCAACACATGCAACATCCATACCTCTAGAGGGACGGCATGGTTTTGTTCGTGTGGAATCATTTTGTTCATACTCGTTTACTATCATGCCTTTACTTCCACAAATAAAGCCGAACATTTGGCAGGATATGTAGCGGTGCTGTGCCGCTTATCCAGCTAGAAATCGGATCGCCTGCCCCATACGGCCCTGACGCAAGATAACTTCAGAAGTAATCTCTCGGTAAATCTTGAGAAAAATTAGCAATCGTCCAGGAACGTGAGCCTTTGACGTAAATGGGCGTTCTTAATTTGGCAAGTGGAACCATTCTACGTTGTTTATATCTCATAAATTTTGCTGAGTCAGACCCAGGAAAACTTCTTTTGCAGGTTCGGTATCCAATTTTGCCAGGACTAACTCAAATGCAAATTTCTTTTCACAACTTCCGGTTGGTTCCCTATTTATGCCAAGTACAGATCAGTGCATAAAAGGAAAATAAATTGGCTTGATTTCATTGAGAGTGGACTCGAGAAGGAACCCCTGCTCGCGGCAGCAGTGCTGAACAAGAACGGAGAATCAGAGCTGAGGAGGTGCGTAGTGCCCAGTTCAGCCGTTTATTTGTTGAACTGATGTTTTTAGGATTACCTTCAAAATAGTCAACTTCTATCTACGATATGGTTTGCTCTGAAAAGATCAATATTGTTGGAAAAGTACACTCCCGTTGCACACAGGCGGCGGAACGGGGAGGGCACCGGGGCACCGTGCCCCCTTTGATTTTGGCATTTTAACATTAGCCCTATGGGCGTTGCATGGAAAGAATGGGACCAAAAGTCGGCAGTGCCCCCCCCCCCTTAATTGAAGGTGTTCCTCCGCTACTGCTATTGCATCCTAATTGTTTTGAGTTATAGAAACTTTGCTGATGGGTGCTTGCTTCTTAGGATTGTCGAAGTGGTAGCCTCCCGGTCGGGCTCACTCCATTCAACTGAGACACTTCTTCCCTATGCCATCTTTCTGAGATCGCTCTCTTTTCTCTCGAACCTGGTAACTCTCCCCTATTCTTCTCTCACCTCAGCAGTGGATCATCTCTGTGCTCCGGGGCTAAGCTCGGGCAGCCGCTGATTTGTCCCAGCCCGGACCCTCCCCACCGTTCTCCCACCCACAATGCACCGTGTGACCGCTGCCCTCACCGGGCGACATTAGGGGCCGGCCAAACGGCGGCCACATTAGCGTGGACCGGTCAGGGCTGCTCTCAGCCGGTCTGAGCGGAAAGCCATCGATCGAGCGCGTCAGGTCAGCCTCTCATCAGTCCGCGGGTGCCATCAGTCCGGTCATCCGGCAGTCACGTCACTGCCGTCAGTCCAGCGGCCTCATCAGTGCCATCAGACACATCAGTTTATCAGTGGGTATCATCAGACTCATCAGTTCCATCAGCTCCATCAGTGCAGTTTTCAAATCAATCCAATCAGTCTCGCCAGTTTTAGCTTTCTTCTACGTCAAGCGTCCGGGAAATTGCAGAATAACCATCGCCAACTTGAGACTAAGATCCATGGGCTGCCGAAGCGCTGCCAGTCAGGCCGGCAGTCGTCGGGTACGCCCCGATCATGAAATAATGGCTCAGACTATCGGCACATTATCGTGGCATTTAGGGGATAAGTGGATTTCGATACGGGCCGCCGTTAGGCCGGCCAAGGTGCCTTCCGTTGATGAAACCGTGAGGTGGAGAGCTGATGAGAGCTCCACGGAGCTTTGGTGGGCCCAGAGCGGCCGCCTGGAGGGTCTGACGGGCCCGTGTCGACGGCCGGCCTCACTCCAATCACGACCGGGTCTGCGGGACTCTGATTAAATGTGGCCGACGCCACCCGGTCCGTGACGAGCCCATCGGTTCGACCCGATACCCGTTCCACCGGCGGCGCTCCGACGGTCTCAGGGGCAGACTGCAGGGTGACGAGCCGGCCGGCCGGCCGACCACTTCACAGACCACGAGCGCCGACAGCGCTTTACGAAAATGAAAACCGGACTCGTTTCTCATGTCACAATGAGCAGTTTTTAGGGACGATGTGTCTGTATGATGGCCAATAGAGGAAGCCTGGGCCGGCTGTTGTTTTACTGGAATGAAGACAGACGTGGTGGGGCGTTTTTCGATTTCGCAGCGCCGTGTTCCATTTCACGCTCCATTTGTCCGTAATAAGGTTGCTAGTGTGTTGGGACATTGCGCTGCCATTGGCGGGATTTTCTGCCGTCTTGCTGAGACAGCAACCATCCGCAGGCCCCGTGAACAATACACCAACGTCCAACAGACGATCCAATGGAAGAAGAAGAAAGATATCGATTTTCATTGATATCTCTAGCTGTGGTTCCCAGATCCACGATATTCTGGATGGATGGTTGCCGATCCCTATTATCGAGCTCCGCACGCGCAGGACTCTATAAACTGCACCCTCTGTGAACCCCCGACAATAGCGTGGGCACAGCCGGAGGGGGCGACCGACGGAGGGGCGCCGGGGACTTAATACTCTGTCCCCTCCCGTGCCCTCGCCTCCCCTTCTTCGATACGACAGACGGCTGAGTGGCGCGGCGCTCCTATGGTGCTCGATGATCAACTCAGCCGAATTAGTCGCGTTTTCAGCTTTATTGAAAGACCGTCCGGCGGAGTTGTGATGTTTGATTGATGAGGTAATATGGTCGACCAGGCGCGGTGGCGGCGGTGCGGTGAGGGCTGGGTTCAGGCTGTCAGGGGTCGGTCTGACCTGACCGAGCACCTACTGGCGTCCGTCGGTCGGTAACGCTCGATAGCAGGCACCTGGTGGTCGCACTCAGCTACAGACAGGACGCCGCGTCAGTTGGCACACTGAAAACAATTTAACCCAAGGCTGACGAGTAAACCGGTGTTTTACGGGTAACCCTATCCTCAACCATTTTTAACCACCCTCCCAGGAGTAGTGCTAGGTCCCATTGCGGTGTAGTCGTACTTGCTCTGAGCGGATATAACCGCTGTCAGCGAACAAGTCCGCTGAGAGCAGGGACGACTACACTGCAATGGGACCTTACTGTACTCCTGGGAGGGTGGTTAAAAATGGTTGCGGATAGGGGTACCCGCAAAACACCGGTTTACTCGCGGGCCTTGGGTTAAATTGTTTTCAGTGCACTCACTGCGCTACAGTTCACGAAAGGATGTCATGTTTTCTACGCAAGTTAGTGCCACTAGCGTGAATGGGCGGCCGCTTTTAGAAGAGACTGTGAGGCGATCGCCCAGCAGACCTCAGTAGAGGAGTTACAGGGTAGTAACGGGCTAACGACGATCTTTAGAGCACGGGGGATTGATGTTATTGATTGCGGTCGTTGGTATCAGCACGTCCAAGGGCCAATGTTTCGACCGTGCAGCAGACTTGTTTGTCAACCGACCACTGAACTGCCATAATGGGGATCGAGCCAGCAGACAGGGACACAGGTTAGTTCGAAGTTGGAAGTTTGTCCACCGATGAATTTCCCCTGACCCCTTCATTTTCTACCAAGCCCCTGTAGAATCGATAATCAATGCGCCACTTTCGTTGATTGGTGGGCGACTGCGATGACTCATATTGGCTCGAATTTGGATCGAGCCGGGCAGCGCGACTCTGACCACTTCTGAGTGAGTTATGGGTGGTCCCTCGAGGGAAGTTTTCAAAACTGCAGCCTGCTCATGGGTATTAGAGACAATTCAATAAAGAAGCTTCGATGAAACCTTCATTTAGTTATGTCAGGAGAGGTTATTACAGGCCATATGGAAGCAGGCGGCGGCTGTCACTCGATTGAAACATGGCCCCATGGATCCCAGCCACCGACTACAATATAATACGTTTTAAGTTTCGTTTGGCTAAGATGAAATGCAGACGAGTGAATAGAAGTTGTCATTGATTTTTTTTCTTAATTTGTATTTGCGGAGTTTCATTCAACAGTTTGTTGGGTAGTGAAGTGTGCACTGTTCAGGGAGTAGGTGCAAGGGAGCTGCTTATATTTGTTAAAAAACGAGAAACTGAATGTTTGATGCAAACTAGTCAATCTAATGCGTCCTAGGTTTCGGAGCTACATGCATTGAACATGCTCGTATTTTTACATGTCATCTGTCCAATAGTGACTTTTCCTCGGGCATTATATTAAATGCTCATCATGGAACGAGACCGTAGAATGGAGTTTCCAAAGTCGTACAAGCACTACGATTCCTACCTTTGGAGACGTTATTCCACAGAAATCTGCCAGTGTTGGCGGTTCACTCGACAGTTTTAATTGCTACAACTTTCTGAAGGAGAAGCTCATTTGCAAACAGTCGCTGCCGGCTCCGACACTCTGATGAAGTTTTACTCGGTTAGCTGTTGGACCAACTGAATCATCAGATGTTGCTCAAATCTGCAGGCTAGTATGACAATCGCTGTCCAGAGTAGTCAACCCAATTGGTGCTCGTAGAAATCTGACCGCACTGTATCATGGACAATCGGTATATTTTCACGGGCATAGCTGCCTCGTTCTCGTTTTCATGCTATCTCGCTCACATGTCCGCATGTTCATATGAACTATCTGGAACATATGCTAGAAGTCCAACACCTTTATTCTAGGTCAGCCGCGCACTGATTGTTCTTTCTTTACGATGGCTATGTGGCTCTGTTGTGGATGTTTTCCTCGGCTTTGGATCACAGGATGACCGCGCTGACGACCGAAGCTCTGAAGCTCTGAAGGCTCAAATCTCTCCTCTCCCGAAATAACACATTCCTGCTGCGTCTCAGCGCCGTGCTGCTATCTATTTGTTCAGTTTACTGTTTGATTTCTTCTGCTGGGGATTTAAAATGTGCGGGCTCGGGACATTGTCAAAGACGGTCTGCAGCCGACGTTCGGTCGACGGTCGATGGAAGAAAATAAACACACAGGGGCAGTGGGAGGGCCGGCGCTGGCAACTTGCCAGCTCTCCGCGGGCCTCTTGCGGAAATCTCCCGTCACGGACCGGTGAAAACGCCTCTTTACTGCGGGATCGAGCGATGGCTTGCCACGTTTCCACCATCCTGAATTTCACACGCTTCAGGGGGAGCGTTTCAGCGGAAGCTTTGATGTGCTCGGGACAGACGGGCGGCGTGGGGGCTTCCTTTTGAAGTGTCGGTATCGACTCCATTGTTGTCTGTCTTATCGCTCACCCAGCTTCAGCGTCGCTGAAGACGGTGGGTGGCGTTCTGCGAACGGCTTCCTCCCTCCTTTCCCAGCTCCGAGACGTCTCCAATGCTCCCCTTCCGCTGCCAAACCGGTCCCAGCCGCTGTGTCCGCCCATTGTGTTTGGGCTGACCTCACGCGTGTGTATGTCTGCCCCTGTGTGTATTTGCGGTGTGCAAGCGACGCTGTATTGAACGTTGAACTGGCGGTCCTTGTTCATCGACGGACGGCGCGCAAACAGTAAGCTGACGGCGCAGGTTGAGGACCACCCAGGTCGCCGCCACCCCTGCCTCGGAGACCTCGGAGGCCTCGGGGGGCCGGAAGGGCGTCCGCTGCAGTTGGTCACACATGGCTCATTCCTCACGGAGCAGGCGGATGTCGAGATGTGTGGCTGCTTTGTTGGATGATACTGACGCACGGCTCTGCTACAGGCCGCACCGGGTCGATGACTGTGATAGGTTTATTTTAGATACAGGTTTGGGTGGGTCACCCACAAAGTATTAAATTGTCTTGCATTGCATTGTTTTGGCAATGGTCGGTTCTGTTTTTTTTTTTATACTAGGATGTCGTTGAAAAACGATAACGACTGTTTTCAATAATGGTTACTCTCAACAAGTGGTCAGCTACCCCGAAACCCATTACCCGACCCTTCCATCGATTTACCGAAATTTCATTCATCTTTTTCTCTCCCCAGCCCGCCTTCCCTCCATTCCCTCTCCAAACCACCGAGCGGCCACTCTCCTTCCCTAATGGAGGCCCAATTCTTCGAGACCTCCTCCTACAAGCGTCCCGTGTCCACACACTTTTCCATCGTCAACGCACTGTGACGAGCACGCGGCCGGCGCGCCGAGCAAACACTGCTGCAGTAGATCGATACCTTTGTAGGCTTTCATCGTCCATCATCGCGGCGCGGCTCTGGCACGTCCACGGCCGACGTCCCGGGCACCTGCGGCTTCATACCGCGCCGCCGCTGGAGTGTCCTGAGCGAGTGGGCAGAGGTGTGGGGCGGATGTGCGGGTGTTTGATTGCTGGAATACAAGTCGGCTTGATTTTATACAATTGAGGCGTTCGGCATTGAATACTTCAGTTGTTCAATTGTCTTACAATCTAGCTGCCCTGTAAGACACATCCGGCCGGAGCTGTTCAGTGTTCGTGTTCACTGTCAACACTGTCCAGCCATGGCTGGACAGTGAACACGAACACTGAACAATGCTTGCAAAACACTGCAGTGTTTTGCAAGCATTTCGCTTCCCAAACTTCATGCGACCGCATGGCGCATCTATCCAGCCGTCTTGTCTTTGAGGAATGTCTAGTGTCTATAGCTCTCCCTGCCACTCGACCGTTCCGCCTCCTGTTGCCTGTACGCTTGAATAGGCTATGGCTATAGGTCCGGTATCAGACTCACCAGCTCTCACGTAACTAGCCGTCAGGATCGCTGGCATGGTCATGATCCAGCAATGGTGCTGACGGTATCTTCCATTCTGTCAGGGCAAAGTCCGCGGCTGGAGTATCGTTTCTTGGCTTGCTTATTATTGTTTGAGCTTCACCGCTGCATAACCAAAGAAGTCCGAGGCTTTGCAATGCGCATCTAACGTTCCTTCATGTTGTTGGTTGAGCAGAGGTATCTCGCTTATTTCATCACAACGAATTTGATTAGTGGGCAGCTTAAAATAGCACAAAAGCAATGTAATGAGCAACGCTTCGCCTCCCTCTTCCCTCACAAGCATACGGATGATGTGTTAGCATTCATTTCTCTTTACCGGACAATGGACAGTCCGATTGTAGACCATAGGGAACAATTAAAACCGCAACGGGCAACTAACTGCGCTCTTAGTCGGTTAGTCTCAGAAATCATCACTCACCGACTCTTAACGGTCGTATTAGCATATGCACAGATGCCCTAACCGCTCTCCAAGTGCGATAAATGGCACCCTTGACGGCCCTTTAAGCTGTCACATCCGGATGGAGCTCCAGCATTTTGCAGTCAGTCAGAGAAGCATGGACCCTGAAATGAAAGCATGGCCTGGGTGTCGCCAGCTTAAGATGGTTTCATCCATAGTTACCTCATTGTTTGAATATTTTATGCGATATTATACTGTATCTATCAAGAGGCATATGATACCTTGCATTGTTTTTGTTTAAGACAAAATAGTTGCAGGCCTTTTGTTGTAGGTCACATTTATCAGAGATTTCGTAGTGGTAGAGCATGATATCTTACCTACCTCTTATCTTTTGATAGTGTCTCATGTGATCTCAACGCTCCAGCGAGCTCCCGCCGCATTTATAGCCACCCGTTGCCATGCACCGGGCGCGGATTTCGCCCCTCGGCCGGCGTCTGCCCACTGCCGCGGGGGCTGATCGCCTTGGCACGCGGCGACCGCAGACGAACGGCGCTGGACATAGGACATGCCGACCGGGCGGCCGTCCAATTTCATCAGCGCTCCCCTCTTCCGTCCCGGTCGGCCCCGTCCTGTGGGGCTTAATCTGGAAGCGCCTGGACCGCAGAGGAAGTTGTCGACTAGGAAGGGATGTACTGAGCTCTGAGCTGTCTCCCTCCGTGGTTTGTTCATCTAGAGTCGTTTTCAGAAAGACAGTAAAATCACCGCTGGGAGTGACTGACGGGTAGTCATCCCTCCTCATGATTTGTACAGGAACCTGTCACGATCAGATGACTTCTCTCACTGCCCGAGAGATGACCGACAGTGATAAACCTTCCCGTCGATCGTCCACCCCTCATTTCAATAGCCGGCCAGGTGACTTATTCTGGCTGATGATCTCCGATCGGCTCCCTTACGGCCGTCGGAACCCTATTGCCCCCCCCCCCTTCCATCCGAAGTGGCCGGTCAGGTGACCGCCCCCGGGTCACTGAAGTGTGACAGGATCTCTTGTAGTGGTAGCCCCCCTATTGGTTATCCCCCCGAAGTGGTCGGTCAGGTGACCGCCCACGGGTCACTGAGGTGTGACAGGATCTCTTGTAGTGATATCCCCCCCCCCCCTATTGGTCACCCCCCCCCCCCGAAGTGGCCGGTCAGGTGACCGCCCCCAGGTCACTGAGGTGTGACCAGCGTGTCATGCCAACTACTGGTGTTGGTTGGCGCTCGGCCACGTCGCCGCTGTCGCTTAGATGGATGACAGCTCTAGCGAACACCGACACTCATTAGCTGAGTCCGTGGCTAATGCTGCCCCGACGACAGTGTGAAATATTGACCGGGGGATTTTCGAATAATGCTGTTTGCTTTTGGTGACAATTTATGGTGAACAGATGTGCGCGCTTTCTTGTTGCCGTTTCTGATCATATGTAGGTACCTACATATGTACATTGTACATATGTCAAACTAACGTTTCATACTTTTCCATGCCTACCGAAACAGTTAATTTATTCGCGAAGATATTCAAAATGAGCCACAAATTCATGCATTATGGTAAAATGATAAAACAGTGAAAAAAACAATCTAAAAGATACTCACTGCAAAAAAGTCGTTTGTACAGGGTGTCCCAGAAGTCTTGAAGCTTTTTTATTTTTGTCGTGTGACCTTGCTATGCCACCGATTAAGGCGAATCATGCCTCAAACGAAAGAGAATGAACTGAAATTTTGTATTTTCATGCGTAGAGCACCACTTAAGTCAGGTGGCCCCCGTTGTGAGTCGCACAAGATTGAGCACGAGAGATCACGTTCTTCGCTGCCGCCAAGATCTCCTGGTTTGCGAAACACCGTTGTTGCCATGCCCGTTTCTTGTCAGCTTCAGAGTCTTATTCCCTGAAGCGAGGGACATAATATTAGCGACATATATTTCCGACGGGTTGATATTTGTTTTAGCCCCATAATAATGCGACGAATCAAAGGATTACAACGGGCTGTTGCTTAGCGTGCTCAAGCAGCTGAGCCTTATTTCTGTAATGGATGCGTGCAAACATGTCAGGAGACTTTCTGATCAGTAAATCATTATGTTGCTAATGTTTTCTCGGAGATCCAATGCTCTGCTTCCTGGCGTCTGGCTCGCTTCATGAAATAAGGCTCTGAAGCTGACCAGAAACGGGCATGGCGACACCGGTGTTTCGCAAACCGGGAGATCTTGGCGGCAGCGAAGAACGTGATCTCTCGTGCTCAATCTTGTGCGACTCACAACGGGGGCCACCTGACTAAAGTGGTGCTCTACGCATGAAAATACAAAATTTCAGTTCATTCTCTTTCGTTTGAGGCGTCATTTGCCTTAATCGGTGGCATAGCAAGGTCACACGACAAAAATAAAAAAGCTTCAAGACTTCTGGGACACCCTGTATAAATATTTTAGAATGAAAAACTTGCCCGAAACGAAGACTAGGTGCTCTCCACTATACGCTTAACATTTATATCTGTGCGAGGCGTCCTCTGTATTTCTGGTGGACAAGAGCCAAATTCTGCTGCTGAAGTGTGAGTGAGATAAACGTGACGTGCGATTAGTTAATCTTATTTTCTATTTATGTTTAGAGTTCATGTTGCATCAGGCAACTCAGGCGGCAGTCTTCTGTACCGGGTGCATGGAATTGAAGTGAGATACTCACGCTTTCCTGGTATCTATCCTGGTATATCTCCTAGACTTTTCTTGTAAGTCTCAATTGATCCATGCCTTAAAATGTTTTTTTTTTCTCATTTAGCTACAATAGAAAAAATTCATGGCGATTTATGGTAGAGGAGGCGAACCACCAATGCGCCAAAAAAGTTAACCTTTTTTCTTATGCCACCTACACACACATTTCCATAATTGACAGTCGCCGCGCCGTCCTGATGTCGCAGGCACTTTTATTGAGTTCTCTGTTCCGTGTCGGTCCTGTCATTGGTGCTTCAGACCTGTCAATAGCAGCCGTCCGCACGACAGTGAACACTGCACGGTACGGATCCCCGCTGGGGAGAGTGTGAGAGGGGCGGGCAGAGGCAGTGAGGGAGCACCTCCGGAGCCGCGGGTGGGAATCTGAGAGAGACGCGACCCAATTGGATTGCGGGCCGGTCTGTGGAGACAGATTGGCCGTAATGAGGGATAGAGAAGTGCGGCCTGACTGGCAGATAGCATAGCAGGGCTCTATATGTGGTGCGTCTATCGACTTTGCTGCATCGCGTCAATCCAATGGTGTCAGCGCTGGTTGTTGGCTACTGCCATTGAGTTAGATGGGGAAATTAGTGTTAAAATGTCAAGTACACTTTATTTCCTTACACTGTCCACTTTTTGAAGATGGTTTTATGACGTAACTACTAACTAGCACACCGCAGGTAACTTTTCAACGCGTTTAGTTCGTGCAAGACTGTGCAAAAACTGTTTCGATCTACTTGCTAATGGCCTTCATATTACATTAACTTCGTCTTCAAACTTGCTCTTTCAAGGTATCGAGCAGCTGTACGTTTTCCATTCCCTATGAAATATGTATCTTTGCAGTGAAGCTTTTCTGTATTTGGGCATACCTGCATAAAAACAACTAACAAGTTCTTCCAGCACGGCCTGGCTTGCGGATGGGAAGTTCTTCGAGCCCCGGTTTCTTTTTCGCTGACTGACTAGCTTTCAGCTCATGCATGTTTCAGCAAACATCTCACTCGAATGGACTCGTCTTCAGGTGAAACATTCCCTCGGCTCGCTCCTTATTGCCGTGATGGTCGCTTTTCTCCGCCACTGACGCCACTTCAGCAGCGTTTGCGGCAATTTGTGGCGGAGCAGATCACCTTCCATCGCCGGGCGGCGCCGCTGAGCGCGCAGCTATCGGCTTTCGGGGAGCATCGTTCATCTTCCGCTCATTTTGTCGGCGCAAAACGAGAACACATGTTCATCAGCTCGGCTCGACGGCGGCCCACTAATGAACAGAATGAGCACGGCCCGGCCGACAGCGGAGAGCGCCCGGTTATCGATCCGAATATTTATGACATTACCAGATGGAGGCTGTGAGATGCTCGAAAAGGTCCTCATTACAAAATGTGATGTGCTTTCGAGTTAACTAGGCGCTCGGGCGACGTTAAAGGCGGCCGACGCCGGACGTTGGTGTGCAAATTGGAACGGTAAATTATGGATCAGGTGTCTTGAAGCACAAAATGAGCGGCAGCCATGGTAATGCTTTGTTTGGTCTTGGTCGAAAAGCCAGCGTTTATCTGATGCAATAACCTCATAAAGTAGCGTCTAGTGCATATTCTTCCCCTTCCGTCGGCGTTTCACTATCCCGTTCGTGTTCCCTGGACGACAGTCACGGTTCCCGCGCTGTTTGCTTCCAACACGACGACGAGCCGGGGCCTGTCTTCCGCTACCGTCTGTCTCCCCTTCCTTCTTCCTTCCTTCCGTTCTGAACTTACTGAGAACTGCAGAGCGGATACGACCAGACGGTCCTGACAATCACGTGGCTAAGACGAGGCAGCGGCGGCTTCGATGCCAAAATACTGTCCAAATAAAAGCAAAACACTGGATTTTGGTAAGGTGTGAAGTCTTGAGTTGAAAAGGAGACAAATACCCACGTGATAAGAACAGCAGAAAATGTGCATTTTCCTTCACTTTGCAGAAATTATTTATTTGTAACGATCTACTTTTCCCCTCGAAAAACTCTGGTTATGACGTGCAAAAGTCAATCCAGTCACAAATAACTCACTCGCTTCACACCTACAGCGGTACGGGTCGATGCCATTCCTGTCACATGCACCGTAATAGCGACCACAATGCCGGCGTAAATGGCCGCCCCGTGTGCGCCGGTGCTTTATTGATGCCCTCCGCTGACCGGTGCCGCGTGACCGCTTTTGTTCAATTGTGTCCGGGTGTGTGGCGTGCTGGCTGACGTATATGCTTGGTGTGGGGCGGGGAGGAGGGGGATGATTTGTCGGCCCACGTCACTCTGTGCGCGTGATAAAGTCACGCGCGTAGTTAGATGGGTGATGGGTGGACAAAAGGTGTGATGGATGCTCCGGTTATTAGTTATTGACACGTCAACCAAAATGGCAACAATCATATTTGTTCAATTATGATTCAGGATGTGATCGGGCTGTTCTTAACGACATAAAGGAACGCATGTAACATGTGAATTTGACATGAAAGGTGAATGCGAAATGTGCGACCAGTGCGTCTAAATCAAAACTTGTCAACTTCCTGTCATCGATATCATTGTCATCATGTCATCGACATCGAAGCGCAAACGTCCCGACGATGGTCTGTCTAACATGCTTCACTAGCTGTGCTTTCTTTACTATCATCTGCTCTAAAACCCTTGTTTTAACTATGTATGTCTCTAGCTTCCGCTTTTTGCATTTACGCAGGCTGAACTCCTACTCCCCTGCCCACGCACCCGCTATTCGACGGTCCTCCGTTCGGCGCCATCTGTCCCCACGAGCGCCGAGTCGGCTTCGACCGATCCAATTAGAATATTTGAAAAGACTTATCACGTAAGGCATAGACAAGTATCTCAAGGGGCCGGATCAGAGCCAGATTAAAATGCAATTTGGGACGTGCCAGCTTTGCAGAAAATGTTAATCTCGGTGATGTATGCTGGAATTCTCCTTCGTATTTATCCGTTCAGAGAAGGATTTTGTGATGAGTCCGAGGAACTATTTTTCGCGTCTAATTTAGTTTGCTACGGGGTTTAATTTCATATGAGGGAGGGTATGCATGAGCAAGTTCTATTGCAAGCTCGAATATCTAATATGTGGCTAAGCATATTTGACATTTTTCGATGCATTAGTTGTGCATTGTATGGTCAATGGTAGCCACTTAGTTTCTTGCACTGCACTGGTTGCATGGTCAAGTATTTTAGTTGCCAGATTAACTTCCAAAAACATTTATAATCTCATTGGTTCTTTATGATGCATGGTTAGTGATTAATGATGATCCACGATTCTTTCAGTGATTCTTTTTTGCTAACTCTTATTTTTGATAGTATTAAAAATGCCATGCTGTACTCAGCGAAAGCTTATACCTAGTTACATATTTTTGGTTTTACTAAGATTACTCGCCGCCTGCGGGTGCGCGCTTTGAAACGTCTCCTTGTCACAATACCCGGCGGCTCTTCCAGAAGAGCTCCCCAGTCGGATGATGTTTGCTCTCAGATCTGTGAGCGCATCTGCCTTTCAGATTGGCCCGCGCTCCTCCGCCCTGTGCGTCCCCCTTCCCTCCTCTGAGCTTCCGCTCCTCTCCTCTGCAGTCGTGCTGGGATTGGAAAACTTGACGAAAATGTTTGACTTTGGCGCTCTTTGATCCTTCAGAAAGCTACGAGAGCGCCAATATTTCTCAAAACGAATTTTAAACTAATAGATGATCTTAACCCTCGCCCTGGCAGGGGGTCGATGCGACCCCCCCTAAGGTTTTTCGAAGATAGCGTAAAAACGGCGGCGCGCAGCGCCGCCAAACTTGGCACAGCCTATGGGGCAACCTTTTTACATATGACCTGAAAATTTCAGGTCCGGGTGACCTTGGGTCAGGTCACCAGGTCAGAAAAACCAGTACAAGGTCATGGTCAAATTTCAATTTTATTTTTGCACCTGTCCAACTCACAGTTTTCGACTGATTTCCTTCAAACTTTCAGGATGTGCTAAGTTCACCGAGTTGTATAACATATAGTCCGTTTTTCTTAGGTCACTGACCTGAGGTCAGTTAGAGGTCATTACGTCGTAATGTTAAGCCTATGGGAAAATACTAAATTCGGAAAATACTGGAGATATCCGCTTCGTCTGATCTTTTTTGTGCTTTGAAACCACGGTACTTAACAGCAGGTCACTTGGTGCTTCTTTGTTTGGTGCACTTATCCATGGGTCAGGTCAAATGAGGTCAACTGAGGTCAAATGACGTTTTTGCCAATAACTTGGCACATAATGACGCTAGAGCTTAAAAAATGGTATCATTGTGTTCCTGGTGATCAGCCGAATCAAATGATATGCGATATGATGCAATTTGGTTAACTTAAACTTAATTTATTAAGTTAAGTATACTTAAAACTTAAGAAAAACTTTAAGTACACTTAAGCAAGCTAAAATGTATATCATGTGACGCGCCTTGACGTGCTGAGTTCACTGGTGCTTTTCTGTTTGCTCTATCTTACTTAGATCAAAAGTTATAAGCGAAAAACTTTTGACCTGTTTTTAGCGAAATTTTTACATTTATACCCCCCAAAACCCCCTAAATATTGACTTAGAGCAACCAAATTTGCACAGGGGCGAGAACTCCGGGGGGCCCACCTGCCTACCAAATTTGGTGTTTCTAGGTGCCATAGGAGCCAATCGCGAGGGGGGGTCGCATCGACCCCCCCTGCCAGGCCGCGTTATGAAAAATGCCCTGCCAGGGCGAGGGTTAAAGTTGTGATAACTAAAAGCGAGACCAGAAGATCTCGGTGAATTGTTAACGATTTCTGTTTGAGAAACTTCAATCCCGTCTCCTAGAGCGCAGTTTTTCTCGGTTTCGCTCCTGTGTTTTCTATTTTACTTGCCCTGCTCTGTTTGCATGTCAAACAGACGAGTCCAATTAAGGCGAGACTGGTGTTGGCCGGGGGCGGCTCGCATTTGTCGCTGTAGACTGCCGAGTCGTCTGGCGCAGAAATACGGCCGGAGTGCAGGTTCACCGCAGAGGAAGCGCTTCCACCCGCCTCTCCGAGACCAACCGGAACATGATGAGGTGTCGGCCATGTATCTCGAGCTGGCTCTAATAACGGAGCCTCTCTTGCCAAATGTGTCGTGGCGATGACAACGCGCGCGGTCAGAGTTTGTCTAAAGCGACGTAATCGGCAAAGTCATGACCGCATTCGGTCGGCCGTATTGATCTTGCAGATCTCTCTGAGGGAGGGAGTCGCTTTTTACGACCGGCCGCCAAGTGGACTTGCGTGTTCGATTAAGCCGCGGAAATTACGGAGCAGATGGGGTGTCGTCGATCTGCCTGGGTCAGCCCGGTGCTGATTTGTGGCGGCCCACTGTGCGACTCTGTTCTATCGAGCCATTTTAGCCGAATTATCCAGCGCTATTTGTGGTTTATTGGGCCGAGTTTCCCCCGATGTGATGTCGGGCGACCGTTGCCGTCCCCGAGGCGGCCTTAATCGTATCATATGGGTTTTTGCACTCACTGGTGTCAATGAGTGGGGCTCATTCTTTTTCATTCCTTCATTCAGAGATGATTCAGAAGGACCATGGGATAAGAGCGATGGCAGTAAACATTGCCTTTTTGTGGGAGTTCGGAAATGCTTTTTATCGTTGCGCAGTGCGCATGAACGCCAATAAGAAGTGAAGTGGTGGCGTGAAACGTACCTTTCTTTTATCGAAACGTCCTTTTTCTCTTTACTAAACTAGCGAGTAACGACATTAAAATACACGTCGTAAATTCTTGATTTTCAGTATGACGTTCCTTTGACATTTCTTTCCACGCCATTCATAATAGCGACAGAGAATGCTCGGCTCGGTGCACAATCCGTCCAGAAAGTTAATGACGACGTGATTCTTAGGAGACGTAAAGCCCTTCTTGCCCGCCTTCGGGCATGATAAATGATAGGGATCTACCCGGCTCTCCACTTTGTCAACGGTCGCCATTCCGGGGTGGGTGGCGGAGCAGCGATTTAGTAGCCAGCGCGCCCGTTCTGACTCCAGGGGCGAGCTCGACCCCGACGCTCGGTCTCGCCCCCTCCGCGGTCCATTTCCAGCCACCGCGCCGCACTGCCACTCCCGCGGGCACTACCCTGACGCGCCCCACAGCCGCGCCGGGACCGGCGCAGCAATAATGCCCCATCTGGAAAGAACGCCAATATCCGCCGTCCGACTACGTGATGCGGTTTTGCCGGCGCCGACGCGGCCCGATGATTCCGGTCGCGTCGCGTCGCGCTGCCGGCACGATTGATTTTCCCGCGGGCGATCAGCGGCGCCGATGGGTGACAATAGTGCTCATCGGACGGGCCCGGTGGCTGCCGAGGGCTACTGGTTGGTCAGCGACTGGGGACTCGGGGTCTGGGGAGACGCTGCAAGTAGGGCTGATAATCCCGGGACTTTTTGGCAATCCCGGGATCCCGGGATTTTAGAAATGCAATCCCGGGATATCCCGGGATCCCGGGATTGAGCAGTTTTTATTTTAACCTGTCTACAAAGCAGAATTTTCTTGCAATATCGTATGTATATGGCGCATCCTTACCATCATAAACACAATACCAGGCATACACCTTCACCCCGAACAAATATAAGAGCATGAATGACATTGATCATTGTATTTCTTGTTTTTTTTTATTTTTTTTTCTACACCGCCACCCATTATCAGGTGACCAGGAGTGCCCCCTCCCTCTATCCCAACGACACACAGAACCTTACGTTAACACCACCAGGAAAATAATGAAGACAATTGTCGCGGCACTCCCAGCTAGGAAATGAAACAAACTCAAGGAAGCAAAAAACGAGACACATTATCATGCTGTTAGTATAAAGGTGTAAGAGAAGGCATAGTAGTCATAACTGAAAACAGTTAGTGACTAGTTTCTAATTCCCAGGAGTACACATTCGTTCATACATCCACACAGGAGCAGTGTTAGAAGGATTCAGATGAAGGGAATCATGCATGCAGGGGTATTATATACAAATCTGCTGGTCAGTATTCAAGCTGGGTCATTTACTGAATCTCCGTCGTTTTGCCCAGCTAAGCGAGGCTTGTTGCTGGGCAACCAACGGAGATCAGTTCCATGAGAATGAGTGGTTATGTAGAATATGCAAGGGAAATGAAAAAAAATATACTAGTAATAATAATAATAATAATAATAACAATAATAATAATAATAATAATAATAATAATAATAATAATAATAATAATAATAATAATAATAATAATAATAACAATAATAATAATAATAATAGTAAAACATAATAAAAATAATAATAATAAATAAAAACTATGGTGAAGAAAAATAAACCATGGGGTAAGAGTAAAGATATCATGATAGTGCACCATATGATTTATAGTTTTCATAATGTTACGAACCTCCACAATGTTTATATTTCGAGTCAGGATAGAGTAGACGTGCCTACGGATTGTGGTCGTCTGACCAGCAGCATGTCCTGGTCACATTCACTTGTTACGGTAGTAGCACTTGAGGAAGCAAAGTGCATCAACGACTTCGTCGCCGAGACTCGACCGCACTTTTGTGACGATATTCCCGACAGTGGAAAACACTCGTTCCGATTCAACGCTCGTAGGAACTATGCCCTTCAGCCAGTTGTAGGACAGCGCTACCATGCCTGTCCTTCCTGAGATAGGTAAATTTTCCAATTCTTTCCTTATGGCCTTCGTCATCATCAGAGAAGATTGCGAAAAGTTAATCCCAGACGGGCATGAACTGGTGCCTTGCTCTGGAGCTCTAACCTCATCTAGAGCTTGTTGAAGCATCGACTGAAGAAACGGCGCTGATTCAGGATCATCAGCGTCCATCACTTCTGTATCTACACCTACTTCGGTATCATGCATCTGTTCTCCCAATCTTTCCATCATGTGGACAACTAAGTCCTGTGCTTCCTTGCGAGAGGCACTAGGAAAAATATCTTTCCAGTCTCTGTCTGCCGACATTTTGTTATGGAGCGATTGTAGGACTTTAGCCGCACGTGACCGTCTCTGTCGGATGCGCTGTTTCAACGCATCAGACAGTTTACATGCAATCCTTCGCCGGACACGTTTTGCGGCGTCTCTCCGGATCGGGATGGTCCAGCAACACTCATACCACCATGCTTGCTCCTGAGGTGGACGTGAAGTCCTTTGGTGGAACCTCCAGATATTTTCAGTACCTTTTTACAAAGACGACACTTTGCTGTGTGGCCATCTTGACTTCTTAGATAATGTTCCCACACCGCACTGCTTTTAAATTCAGCAAAATCCGACATTTTGGCAAAGTTAGCTATAGCTTATCACAAAGGCACGTAATTAATAATTATTCACTAACGGTAACCATGCCCAGGGCGCCCGGCCAATGGATCGTCCAGCCACGGGGCACTGACAGTAACTGAGCCACCAGACGTGCTCCCACAGTCACACAGAGAAGACGGCCGACCTCCTCCCACTCGATGGACTCGAATTCGATAGTCGGCATAGTATGTCATCGTGCAAAATGATCTGTTAAACCGAGTACGCGAGGGACGTCGCGGGGAGCGAGAGATGAGCCGAGAGAGAGCTCGTCTCTCGCCACATTGTGAAGGCTGAGACGGTGTGAAACAATGTCAATTAGGTATATATGTAACCAATACTTGTGCATAACGACTTTGCACGGCGTAAGTAAGATCTTTGGACATAAAACTGCACTGTAATGCGTTGTTACTCACTTACCTTTTTTTACATACCTACTATCAGCTACACTTTATGAACGATGTTTCTGTACGGAAAATATCGGGATCCCGAAATCCCGATGCTTCTAATCCCGGGATTCGGGATTAATACAATCCCGGGATCCTGGGATCCCGATCCCGGGATTATCAGCCCTAGCTGCAAGCGCTGCGCGTGGCTGCGGATGGGCATTGGTCAATGGTCAGTGGTCTGCGGCTAAGGGTTTAGAGGTCTGGGCACTGGGCAGGGTCTGAACAAGGTTTTGTCAGGGTTGGACGTGGTCTGGACAGGATCGGTGACCGGCCTGGCCAACTCTCAGAGCAGCTGCGTAGTGCCGATAACCACAAGCGTGGACCTCTGGCGCTGCGCCGAAGGACGGGATGCATACAGAGGGCCTCCAATGAGCCGCGTGTTCGACAACGTCCACTGGCACGGCGGCGTGCAGGCCGTAATGCGTAACTGCATATGCATTAGAGGCAGCATTAGACCCGATTCCAGCTGGTCGCTCCATGGTGGTAATGTGAGCAGATTGGGCAGATTCTCGTTTTAGGCCTGTTACGTGACCATAGGTGTTGCTACGCTCTGAATAAGTATGTCATAATGGAACTGTTCGCGCACAAGAATGCTGACCTTGAGCATTTGCCCAGCTACCGCGAATTATGTCAAAGCGGCGAGACAGCGATGGGCAAGGCAGTCGGGTCTAAAGCGACGGCAGGCGGGCAGTAACTGCCGGCGGCTCGGCGGCGGCTGAGCTCGGTCGGTCGCTCCGTGCCGCGCGACGAGCGGTGACCGGAATAAAGCCGCCGGTGCGCCATTAGTGCCGCCCGGCCACCGGCCTCTGATTAATCCTCTGGCCGCCGGCAGCGCTGCCAACTCATCCGGCCACCGGCGGCGACGCAGACTGGCAATCACACGCCAATGATTAGCCGGAGGGCGGATGGGTCTCTGGGGGCGGCCGCCGGCGGCGCCCACGACGCTCGGTGTCGTCTGTCGCTCGGACCCGTGCCGCCGTCGAGCTGCGCCAGCCTCCGCCGGTCGGGTCAGGCGTCAGGTTCGGGGTGTAATTCTAGGACGGGTCTCGGCGGACATTGGAGACGGCGATAGCTGCACCACTTGGACGAGACGCCGGTCGTATCGCGGGCCTACCGTTACAATCAGTTACAATGCTCAACAATAGAGCGCATTTTGACCCGGTCTGGGAGTAAGCGAGATCACTAACTTGTTAGGATTAACCTCCGAAAATTAGAACGTACTACGTAGTGCATCGCAGGTATCGTAGAGTTACAACCAATGTTTTGGAATGCAGAGACGGATGCGCTTTGTGAGCACGAGCTCGCATAAAGTCATTAACTTCGTACTGAATCCCACAGTCTCGCCCTTGCAAAAATGATATATTTGGATGTATTCTCTGTGTCCCTCCAGCTATCACCATACCTTTCCACACCATCTAAGCCCACATAGACTGTATCAGCCCCTTCCCATTTGTTGCTGTCCCCGACTGAACACTGAACATCCTGATAGTCTCCCGGTGAGTTCCTTTACCAACGGCGTCTTTTTGCCCGCGGCGAAATCGGGTCCGACGGCCCGGTCCCTGCCGAGTGCCGGCGGCTGCGACAGCCATTTGTCTCCGAGGATGGAGATTGCGTTTGCTGGGCGCTGGCTACGCTGGACACGGCCTGGCCGGGGCGTCGGGTTGGGCCGGGGTTACTTGTATCGGGCGGGGCAAGGGAGATGGGGTTTACTGTTTGGATGGGATGAGGGCTGGAATTTACTGTCAGGTTTGCGTGAACTCAAATCAAATCAGTAAAGTGGGACGCTCAAATTCGTATTATTGGTGAGCACATTCGTATCACTATGACAAAACCTAAGTAATGAAGCGGAAAAACCTCACCTTTCTTGAATACCAGAACATCTTTGTGCAAAGTAACACAACCATTTTAACAATTGCATCTGAAACGGGCCGAATTACATCTCAATCTCATTGGTGCCATTCTAACTCAACTGGAATAAATTTATACCACATGAACTCCAGAACTCCCTCGCCCAGGAGACACAACCATTCGGCTAAACCAGCCGGCAATTGAACCCAAACAGGCTGAGATCCCACTCCGTTGGCGCGTCCCAGTGCAGCTAACGCCGCGCGACTGGCCGGCTGGGTCCGATTGAATGGAATACATTACAGCCGTACGGGTACGGGGTTGAGCGCGTGACGGGCGTACGGAACGCCGGCGACGCGTCCAATAGAAATCCGCTCCTCCACTGAACGCCAACTGTTTCGGAAGGCTGTCGTGATGTAATTTACAACGCTGAAACGCACCGCGCGTCGCGGACAATTTAGCGCCCTTGCCAAGTTTTTGCTTGGCTGGATCCAGCATGATAGGTGTTGACACCACACAAGAGACAAAAAGCTCGCAGAAAGCGGCTACCGATAGTGAAACGGCGGCGCCTCGTGCGTGCGGATGTCGATTTCTGTCGGCAGTGTCGCAACGTTTAGCGTTTAGAAGACGGGGGAGGCGAGGACATGTAAGTGATGAGCCTCGCGTGACCGCTAAGGCAGTGACAGGCATCACGTGACTGCCACCGTTACCAGAGTGAAAACATCCGTCTGAACGGGGCTTTAGCCGACTTATTGTCCATCGAAATTTAGCGGCCACTTTTTCTGACTTGGGATTGATGCAGTTAAAGTTTGAGCTTGCAAAGTTGAAATATGTAATGCTAAGTAAATGTTGGCAGCTCACTGAAGCATTTAGGAAAATGGCGTCGACAACTTTGCCTGATTTTGGTTGGAATATGCCGTAAACCTTTTACGCCCCCGGGACATATACCTACCATGTGTTTTTATTATGGCACGCACACTGGTTATTGGCACCAACAACATAAAACGCATCAAATGACCCTACCTAAACATTGGCTTACCATCCTTTTTCACTGTTTATTTGCTGTCGCACGAGCGTCGAAATATTTACGATCTGGACGGATCGGTTTTATTTCCATCGGTGCAAACGTCAGCAATCGATGAGAGCGATGCTATTTGAGCTGCGGACCAAGTTGCTCTGTCAGCCAAACGCCCTGTTTTCCAAACCTGTCAGTCCGTAATTGAAATATGGAAATTTCGCTTCTTTCTCACAAGTTTGCCGTCGATTTCAGGCATGAAAGGGACAGGTCGTCGCGAAAATGGTTCGACCCGTCGTCGGTGCGTTTTGGTAATGTTTTCGTTATGATCTACGGGATAACATAGTTATTTTGTGTTGCATCGATAACCATAAATATTAATAAATATTATAGTTAAATATTTTCACATATTATTTCCTCACTTCTTCTTGTGTTCAAGACTTGCTACTTCGTGACATTAAGGACACCCCAAGTGACCGTACGCGTCCAATGCTTGCGGTTCATGTATCTCCGTATCAGGGAAGTTCAACTGCGCGCCGGCTCCCTCCTCTTCGCTCCATTTCGTCCCGAAAAAGGCATTATCACCGAGTCGGACCACCTCCGGACTTCCGCCATAATTGCTCATTACTCCTGGAGATGGCCTGTCCGCTCTGGCCGCGGCGAAACCGGCACTGCTGCGCCGGAATTAGCGGCCGCCCGCCGCGATCGGCGCCGTGCTGAGTATATGGAACAGCGGCACTGGTGGCGCGGCGGCGACAAGGGACGGCGCTGGGCAGAAGACTTCTCACCTGCGGGCGAGTGCTGCTTACTCTGTGGTCTCACCCATTACCGGCGGAGAAGGAAACGATGCTTCTTCCCGTGCGAAAAACACTCCCATATGTCAGCGGGACGGAAACTGTTGTCCACTGAGAGGCTGGTGTTCCCGGCGCTCGGAGATTATTTTTGGCCGCCGTAATGGGTTGTGGTTGCGCTTGTTTACGGCCAAATGAAGTTTTATGTTTACTGTTATGGGCATTAGTCTCGTGTTTGTAGCGATATGAAGTTTTCATAAAGTTTAACGGCATCGACCGTTCGTTGTGTCAACACTAATCGTCACGTACCTCGATTTATCACAATTTTGGCCGCTGCCGTATTATTGCTGACGTCTTGCTTCTGGTGTCACCTCTGGCGGTGAGTTTCACACCGGAGTTGGCTCGTATAAAAACAAACTTGCTGCGTCGCACATTTGCCACAAACTGGCGGCAAGCAGCCTGTCAGCGCGATCAGTTTTACAGCGAAACTTTTGACCCGGGGGACTGCTTTATCACAGCGCGGCTGAAGGATCAGTGCTCCCTTCCGCCTCTCCCCTCTCCTCCCCTCCCCTACCCCCACTCTTCCCTCCCGGGCGCGTATTTGGCTCCCCTCGACAGCCGGGGATCGTGCCATTGGCTTATTTAGCCTCAGGAGGTCCCAGCTGGGTAATCGCAGCGATGCAGGGGCAGGTCCAAGCTGCGGTCCGATCTGCGGTACGCGGGGAGCCATGGACGCCGCCCTCCCACACCAAAAGGCGGCAACTGTTGCTATGTGGGCGAGAAGTGTGGGAGTTTTGTGGTAATGCTTGGAAGTCCGCAATGGTCATTCATATTTCCAAGCAGGTAATTGCATCATGGCGTCCTAAATCGTACGAGAAATGTGTTAAAATCTTGAAATAGGTTGAAGCGAATCGGGAAAATGGATGTACAGTCTGTCTTAAAAGTACCGCGCAAAGTGACGGTGGATCCATCGAGCCTCACTGAGCAAGGGCCTGCTAAATTTTGATCACCGAAGCAATGGACATCCTCGTCCATTCCCTAGGTCAATTGGTCGGTGACTTTCAAATTAAAGCAGGCCCTTTCTCGGTCAGGCTTGATGGATCCACCGTCACTTTGCGCGGTACTTTTAAGACAGACTGTACAAATTGGAATTGGAAATGTTTGGACTAACCTTATTGCAATGCATAGCATTTGATCATCATAAACACACAGTTGAATATAGAATCTAGCGTGCGAAATGGAGTTAAAAATAATTCCAGCTGTTTTATTTTAACCGGCTGTTACCTCACCATGACCCATGGTTATTGACTATTCCAGGAAACTGCTTGATCCAGCCTGTCTAGTCTGAGCATTCAGCACTCACAGTCGGTACTCCTATTCAATGGATCGTGTCATGCCATGCTTTACATTCGTCAGCCCTCAGGCAGTCTCCGCGCCGCACCTCGCCGCTGTTTACTCCGGCTGGTACCGTCGATTTTATCGATCTGCCGTCAGGGCACCCGATGTGTGACGTCATTTGCCGAGGGGGAGGGGGGGGGTGTCACACATGTGTGCCACGTTCTGTGCCGACCGGCCCGGCGGCTGAGCCCGCAGTGGTAGCCAGGTGCTTGTGTCGACTGTTACGACATCAGTCCCAGTGAGGGAGAGAGTGAAAATGTGGAGAGAGCGCGACTGCTTCAGCTTCAGCGAGCTGCGCCATGCTCTGTAGGTGCCGTTTGCTCAGCTTTTCACTGGGTTCGCCTGGGTCGTGGATTTGACTGATTTTAGAGGGCTATATATTTCAGTTTCGTGGTACATATTTCAGCTCCTCCTCTCCTGAGTTGCTCTGTTTCTGTCTCTGTTTCTGTACGTCTCCGTCTTGTCTGTCTGTCTGCCTGTCTGTCTGTCTGTCTTCTCTTTCGCCCTCTCTATCTAGCTTCTGCCTGCTCCTCACCTGCCTTTTTTATTAAATGATACGTTTTTGCCGTTTTCACGCCTTGGGGTATACGCTTCCTCCCCCACTACTCCCACTGTTTTGTCAGTATCTCTTTGTTTGGGTTCCGTCTCCCAATTATACTCTACTCTCGGGCAGTTAGTCTCTTGCTCTAGTTTCCTTTTTTATTCTATCTTCTTCTGTTCACTTGCAACCTACAGCACCCTAACAAGTTATATTTGTTTTGACATGGTCTTTTTGTGTCTCGGAATCCGTTAGATTGCATTTTTTCCCTGACTTTGTTCTGATAAGTTAGAGCTGTCGAGTTAGAGTCGGGTAGTTGGAAATCGTTCATGATTTGCCTGCTCCTGATCAGTGTCTAGTCCCATTCGCGAATGGTTGCTGATCAGCATTGCTAGCCTCTCTTTATAGGCATGCACTTCTAAGACGGCTGTTTCCTCCCCTCTATCTCACATCTGAAGTGTCTCGGCACCACCAATTTTGTGATCATCGGGACGACTGTTCCCATGGTGACTGGTGTCAGATTGTGTCACAGTTAATACCACGGCAAGATTTTAGGCATGAATGTTCTACAACGCCTTTCCATTCATAAATGTCTACTGACTACAAGGTACAAGGACTTTTCATTTCAATCAGATTGGCAATCAGTCCGTGCCTCCTTTGCTGTTTCAATGACTTAAAGCAATCGTGGAATGGGCCAAGCAGTCCGTTGATTACATATGTTACATAACGCCTTTCGTATTTCGCATCAGACTTATTCCTAAACACACCATTACTATTAAAAAACTTGTGCTACCCACTTCTCTATTTTCGTTCGCAATGCCCGCTGGGCAAAAACCTTTTCACTCTGCACTTAAGCGGCTCTTTGTGAGCGTGGGTCGGCTCTCTGAAGCGCGCCGGTGGAGCGTTGCCTCCTCCGGCCGTTCATTAGTCCGCTCATTACGGCAGGCCCGTGCCCCTCAGAAAATCGACCGGCGCGCCCGGGCCGCACAGCCCCCCTCCCCCCGCTTCACCGGCGGACGGCACAGGGGGTCCGGACTGATCCCTCGCGGTCCGATGCTCTGCGGTCCGGCTCTTCCCGGTCCGACACTCGAGGTCCAGAGCCTTGCAGCCCCGACCTTCAGCCCATCGCAACTTAGAGAGACCCGTATGTAATGCATGGGGGGGGGGGGGGCGCTGAATACGTTCAAAGAACGGCAAGTCGCTTTAATAACAGCCTTTTCTTGCTTCCTATTTGTCTTTAGCGGACATTGCGTTTCAGCTCCTCAACAAGCTTTCTGTTTCATCTATTATTCCGTGTTGTTCCTTGCTGTGGCGAAATAGTTAAGTCTCAGGTAAGTTAGGAGATGTTTAAATGGTTGCCTCGCCAGGTAGACGAACATCATTGACATAAGGAACGCGCCTTCCGTCCTCATCATTCTCTAATCTCTTTCCCTTTCCTCCCGTCGGACCTCTAGCTGTGACCCGGTTCCCCCAGCTGCCCCCACTGCCCTCGGGGCACCGGACGGAGAAAGGACTCGCCTCAGATCCCTCCCCTCGGCGATCCAGCGGCTGCCCGCGCCACCCGATGCATACTGATGCGGCTTTGATGGATGGCTCGCCTGCATTATATCTGGCCCCTGTCGGGATTGGCAGCGCTGTTTACGTAGACGAGTGGCATCCCGCCGCTCTGGGGTGGAAGAAGGATGCGGACTGGGAGATGGAGGAAAAAAGTCGGCTAAATATTTGTGATATCCGTCCTTTA
This sequence comes from Amphibalanus amphitrite, assembly GCF_019059575.1. Classification (NCBI taxonomy): domain Eukaryota; kingdom Metazoa; phylum Arthropoda; class Thecostraca; order Balanomorpha; family Balanidae; genus Amphibalanus; species Amphibalanus amphitrite. The sequence continues at coordinate 213,003 of NW_024882065.1, forward strand.
TTTCCACCTTTGTTGCTTCTGTGCTTACGTGGAACTTTATAGATAAAGACGTGGGTATTTGGAGAATATACGATACTTTCTTTCAAAATCAAAAGATATGAATCGCGAGCTTCAAGGCTACTTAGCATTTCCCCTTATTTCCACCCTCGAGCCATTATTTTTGTTGTCTGTCCCGCAGCATCAAATGGCCGATACGCGCTATCAACGATCAGAAAATTGCCTTGGGATATCTTGACGCAGGGTGGCTCGGTCTCGTACCAAGCACCGTTCGAGCTTCCCAAACGGAAAACGGTGGCTGGTGCTCAACAGCCGGCCTAGCGGCAGACATCGAAACTAGGCCGGAAACATTCGAAGCTGAGCTGTTTGCTCTGGGCTAATTTGACCCGGGCGGCCGGTCGCTGCCTCAGACACGAGACCGGAGACGACGTCCTTGATGGGCGAGACAGATTCAGTTGGCTGTGGCCTGTTAGTGGCGAGAATTGATGGTGTGCTGTTTGTAACTGCTAGGGCTAAGACACCGTTATTTTTGTTTTGTGTAAATTGTATTGGAAGTGCCGCCTGCTATGAGTTATCAGGTCTAGTGCCTGGCGGCTACTACAGGCAGGATATTTGTGGTCTGTGTGATGACATGTCAGCATCGCAGGAATTTCTTAAAAGAAATAAAACTGTCCTCCCTCGTCCATCCAAAGTGTCAAATAGTTGTTGGTCGTCACACTGGTGTCGTCATTCGTTCCGCCAGCTCCGTACTAAATAATCATTCCATCCGTGCGTGAAACACTACATATAACAACACATTGCGAAAAACTGTCCCCATAGACTGTTCCAATTAAATGAGTACAGCGTTTCCCTCATTCGTGAATTGCGGTTCATTCCCGGTGGCGCCTAATGGGTTTTATCTGATTCGCGATCTCCCTGCGAGGGAAGGTAACACGCGACGTGGCGTGTGTTCGCGCTGCAATCCAGTCTGCATAATGGATAAGCTGCAAGTGTCAGCACCACCGTGTGGAAGAGGGACACGACCGAAAAAGAACTGACTTTTATGGATACCTGGAGCGTTTTTGACACACCTTCATACATACATATATCGCCCTGATATACCCTAATGTATTAGTAGATATTTATGCATATGTCACAGAGACTGTGAGTCCATTTGTGTAACAGTCACACCTCATACACCTCAGTCATAAGTATCCAATGTCCACACAGCATTACGGTGAACAACTTTGCATTTTATTGGCGATCTATGTAGGCATAGCCAAACGGCTGCGGGCCCCTAATCGAGAATAAACATCGCTGAGAGAATGCATAGCATCATTGAGTCAACATTGCGCATCACATTCCCTATCGCTCTGTGATGTGCTATTTCCAATGTTATCTCGACATGATAACTCGGAAGGTCGATACTGATTCCTGTTACGACCATAAAATCGTGACTGTGCGATATTTATCATGGGCCGGCCGGCCAGGGTTCCCAGGCAGGCTTCGCAAATCCATAGCGGTAGCGACGCACGGAAAAAGTTGAGCTGTATGTATGTTGAGTGCGAAAGTGGATGGCGTGGTCAAAACCATTGGTGGGGGAGGGGGGAGTGAAGCATAGCCAGGGAACCGTTTTGAGCTTTGAATGAGATGAGGCATTGCCGGTCGCAGACTTTTTATTGTTCATTAACATACATTACGATCGACAAACATTGGCTGGATCGTACAAGAAATTTATTGATGGAGAAAATGGACGTTTGAGGTCCTGTTTGCATTTTAGGAGCTTATGAATAGATGACTTGGACAACTTTCTTTTCGGGATAAAAACAATGCTTATGGTACGCTTTTTAAACGCTTTTAGGAGCCTTCTCTAAACATAAATGCAGTGAACAAGTTATTTATACCACCAACGTTTTTCTTTCTCTCTTCTTTTCCCCTTTTACGAAATTAGCCACCCGTCCCATAGTCTATCTTACCACCAAGCGCTCTAGAACTGCTCCACATATCACGTCCACGCACATAAGGCTTATGATTACACGCTAGAAAGGCGCCCAGATGGGCTGAGGAGGCCGTTTAGGTCCAGATGAGCCGTCGAAACAGTCTGGCGCGGTGGTTGTTCGAAGTCGTCTTGCTGCTGGTTGTGAGCGAAATAGCGCTAGTCGAGTCCCTGCAAGTCGCATCAAAAGAAGGCGAGAGGCGTGAAGTTGAGATAAGTGAAGCGTGGCAAAGGTAGTAGACCCGGGCACAGGTGTGTTGGACGCTGTTGAGGGCCCTCGCTGTCGTTGGCGCCTGTCAGACTGCCAGTTGCTGAAGACAACGGTGACGGAATGACAGAAACGAGCGACGACGGCTCTCTGTCAGCTGCGACACGGTATGGCACGGTGAGGAGCTTCACGTTGTTTTACGGCGCCCAGCGTTTGGCGTTTTGCCGTAGAGTGCCGCAGAGTGCCGCAGAGTGCCGTAGAGTGCCGTCGCCAAGGTAGACGTCACAATGTCGGTACGATTAGCTCGGCCTTTCTCTTTAGTAAAGGCTTTACGATTGCAACAAATGAATAAAAGCAAAAGTTTGTGGTCAAACAACGCCAGTGAGTAATCCCAATTAGCTCAAAGAATCAGGCAACCAGATGGAAAAGTTAAGCTATAACAGCTAAGGTCTGACTACACGACGTCTCTATGTAAGACCTCTCGTGGCTCTATCGTCGGCTCCGTAAGCGGTTCGACTTCGGACGTCTCACCACTGTCGGTTGGATGTTTACGGGGAGCCGCTCACCACCACATAACAAACCCAGCCGGCCCAAACGGCTCAGACGGACGGGACGAAAGGGAGGGGAATAACTGAGCGAAACCCACACCCGCCGACTCTGCAGGCATCGAAATAGGGATGAGTGAAATTGATTCGGCCGCGGACACTGGGGACCGACGGTCAGAGAGGCTTTGCGGTCGCCGCGACGGATTCGGTCGGACATTTATTTTATGAGTGGGCGTTGTAGTTTTGAGGAAACAAAAACGAGAGACGACGGAGCTGAAATTGACCAAGGTCCAGCGATGGTTCTTCGAAATGTTGAAACGCGATATTGTCGCGGATCTAGCTGGAGCCGGGATGTGGACTTACGAGTGAATCCTTGTCTTTGTTTTCTACAGCGTTCCAGGAAGGCATTCCAATTTTGGGATTAACTGGAAATTAACTGAAGTGAACTGACCTGAAATATGTCGAGCAGCTGGGCGCACATCCGCCCAGTCACATCCAGTAATGTTGAAATCCAATGCAGTCGGAATACGGTCGTGGACAATTGTTGAGTGACACATCTCCTCTTTTGGTTGTCAGATAGACCATTGTAGCTGACTTGACATGTCGTAGACGATGATTCTAGATGAAAAGTTGCTCATATGTAGGACGTACGCGATAATGTGTACATTTCAAGATCATAAACCAGGTTGGGAGCAAATATGGGTGGGTAATTTTGCAATTGTTTCCATCGAACTTTATGAAGAGTTGCATTCAGTATTTGAAATAAAACGTATAGCTACCTTTCATTTTGTAATGGCAGGTCACACACACCACTGGACAACACTTCGCTAAACACACCGTGAGTGTCACACCCCACCACACAGCCCGTTTCCGTTTGTCAACACACCCCCTCCCTCCCCTCCACACCGCTGACGTCACGGTCCGTGTTTGCAGGACCGGCTCGGTGGGCCTGGGTCACAGCAGGATACCTGAGGTCACGGCCCGCGACCACCCCGACCCAGACGCCATCAAAATGTTCGTCGGACAGATGCCCCGCCATATGGACGAGAACGACATCCGGAGTATGTTTGAGGAGTTCGGTCCCGTCCACCAGATCAACGTACTGCGCGACAAAATCACCGGGCAGAGTAAAGGTCAGTCGGGGCGAGGGCATGGCGAGGTCATAAATAGAGGCATGGAATGTGTTAGGTAAAAGGCAAACCTGTAGAGGAAATAAGATGCACGGCCACGGGTGTAGCTGAGCTGGCTAGTGATCATAGGAGGAACATTATTTTTCTAAGAATATCAAATAAATTAATTGACCCTATTTCTTTTTCAATTCCCCAACAGTCCCGGGGGTCCTCTAAGCCTCCGCTGGCTGGCTCAATCAGCTGTTTCCGTTCCGACCATCCATGTAATTTGTATCTGTCTGGACGCGGCTCTGGCGGCACATACACCTCTGCGGGGTCATTGCGGCCGGCCTGCAGCCGCTTCCAATCCGTTTTGGTTGGGTGGACGATCCGATTGAGCGGTGGACTGGCGGTCGGAGGAGCGGTCTCCGGCGGCTCGGCCGGCCGACCTGACCTCAGTGGCGGCCGATGATAGAGCTATCAATCCACATCAGCGCCAGGAGAGACCGGCTGAGCGGCCCTCCATTACCGACAGACACCTGGGAGAGCCGCGGCTCAAACCGGCATGGGGAGCGGTCGGGAGGAACGCTGACATTGCGGTGGTAGAGCGGATTTGGTGTAACGGATTTGGTATACCTAACTGGGTGGAGGGGTGGGGTCTGAAACTGCGGGAATAGGCTGATGCAGCACGGACTGGATGTAGAGGCGGCTTCTGAAATTGCTGCTTTGGGCTGATACAGCAGGACTGGGTAATTTATAGACATTTCTGTGTTTCCAATCGAATGAATTTCAAAGAAAACACAAATGCCACTGATGTGTCACTGATTGCGCCTTAATCTAAAACTGCTGTGAATAGCATGCTTTGGGACGAGAACTTGTAAGGAGTTCCCAAATCAAAATTAAATGCCGAAGCTGAACAAGTGACAGCTATCTTGATAGAGCTAGAAAGTATGAGTTGACATATTTTTTATATGATAAAGGTCATCCTTCATCTTTTCACAACTAGGTACTGACCTTGACATCAACCTGTAAAGCCACGCTGCCGTGTCGGCTCGTCGGCCGAGCATTCCGGCTCACCTTAGACTGACACGTGCCTCTGCAGCGGGCTTCTCTGATCAGCAGTCGTCGCAGCCGTCGCGCCGTCGCGTCGTCGTCGTCGCCGTCGCGTCGTATACGACCCTGGGCTGAAGCGGGCGCGGACAGGCAATGACAGCCGCGGCGAGGCGATGAGGCCCGACGGCGGCCCTATCTGTATTCGGCAGTCTCGCAGCCGGGCCGCGCCGCTCGTTCCTTTTGTTCTAATGAAAGTGCCGCCGCCCGGTCTCGCGGGGGTCGGACCGGCCCGGCCGATTGGTGCTCTGTTGCGCCCTCCACCGGCTAACTGCCGTTACCCGCTCGGGTAACGGGACGGATTCGACACGGTCCTGCCGAGACTTGAGTCACGTCAGGAGATGCGGGGAGGGGTAGAAGAGATCTAACTCGGATGGTAATCCATATGTATTATCATCTGAGTTAGGTTAGCTCTCTTCCCCCCCCCCCACATCTCAAGTGAGGAAGGTATGTACATGTGATGGATGTTCATGTGATGGTTGTTCACCTTCCTTTTTTATATTCCTTATCGTCTTCGCAGCTAAGGTGACTAGACTATGTAGATATTTGTGGGGAAGGTATTGGGTGTTGAATGATGTCTGGAGGTATTGAAAGAATGATTGAAAATGATAACTTATGAAACACATATGGTGGAAGTATTCGGTGAGCTGATGCTCAAAGCGATGGTTGATAAATGATAAGTTGAGATTTATGAACATCTGGAAAACGGGATGGTATACCATTATTATTTTCTCTTTCCTCTTCTCCACGCCAACCGAGAAAGCGTAAAACAGAGGCTAACCGCTGAAGAGCCACGATTAGCACCGCTTGCGATGTCCACACATGCGCACACGCATCCCAACAAAAAGTACAAGCACTCACGCAAACTGCGCACACGCAAATCACCGGAGCTCACGAAAGACAGGCATCAGCACGAGCGCATCCTATCAGCATGAGGCACTCTGATGCCCGAAAACAATTGAATCAGCTGCACAAACTTCAGCCATATCATTATTGAATTTCAATCACCACATCAACGAGGCCCCCATCATGTGGAAACGCCACTTCCACCAACGGCTTTTGTTCGGCCATTTCAAAACCAATACGGCCAGTACCATGCTCGCTCATCGAATTCCTGTGTAGCCTGCCAACGCTCACCGAAGTTATTGCACCTTGGACATCATGCAACCATTCCCAAACCACTACACACATTCTTTATTGCAGGTCTCACCGCTATTAAATCGATATATCGACTCAATCGATGGTCGCAGCAGGCGGCAGCGCGGGGCACCTGTGAACGACCCCTCCCCCGCCCCCTCCTCCCCACGAGGTGACAGGCCTGGCGGGACAAAGGGGCGGGCAGGGGAGGCAGAGTGTCGGGAGGAGTGCCACGAGCACCCCTGTCCGGCCCGGACGCAGCGTCCCGGAGCGTCTTGCAGCGACTCCCGTCGGCACAAAGGGCCATCGACTAAGCGGTGCCTGGCCCGGTCGAACGCAGGGCCATACGTTACCATGTAGCGCCGATCGGGGAGCTGCGACGGGCACCCGCCGGGGGAGGGTGTGGGGGGGGGGGGGCGTGGGAGAACGGTCATACGGGTCAGGGGAGGGCGAGAGGCAGCTGCTTCAGGGCGCGTCCTAGGGTCGGACGGAGAACGTTTTGCGATGGTTTGTTGAGTTACCTATATTATGGTTCATTGCCACTTTGTCTCGAAGGTCTGTCACCAATGGCACGTTTTTGACGATAGAACTTAGCGAAATAAAGAAGTGTATGCTATCATTGTAGAATTTCTCACAAAATTGACCTTTTGTAAATATTTCTGCTTGCACAAATCTATTTCATCAGATTTCTTCTCTACATAGGCCTCCTGCGTTCCATCTCGCTCTCCACAAACCTGTTACCCATTCCCCGTTTCCATGACTCACGCGCCCTCGGCGTCTGTCCCTTCCAACCCATTCACACCACACAACCCTTCCCCGACTCCCTGGGGGCAATCGGTTACAATCGCCGCCGCGGCCACCCCCCGCCGCACCCGGCGATTAAAAGCCACGGCAATATCGGTAATACCTCGGACGGTCGCATCGTTTCCTCCGAGGCCAATAATGCCGTACGGCTCGCGGCGGTGGGGGGGGGGGGGGTGATCGGTCGCGAGGGTAGGAGTGGGACGTAAATAATGCAGCCACCACGGTGCCTCCGCTGCCCTGTTACACTAATGGCTGGCCGCAGCCTGTCGGCTGGGTGCCGGCGATACCGAAGCCAATTTGGCTGCCCTGATAACGGCCCGTTACGCGTTGTTTATTTGGCGGCTGTTAATTCTGCACGGACAAATTATGCGGCATTAATGTTCAGCAATGACACGTGTTCGAAAGGGTTGCTAGGAAAAGGACAGTTATAGTCTCATGAAATCACATATAATCAAGGTCACCGATATGAATAATGAGGCGAACATTTACTTAATTGTTTGCAAAGTGTGATGCATTTATTGGTTTTCGTGAGCTGTTCACCTGATTGCCCAATGCCCATTAGCTCGCTACCTCATTGCAATTTTTTCTGCGTTACAAATCGCCGTGCTGGAAGCTCGAAGGTGTATTTCAGTGGTGGTGACCGACAGACGGAGTGTCGAGTTAGTACGTTATTTTTGGGCATTAATGTATCCATCGTCAACTAACCGCATCGTTTTTGTTTTATTTCAGGCTGCTGCTTCGTGACGTTTTTCACGAGAAGGGCTGCTCTAGATGCTCAGAATGAGCTTCACAACATCAAAACTTTGCCTGGGGTGAGTAACTCGTGACTGAATCTGAATTAACTAGTAGTGTTGGTTTCTTTTATTTTCCGCTAAATGTTAAAACTTTTGTTTGCCCTGTAGAATGTAGATATTTTTTTTTTGTTCTATAGAAAGCTTCGCATTAATATTTCTCACCTGTAAATGAAGGTAAATGGATTAATGTTTCTTAAAGCATCTGCAGCATATTTTAGTCGCGTTTCATTCATATATTTATAATAAAAAACTTATAACACATCAGTGAAGGTATTTGTCACAAATTGATGCAATGATTTAATGTTTTTTGCGACACATACCTCGTTAAAAAAAATGTTTTTAAGGATGAAGTAATACTTTCTTTAAATGCGTGCTTTTGCACGGTGTAACTTTCCAAGAACTGGCGAGTTTTGAACGTTCTGATGTTAAAGCTGATTACCGTGCTTAGGTAGATCATCAAACACGTCTTAAATCCCACTTCCTTGGTATCCTGGCGCAAGCACATCAGCCTAGTGCCTTCATGTTTAATCCGTATCCACCTTAGGCACGTGCAGCCATCCCCAGCGAATGAGGAGGGGGGGGGGTGCTACCGACCAAGGCAACGACCATTGTTTTCCCTGCTGGCGTAGAGCTCAGCAGTGCAGCTGACGACCCACTCCGGTGTATAGTGAACAGAAGCTCCGCCTTTCTCCTGAATACCGCCAATTAATTATTCTCCACCGCGAATCGACCTGCGAACACACCGGCACACGGCCGGGCTCACACACATACACACACGAGACAAAGAAGGTCGCTAATTGAGACACGCTCTGAAAGGAGCGCCCTGTGACGGTCGTCGACAGTGACAGAGCGAGAGACAGAGGGGCAGACGGTGCCTTGGTGGTGCCACCACACCGCACACAAAGCCGATTGATAAGCGTTGACTATTCACCGGGGAATGAGAGTGAATGTAATTATTAAATAAATATACAATATCTTATGACAAAGTTTGCAAAATTAATAAAGCATTAGTTGTAGACTGTAGTATCTAATATTTAAACATTTTCGAATTTTGAATTCCAGGTATGATATGAATGATAAATTCTACATGATATGAAGTCCATAAAGCGTGAATGGCCATAATAAGCGTCAGGTGTGTACTGTGGTGCTTGGGCACTGGCTCTACTGAACCCCATTTTTTCTTACATAAATCGAAGATTGAAATGAAACAAAATGTGAAATTGATATCATAATTCAAAAATCATTATATATTCCTCAAATGTTTACATTGAAGTTCAAGAACAAATGAAAAACTGCGGCTGTGCAAACCGGAGCAAAGCCACCGTTTGCCGAGGTCTGGTCGGGCAGCCTGAGCTCTCCACTGTGCCGCAATGCTCGCGTGCTCGGCGGCACAGCCTACCTTCCCGCCGCCCGCCTCGGCTGCTCGCTAACTGGCGGTCGGCTGGCAACTAACGAGACGGTGGAGAAAATTGTGAACTGACGGTGAGAATGTTAATGCTTATTGATGTTAAGGATATGCTTCTGATGCGTCTCTAACGTTTTATTCTCATTTCAGATGCATCATCCCATACAAATGAAGCCGGCCGATACAGAGAACAGAAATGGTAAGTCCAACTTGATGTTTACTTTGAAATATGATGATCAAACTGAAGAGGAAAATACCTTTTTCGATATGCCAAATATCGATGGGTGTAAACTATTTACAAGCATGTTTGCTCTGAAGCTTGCTTATAAATTTTAAGAGGCAATCGTTTCATAGCACTTCAAGGGAGTGTTTTGCATTTGCATGACCACGGAGATTTATAGATTGTTCACAGGTATTCTAACCTTCTTAACAGTTAAAGAATGGAATAATCTGCTGAAAGGAAACATTTCAAAACTTTTAACATATTGCAGCTTCTTGTTCATTTATCCCAAAAATAACATATTTCTCCCAAACTTCATAACCAATTTATCCTGTAAGACATTTTGAATATATGCAGCTGCCTGCACTTAAATGTCGACTTCACTGAGAATGAACTTGCACGTGACCACTTAAAGTCCCATTCATTTAATCATTTTGCTTTTCAGAGTGGTTTCTGATGTGATACCTATACGGACTGAAAATGCCTTTGTCTTGCCAGCTATTTCATGGCCATGCTGAGAACAGAAGAGTCTTTCGAAGTATTGTTACTCTACATAAAAACGTTCCCAGAATAAGTTTCGCAACTGCCATATTATTAATGAAACGTTTTCAATTAAAGCGAAGCAACATTTCACCTTTATTACTTTGTGGTCCTGATGTCCACTGCATTTTTATTTTTAACATATGATAATTGTGTGTTGCTTGTCAAATGCAGCAGAAAATAGGCTCAGCAGCAGATCCATAACGTTTTGCTAAATGCATGCAGATTATATTTCTCAACGTAAACCTTCTGCAGCATTATAATCAAAGCGACATTGCCTGGACCAAGAGCACTTGCTCTCTGTTTATAACGATAACACTCGCCCAGCGGCTGCATTCAAGCACACCCGAAATGAACGTTTTCAGCGCTGCCGCTGATCGCGATCGCTCTTTGTCTCGCGCGATCAATTCGGCACGTCGGCCGTATATTCGCGGGCCGCCATGAATCCCACCGTATAGATGTCATTCCCCTGTCTGTCAGAGTTCACTGTGAAGCCAAGCGCACCATCCGTGTCGTCTGGGCCACACGGCCAATCGGTGGGCCAATCTGCGAATTCAATGTCACGCTCCATTGAGCGATACTCCCGCGCCATCTGTCCAGCCCCCGGGCCGCCGGAGCTGCCGATGGTGGGCCCTATCGCGGCAGTATCTCGGCGAGACGCGTCTCGATGATTTGTTTCGGTCGTTCCGACGCGGTCGACTTTTTCTGAAGAAGATTGATCCGACATCGCGCCGGCGCGCGCTCAAGCTAAATGTGTTACTAAACTTGAGATATATGTTTTCTGTCGGCGCGGGGTGCCTGACGAAGCCATTATACGAATTGCTGGCGGCCGGCTTTGGCGGCGCTGACAGGATGACATGGCCGGCCGCAGTAATCCGCCTCGACAGTGATGACGCTGCCCACTGACTGGCTGAAAACAGCAACACGCCTAATCCGACCTCGGAGGAAGGCTTTGTCAACCGTCTGCCTTTGACAGAAGCGGAGCGAATGGATGCTACAACAGCCCGGCTAAGCAGAACGTCTCTGTAACAAAATGAGACGGCTAAATGATGGATCGGGCCGAGGCGAATTACCGTGAAATCGAGGGATTCCCGTCCAATTTACGAGGCCGCCACGCGCTGCCGGCCGGTCGGGACAATTTGTTCGTCACTGGGACACCGGGCGGAGGATGAGCTTAGATCAACGACGGGATCATCCTCGGGCCTAGAGTATAGCTTATTGCTTTGAGACTAAGTTTTAAGTAAAAACAGGACGACTAATGATATAGCAAACCTCTGCAGTGTGAATATGTGTCTCTTTGTTATTATCCAACTTTGGACACTTGTTCACTGCGTTGGCCAGGCAAAATGTGCTAAGAAATTCTGAGGCATGGATCCTAAATAACCAAGCAGACATCCAAGCAGTCGAAACTCATAATTTGCGAATGAGTAGCTCACTTAGGCAATAAGCATGTCATTAGCGTTAAACGAATAGAGCCCTTGAGTTGGCCAACTTTATCTCGTTATGTGGTTTGACTTAGCTCGTGCTTGATATTTCCAAACTCAATTTAACTTGTGGTCGGAGGCTAAACTTCTACAGATGTTGTTCACAGATCGTTTAATTAAACTGAGGCCTCTCATTTCGTTTTTGCTTTCTCTCTCCAGTTTTCCTCCTTTTTCCATTGTTTTTTTTTTCTCTCTCTCTCTCTCTCTCTCTCTCTCTCTCTCTCTCTCTCTCTCTCTCTCTCTCTCTCTCTCTCTCTCTCTCTCTCTCTCTCTCTCTCTCTCTCTCTTTCTCTCTCTCTCTTTTCACCTATTCGTCATCCATCACGATAGAAACGGCGTTTACTCTTGATTCATCCTCATCTCACGGTATATCTCCCTCTCTTAAATCATCCGATGGTTTTTCTCCGAGGTCAGTAGAGATGTTTACATGTAAATCAAATTATCTACTGTTGTGAAGTGACACGGATGTATTAATAACAGAACAAAGTAGGTACGCGGCGTCTAACTATTCAATCAGCAAGGCGATCGTGGCCAATGCGAGCGGGTCTGGTCTGCCGGTCCCCGGGGAATCCGTGCCAATCAGTCTCTTTGAGGCGGCCTCATCGGAATGGGCTGGGGCCGGGACAATCAGCGCAGCAGGAAACGGGAGGAGACTCAATCAGAGCGCTGCACTGGGAAGAGCTCAACACGGAATAACCAGTTCGGCTTCGCGACTGTCATCTTAATTCTAAGTGGCTAAGGATATTATGACGTGATGGGAAAGGAATCTACTTTGCTTCTAAAATCATAACAAAATGCGTTGATTTTCCTTTTTTATGAACTAATGCATGTGCTTCTCTGTCACAGATGTGGCTAATATCGCTGCTCTAATGCGCGCGTTTTCTGTGTGCAAAACATGATCTCAATGCAAGCCTTGCGATAAGAAAAAGAGCAGAAAATAAACCACCCATAACCCATTCACTTTACCATGTCTCAAGCCTCCACATCAGGAGTGCCTCCAGCGATCATCCTCTGTCGTTTTGCTGTGTGGGAGCTAGTTCCGTTCTTCGGGGGCCGATAAGCGGCGGCGGAGTGGCTCGGAGGGGCTGTTCAGGACCACTGAGAGCCATTCAGCAGCGCCGGCAGCGCTGGGTGGCTACAGAAGTCACCTTTATCGCGAACGAGCACCCACCGCCGCTGCTACCACCGCCTCCGCGAACTCTATCGTCATCGCCTCCAGGGCCGAGTCTCCGCCGCCACCCGCGCCACAGCACTGCTGAAACATTTTCAGGTTATTACACGGATCAAGAGTGGATAACAAATCTAGTATAGTTCTGCTTACCCATGGTAGCGGGGCTCTCCTGTCTACGGCGTTCGTGACTAGACCTGAGCTCCACCGCCACCGTTTAGTTATCTGGCGCCTACGCTTCCATTCCGCTGTTATTTCGCCTCCATTCTTTCAACACCTTCTCACCGCCACTACACCGCCTCGAAGCACCTTTGTGCCACGTCCCTGACCGTGCTGCCGCCGCTGCCGCCTCCGTCACAACCCCTCCACGACGGCCCATGCGGCGCGCTCACCAACTTGTGCTGAGTTAGTACCGGATAGCGGCCAGCTGAAATTGAAAGCGGGCCTGCCGTCGCACGATGGATCGGCGTCGCCGGCGGTGGCGGCGGCGGTTGGTGGTGTCATTTGAGAGCGTCGCCGCCGACTATGATGTGCCGACGGAGCTACTGATGTCGAGCGCTTCACTCAGACGGTCAGAGATACCGGCTGTGCTCGTCTGGAGAGATGCTCCTCAGTCGTGGGGATATGATACTGGTTGTCCGCCGGGTGCGATTTTGATGGGGATAATCCGAGAGATGGGGCTCATTTCAGCGGTGATTAATGCGCACTTTTCTTAATCATTTGTTTCCGTATTATTACAAAGAAGATGTTACAACGTGGCTTTATGTTATCTAATCGTCCTATTTTCTTCCGTCCTGCCGTTGATATAGCCCGCGTAACGGCCTCTTAAAGACGGCATGCTTGTTTTACTCTCGCCCTTTGGTGGAGCTCCTGTCGACCGTTGGCGCCGGGAGAGTGAAGTTCTACGACTCTCCTGCGCTCGTTCTCTGATGTTATGCTGAACTCGGCACCGGCTGCGGCCACAAAGCTGAGACGACCGTCGTCAGCCTCCGCGCCCTGAGACAAGCGGCGAAAGGGTCGTCCTCAGTGGCCGGCGGCCGTAACGTCGGAGATAGCAGCTCCACCGCTACTCAGTCGTCGCCAGCTGCACTGCATTTTATCCAGTGTGCTGCCGGCGCCTGAGTGACGACGACAAAATGCACCGCTTGTATTACAATGGTGACAGGCGCAAGAGGCTCTAAAGGAATGATGCTCAGTATTTTTAGCACGACATTGCAGGCTGGTAGATATAAGAGCGAAGAGGCTGATGGGAGAACAGCAGTATCCAAATGTGTCTGAACGACTTTATTGTTTGCCAAATGGCTTGTTTTAGTTTACTTTTACTGTGCAGTATGGACAACAGCGCAAGACGTTATATTATTAAATGCACTATATTCTACACATGACATGTCTTGATATGCTAAGTTGGCATTCCACGTGCGATGAATATTCATATCCAAGATTACTTAACTACTTCATATCTGTATCGATTAATATTCCTTTCTCGCACTAGTTCGACTGTTTCCTTCCTCACCATGACCTTGACTAAGTTATGCAGAGTGATACCATTTGAAGTTCATAGCTCAAGCGTTGTGTTCAAATTCTGAGCCCGTAGGGCTTTGGGTGAGTCCAGGCACAGACAAGTCTGGCTAATACTGGGCTTAGCAGCGGCAATGTTGTACTGAAGCGATGACCTGCTAATCTTGATATCGTGCCGGGCACATGTTTGCTGAATGAGGCACGGCACACTTCCTTTATACGGTACTTCTACTCAGGGTGTGGAAATGGAAGAGACTCCGATTTTCGGTTTTACATCTCTATAAAAAGTGATAACTTTGTTCGCTCGCTTCTTTGTCCTGATGCTCTGATTCGACCCCGACCTCACAAATACTGGCGCTGAGCGCTCTCCCTTATCAGGTCTTTTTCCACTGTCCTTGTCCCTTGCTTCTCTCCTTCTTTTGTCCTTGGCTTCCGTTCCTAGTCTGCGTCGCTTTCTCTATCTCTCTCTCTCTCTCTCTCTCTCTCTCTCTCTCTCTCTCTCTCTCTCTCTCTCTCTCTCTCTCTCTCTCTCTCTCTCTCTCTCTCTCTCTCTCTCTCGCTCTCTCTCTCTCTCTCTCTCTCTCTTTCACTCTCTTCCTCTCTCTCTCTCTCTCTCTCTCTCTCTCTCTCTCTCTCTCTCTCTCTCTCTCTCTCTCTCTCTCTCTCTCTCTCTCTCTCTCTCTCTCTGATTGTCTCCGCTCCTCTCCCCGCACCCCTAGTCTCCGTTTCTCTCTGCCTGCCCCCTGCTGTCTCCGCCCGACACGGGAGTCGTTTCCGGTCTCAGCAAACAGGCCGTGGGGCTCTCACAAAAAGCTTCGGACGCCTAACGAACGAGATCGATATGCTGCCAACTGTCCGCAATTGGGCGAGCGTCGCTCCCGGGGGTCGCGCCCGCCGCCCGCCGCCGCCCCCGCCCCCGCCCGAGCGACGATCAGCGCTCGGCACCGCCGGCACCCAGTGCGCGATCGATGGGCCGTGCTGGTCCCCGGCCGACCTGTAGCTGGCCGAACCGTGTACGTACCGCCGCGCGGCCGCCGGCGCCGCCGATAAAACCCCGGTTTATGTTCGCAGCACAGCCCGATCGCCGCTCGCCGACCGACTTTTAAGGAAATGAAATCTGGCTGCTCCAACGCGCGCCGCTCGCCCCCTGTCCCGGAGCCATCATGCAGATTGGTAGTCGGACCGGTCACTGTCGGTCCGACGGGCTGGAGTTCCGCCGGAGATGTGGCCCAACTGAAATTCGGATGGGCATGTGTCTTTAGAGAGTCAGTTGACGTCTAATGGTTGTGATGCTGAAAAATTAGTTTTGGGGGAAGGGGGGGGGGCGAGGCTGTCTTATCACCTATGCTGCTTAGCTTACACTGAAAACAAGTTGAAAGAACGTTATGCAAAAGCATCTTAAAATATTCCACACTTAGGTTTTTTGGGTATTAGGGTAAACTGGCTTAGAGGCGAAGCAGAACGTCTGGTTCATGAAGAACACACACAGTGTTTCACATAGACCGAAGACACGTGCTGCTTCTTCGCGTGCAGTCTTAGCGGCCCCAGGGGGCTTCAACTCGACCAACACCGGTTCTTCTTCGTTCTCCCTAGTCACGTGATATTACGTCACACAAGGCGCGCGAAAGATAAACCCTTTGAAGGTTTTGCACGAACTAGCATCGGGTTTAAGAAGAATGGGTTGTGGTTTAATCAGTGTAATGGCTTTCATCAAGACCACGCCCGCGGTACCACGTTCTAGCGTCCACCGGAACCGATCGCCATTTTTCGATCGCGTTGGATCACGCTTTGTGCAGTGACGAGCGGCTGGTGCAAGATTGGGTGAATGGCAAGTATTCGAATATTGAAGAACTGAAATAAGGTCAACTTTTGGCTTGTCAAGTGTTGTGTATTATTTATATTACTTGTGATTGACAATAATAAGCAATATCACAACGCTCTTCAAATGCATGGGTGAATGCATTGGATGAAGACAATTCATATGCAAGACCAATCAATGCAGTAAGTATTTATATGTTGTATAAATGCTCCATAGCTTAAGTTATGCATGTGGTATTTAGACAAATCTTCCAAATGAAGATAAATCAGGAATAGAATCAGCTTGCCATTTTGGGGTCAACTGATTTAGGTATAAATTTGGCTGATTTTAATAAACATATGTTCTTGCTAATTAGTGCAATATTTTATCTAGCTGAACTTTATATGTTAAGTGCATTATTTTATTTTTGGAGTAGGCTCATGGTATCTGAAGTCAATCTAAGTTTCTTTACTCCCTGCCTGTTGAATAACGCATCCGCCCGACTCTTCATTCTAGGGGACGAGGCCATCTCCGCTCTGATTGAGGCCCTGGAGTCTGAGGAGAGCGTCCTGGCGTGCGGAGACGTCGACATCGTCGAAAACGCTGGCTTGAAGCTGGTGGTGGAAGGAGCAACTGTATGTGATTTGGGAGAATGCGATATCGCCACCCGGCTGCTGACATGGGCGATAGCGCATACATACTGTGTTTGGGAAAACATCTACTTCCTAAAGCTAAAAATGTGTTCGCGGGCTGATCGCATGGGCTGGTTGCGGGCTGGTTGTTCCTAACTGGAGACTTGCAGGCTGATTGCTCAGAGTAAAGAGGATAATATAGAGGAGAGGTAAATACATTTTAAGGTGTATCAAGTACTGTGTTTGCGCAGCAGAGATGTGACGGCGCAGGTGGATAGCCATGCATGGGAGGTTCAATAGAGGAATGAACGGGGATTTTGCAGTATTGCAATAGAACTGAAAGGGTTCTACAACCAATATTCAGAACACAGGGTGGTTTCCCTATAAACCTCAGGGACTTCTTCACAGACCCTTTGGAGTTCTTATCTAGGTGCTAAGAATGCTCTTATTTTAAACCCTAAACCTCATAAGAGTCTTTGGAAGAATCGTGTGGATTCTTTTCATGAGAATGCAAAGCCGTCTACGTAAAGAGCCATGGGGGTTCTGAAAAACGGTGGCATAATATTTTACCCCACAGGGGTCTAAATACCCCTGTACGTTCTTAACGTTCTTCCAAAGTGTTTTCAGTGTTGGCAGTGAAATGAGTCGTCATATTAAGTTGTGACTTCATCAACTTAAAAGAAAATCGATAATCAAGGTTCCGAAATGACGGGTCTCTTGAAAATACATTTTCATTGATGAAAAAATCACAGCCCCATAATGCACGAATGGATAGAAATGTAATGTCGAGTAGTCACCACACTTCCTCTGGATACCAATGCCTTGCTACTTGACAGAAAATGTTCACTGAATTCTCAACCAGGCCGTAAAGTGGATTTATCGAGGAGAGAATTTCAATCTGAAGTGGAAAGATAAGGCTCTGTTTCATTCAGAGCCATCGCTCGGTCATTTCGCTTCCATTTCGACAAGTGATTCGCATCTCGGTTTTCGTCAGTGGGATCGTAAATTCAGCCGCCTGCTTCTCATGTCAGCAATCTGTGTGAAGTGCTGCCACTCGTTGTCGATTAGTTCACTCCAATGGTGCTATACCGAGAATCGAAAGGATTTGACCCAACAAGTCTGTTTTGCTGTTGGGCAGCTGTGAGGTCATGTGACGTCATCAAAGGTCACCAAAGGTTTTTGGCCAATAAGTCCGTACAGGAGCAAGATACAGACGCGTGGATGGTCTCATTGTGTTCAGCTCGTCAAGACGCATCGAATGATATACATGATGACCTCGAGGTCACGTAACCTGAGGTCAACCTTTGACCTTGACCTTTCGAGGTCAACATATATATCATTCGATGCGGATTGACGAGAGGATCACGATGATGCCCTTAGTTTGTTCCTATCTTGACTAATTCGAAAGTTATTCGAGAAAAACTCTCTCCATATTTAGCGCCGCCATTTTGACTTTTTCGACCCCTGTGACGTCATCTTTGACCTGACCTGAAAATGACATTAGTAAAAATTGTAGATCTTGACCGTGCGTATCCGATGCCGTTTACCTCTTGTTGCTATCTTGCTTCGTTCTCGAGATCTCAGGGGGGGGCGGTCATCCGCCCCCCCCCCCCGTCGGTACTAAGTTGGCGCAGACCCCCGTCGGTGCGCGGGTTATGTCTACCTATCTATTTTTCTTTCATTATTTCCCTTGTCGGGGGCTCGATAGGAGTATATCTTTGGTGTCATATTAGGTAGGTAGGTACAGGCTGCCACCCGGCTCCGGGCTCGTACGATTCCAATTTTGAGGTGGCTATCTACTTACAACGTAAGCTAATCAAGCGTTCGATGAAATGCTAGAATTTCCTGTAGAAAGGCTGTGCAAAGTGTGCATTCGTTTTCGACCAAGTTTTCTGGGCCGGCTGCCGCTGCCCTGCGCCCACTGCCCAGCCTCGTCTGCCACCTGTCGGTAAGGTTCCGAACTAATGGTTCGTGGATACCACGCTGACCAAACCAGCGACGCCACCTGAGTCATTCCAGGCAGCCAGGTTTTTCTCTGCTGTAAAACTGGTTTGGTGATCCACCCTGGCTGGAACTGACTGGCGAGGTTTGCGTGTATCGATCATAACGCAATCACAGCACCGCCAAACTGGATTCTGATGAGACTGACTCCCCAGCCCGGCCAGAGGTGGAACTTTTTGTTTTTCATTGGGGTTGTAGTTTGCCGGATCCCAGGGTATACCCCCACCAAAACCCGAAAAGTCCCCGGATTCGGCCCACTATTTTTCGGGAGGGGCCCACATTTTCATTTACAAAAAAGTGGTCCATCTTCAGGGAGAGACGGCTGACCCTGTCGTCCCTCCATTGGCTATGTGCCTGGTTGTAGGTACTCGGGTATCGCCACCATGGTCGTGGGCCCATAGGCGGCGGAACGGGGAGGGCACCGGGGCACCTCGCCCCCTTTGATTTTGGCATTTTAACATTAGCCCTACCTATGGGCGTTGCATGGAAAGAATGGGACCAAAAGTCGGCAGTGCCCCCTTTAATTGAGGGTGTTCCGCCGCCACTGGTCGTGGCGATTCGGAAACGGTACCTAGGTAAACGCCCAAAATCACAGTCCCTATGAATACTTGTTTCTTTCCACATTTGACACAAACATTACTCAGTATTGGAGCAAGGCTCTTTCCCTACGAGTAACAATTTGAGCCACTCGTGGCAATTGACAAAGAAGACCTAAACAGGAATACGTTATTTTTAGACTAAAAAAACTTAAAACGAGTCCATCTTTGTATATTAATGCCACGGTCGTCTGGAATACGTCTATTACGGAAACGGGTAGTAGAAACCGGAATAGTGACTGATCAGACATGAGATATTTTGCAAACGAGGACAACATACCGAACACAATGCCGCAAAGGAACCTAACACTGGATCTAAATAATCTCAATCTGAGGAAATTAAATAATAAATGCCACAGCCTTTTCATATCACCGAATACTTCAGATGATCTTCTTTTTTCAACGAGCAAATGTAGGTATTATGCATTGTTTGGCGAATCGTAAACAAAACTCATACTCTTCACAGCCACGATGGCTAGGAACACATCACGGCTTGTCTGTCTGCCCCTGAGACACTGAACGTACACCGATTTTCAGCTAAATCGAAAGACCCCGCCGTTTACCGTTAAAATGTAAATTGGCCGTTAATTCGTTAACGTTGCAAAATACCACCCCAAAGAGGTACATTTTTGGAATAAGCGCATCGAGGAGGCCCTTTACACCGATTTTCAGCTAAATCGAAAGACCCGTCGTTTCCCGTTAAAATGTTGATTGGCCGTTTACTCGTTAACGGTGCAAAATACCACCCCAAAGAGGCATATTTTCGGAATCAGCGCATCGAGGAGGCCCTGTATACCGATTTTCGGCTAAATCGAAAGACCCCGCCGTTTCCCATTAAAATGTTAATTGGTCGTTAACTCGGGAACGGTGCAAAATACCACCCCAAAGAGGTAGGTACATTTTCGGAATCAGCGCATCGAGGAGGCCCTGTATACAGATTTTCAGCCAAATCGAAAGACGCCGCCGTTTCCCGTTAAAATGTAAATTGGTCGTTAACTCGTTAACGGTGCAAAATACTACCTCAAAGAAGTACATTTTCGGAATCAGCGCATCAAACAGACCCTGTATACTAATTTCCAGCTAAATCGAAAGACCCCGCCGTTTCCGGTTAAAATGTTAATTAGCCGTTTCAAAATACCACCCCAAAGAGGTACATTTTCGGAATCAGCGCATCGAGGGGGCCCTGTACATCGATTTTCAGCTAAATCGAAAGACCCCGCCGTTTCCCGTTAAAATGTTAATTAGTCGTTAACTCGTTAACGGTGCAAAATACCACCCCAAAGAGGTACATTTTCGGAATCAACGCATCGAGGAGGCCCTGTACACCGATTTTCAGCTAAATCGAAAGACCCCGCTGGTTCCCGTTAAAATGTTAAGTAGTCGTTAACTCGTTAACAGTGCAAAATACCACCCCAAAGAGTTACATTCTCGGAATCAGCGCATCGAGGATGCCCTGCATACCGATTTTCAGCCAAATCGAAAGACCCCGCCGTTTCCCTTTAAAATGCTAATTGGTCGTTAACTCGTTAACGGCGCAAGTCACTGCAAACTACCACCACAAAGAAGTACATTTTCGGAATCAGCGCATCAAACAGGCCCTGTATACCAATTTTCAGCTAAATCGAAAGACCCCGCCGTTTCCGGTTAAAATGTTAATTAGCCGTTAACTCGTTAACGGTGCAAATACCATCTCAAAGAGGTACATTTTCGGAATCAGCGCATCGAGGAGGCCCTGTACACCGATTTTTAGCTAAATCGAAAGACCCCGCCGTTTCCCGTTAAAATGTTAATTATAGTTCGTTTTTTTAAGTTCGACCCTCACTGTAAACATCTTTTTGGAAACAGCACGAGAATTGCTTGCTGAATTACTGGGAAAACTGGTTAGCGCACTTTGTATTGGAGATATGAACTATTATTTTCAAAATAAGTTTCTAACACCGATTATATACTGTTACTTTAAACGCCGTGCGATTTATTAATTAGCTCAGTTACACTTCCTGACAAGTCCTCGATCCTTGTGGGGTTGCAAATACCGGGCTGCGAGTCTGGGAAAATGGAGTCAGGTAAAAATAATTTTGATACAATTGATCGTCTGCAAAATCACTGTGCGCCTACGAGTTTTCTCAGTAATTCAGCTACCAATTCTCGTGCTGTGTTCAAAGAGACGTTTACAGTGAGGGTCGAACTTAGAAAAAAACGAACTATAGTCGTTAACTCGTTAACGGTGCAAAATACCACCCCAAAGAGGTACATTTTCGGAATCAGCGCATCGAGGAGGCCCTGTACACCGATTTTCAGCCAAATCGAAAGACCCCGCTGTTTCCCGTTAAAATGTTAATTGGCCGTTAACTCGTTAACGGTGCAAAATACCACCCCAAAGAGGCACATTTTCGGAATCAGCGCATCGAGGATGCCCGGTATACCGATTTTCAGCCAAATCGAAAGACCCCGCCGTTTCCCGTTAAAATGTTAATTGGTCATTAACTCGTTAACGGTGCAAAATACCACCTCAAAGAAGTACATTTTCGGAATCAGCGCATCAAACAGGCCCTGTATACCAATTTTCAGCTAAATCGAAAGAACCCGCCGTTTCCCGTTAAAATGTTAATTAGTCGTTAACTCGTTAACGGTGCAAAATACCACCCCAAAGAGGCATATTTTCGGAATCAGCGCATCGAGGAGGCCCTGGATACCGATTTTCAGCCAAATCGAAAGACACCGAAATATGCTGCTGTGAGGCTGATATTCGTTGCTGCTGAATTGACAGACGTCGCCAAAACCTTGCATTTGTATCAGATGCGTCATGTTGGCTTACATGTGACTTAGTTTGCATTCTGTTCGCGAACCTGTCAGTAAGATTATCAGCACTAATTATCGCACAGGATTGGTTGTTATGGTCGTCAACGTTGGTTTTAAGTGTCGTCATTTTAGCCAAATATTCGTGCTGATTGGTGGTATTGTGCCAACTGACAAAATTGCGAACAGAGTGATATTTCACTTTAGTTCTGTGGTTCTGTGGTCGTTGACACGCAATATTATGGTCAGATTATGGTGATAGAATGCTACATAGGGTGAAGGCTTAGGTTAGGTCAATTTATTTCTGAAGCTTACTGTTACTGTTGTCTGTCCAACTTTTCATATATGCTTATCTATTTGATAAGCACAGCCCACAGGTATGAAATGTTTAGTGAGAAAACCCAAAAGTACAGTGGCGGATCCGGGGGGGGGGGGGGGAGCAAAATGGGCATTTGCCCCTCCCAAACGGCATAATTTAAACATTATGCCTATGGACGAGGCATGGAAAGAATCGATAAGTTGTTATGGTTTCCCCCCAAACAAAACTGAGCTGGATCCGCCACTGCAAAAGTATGATGAATGTTATGATTTGTTTGCTTCACACTTTCATGTTACATGTTAAGATTTTTTGGAACACTTTCAACATGATTCACTTAGTATGCTTAAGAAGTGTGAAGTGATGTACTTTCATATCATGCTCACTGTCTCAGTCTCAGCGGAATAATATGTTCTTAACAGAGCACTTTCAATGTTTTTAGCATCTGGAATTCAAAAAGATGTCCTAATTTATTGATATCTTCACTTTCTTGATATATCTCAATTATCTGCTTCTGTATGATACATATTTTGTTCATTTTCATGTGTTTTAGGCTGATTCTTAATTTTCCAATGTTGGGGTTGTAGTTTTGCCATTGGGGTTGTACTTTTAAAAGTTGGGGTTGTAGCTACACCCCCCACAGTATATAAAGTTCCGCATGTGAGCCCGGCGTGACAGAGCTGTCAGTGACCAGTGACGATGCGGATTAAAGATTAAATTAGATTAAAACTTATGCTGGACAGGGTCCAGCATAAGTTTTTAATCTGGCTAGCTGTTAACTCTAATCGCCCTTCAAACTCATTTGACTACGCACAGCTATTGCTCCACTTCGCCGTTCTAACTATCAAACAGCGCCTGGCGCAACACGACCTCGCCTTCCTACATGGCGTCTTCGGGGGCCGTGTTGACTCCGTGGAAATCCTGGGCAGCTTCGGACTTGCTGTCCCAGCCAGGGCAACTCGCGCGCAGCCCTGTCTGAATGTCCCAGCCGCCAGAGTAGGCACCATCAAAGATGGATTGTTTTGCCGTCTACCACGTCGGATTAATAGCCTGTACCAGGTGACTCCTGGAGCGGACATTTTTGGAAGGCGCTCTCGGTTTATGAAGTGTGTGTCTGTGTTCGTTCGCCATACAGTGTGAAGTTTTAACAATGTGTGTCGTATTTATTGTTTTTATATGTCTGACTCCGTCTATTATTGGGTTTTCGGACCTGTTGATGGTATGCAATAAATACAATACAAATACAATACAATAGCGCTGCGCTCGAGAGGAATCTAAAATCTTCCGGATGCAGGTGTGCAATGAATATAAACCTCAACTATTTGTATAGAGTATTCAATGCATTTAAAACGGGTTATGTGTGAGCCTGTTTCATGCAAAGTGCAGACCAACTTTAGCGGGACTCCGCCGAGTCTTGCCAAGAGACTGAGTCACTGAAAAGTGAATGCGTGTTTAGGCATACGATTAAGATCCTATGGATAACTACACTCTACAGTGTATTGCATCTAAGGCAGCAGATGACACAAGGTTCTAGCAGAGTAATAGGATGCAATCAAATTTGCATTCCTGACTGTAGTGTAGTGTACCACCTACCTACCTACATCTCTCTATCAAACGTCACGACACGATAGTCGTTCCCACAGGTCACCCCTCTCCATCGTGGCCTGACGGCCCAGAGTCTGACGTCACGGGCCGACAGCCGTGGCAGACTCCTACTGATGACGTCATCTGTGGTTCCGGTGACGCCATGAACGATGAGCTCATACATAACCTCTGAGACGACGTGAGACAAATGGGACGTTTGGAAGAGAAGCGAGGCATGGTTGATGATGACGGAGCTTCGACATCAATAATCAAACTTCGGCCACACATAAATACGATGTTAGTTTGCTTAGCCTCCTATGACTGACATTTCTGGCTACACAGAACTGGCTCCTACTTTGAAAGCGTAAACCATTTTTATCATAATTTTGATTGTTTTCTTTTCGTGCATGTTGCCCGTTTAACCATTGACACACAAATGTCTTTATAAACCTGAGGACGCAGTAGCCTGTAAGGCCTGGCGTCACTTTACGACCCTAAGGATGCCGTAGTTCCCTCCGGAAGGCCTGCCAGAGCTCTCTGTCTGCTCTGGCAGCAGTTTCGACTGATGTAACCTCGTCTGATGGCGTCACTCTCCTGTAAGACGCTGAAAGGCAGGTCTGTGCCGACACTGTTAGAACGTGCTAGGAGCACATGGAAGGCGCCCATGTGATCCAATACATCGTAGCAAATCGAAGGTTTACGTGAACTGATGGTGCATGGCACAGATTCGTGAGCTTGTAGAATGTAACTACTCAGGTTAAAACCGGCGTGTCTGGAGTTCGCAAAAAAGCGTTGAGCGTCAGGGTTGCTCTAACCTAAACATGATACTTTTTTGGTGAATAGCTGTGAGCTCAGACTGGTTTCTATACTCTATAGTTCAACAGCCAAGTTCAGCAGCTGGCTGACTGCAGGTTGTCTGGCCGGCTGCTCTGCCACCTTGCCTACGGGCTGGCTTGCTTGCTGTCTGACAGCACAGCAAGCCCTGGTAACAGTGCCGTCTGTCTCCCTGTCTTTCTGTCTGTCTAGCTGGCATTTAACAGCGCAGCAGGCCGCTAGTGGCAGTGCTGTCTGGCAGGCTGGGCACTTGGGCAGCATATCCGGCCCGCTGTCTGGCTGGCTGATTTGTCTGCCGCCCTGCCGTCTGCCTGCCTGTTGTCTGCCTGGCAGACAGGTGCAGCGCTGCAGCCCGCTGGTGACAGTGCCGTCTGCCTGGTGTCTGTCTGGGAGACAGACAGCGCAGCAGGCTGCTGGTGACAGTGCCGTCTGCCTGCCTGTTGTCTGTCTGGCAGACAGGCAGCGCAGCAGGCCCTGGTGACAGTGCTGTCTGCCTGCCTGTTGTCTGTTTGGCAGACAAGCAGCACAGCAAGCCCTGATGACAGTGCTGTCTGTCTGCCTGTTGTCTGTCTGGCAGACAGGCAGCGCAGCAGCCCGCTGGTGACAGTGCTGTCTGCCTGCTGTCTGTCTGGCAGGCAGGCAGCGCAGCAGGCTGCTGATGACAGCTGCCTGCTGACGGACTGCTGGCACAGCTTTGTCCAGCTGGTCTGCGCAGGCTGCTGGCTGCCGTTCAACTCTGGCCCGCCGGCCGCTGTGTTCATTAATGTCACCCCGGGCAGTGTAAATACCCATCTAAAACGGTCCCGGCCGGCCGGCGCGGCGGGGTGCCCCCGACCGTCTGCCCGGGCCCTTCCTCCGAGTCCGACTGGTGCCAGCTGGAGGCCAATCCATGTCGGAAGACAGGTTTACAGCGGAAGCATTGCAGTATACATCACAGTGTGGTGCAAGTGGATAGGACGGTATTTGCACCACGAAACAGTTTTTATTTTATTTTTTTATTTATTTACAGAAAGTGTCCATGAAGCGAGTTTAAATGAGTGAAAAGAGACGCACTAGACGCACTCGTCATTAGTGCATTATAGGTGTATTTAGTTTATGCCATACGGCAAAAGCTAAACCGACAACCAAGTTAGTGGGCACCTTACTCAGAGAGAACCGAGTTTTATTTGTGCAGTCAGGGCAATGGCAAGGACGAAAGGGATAGTGTCGGTGGCCTGTCACAATGCCTCCGATCTGTTGAATTATTTATTGTCAATTTTGCATGCATGACATTGGTAAACCACAGACACGAATCCATACTCACATGAACCGCGTTGCGTAAAAGGTCATTAAACCATCACTTAGCAGTTAGCGTTACGTGTTCAATGGTTTATTGGCCCAGGGATGCATGCATGCATTCATTGGATATTTGATAGTTGATTTTGGAATGAACTCTTACCGGCATTGTTTTATTGGCAGGGTTTGAACACGATGTTAAGTGCGTGACATCAAGCCCGAATGCTCTTGGCTTCTGTTTCTGAACAAACAATGTTTGTTTTCATTCCTAATCAAAGAACGGGAGCTCACTTGAGCGCTGAAGTCTTGCGATGCAAGTGACTCAGCCTAGTTTAAAGTTTACCTTTTTCAAGAAAGTAACTATGGAAAATGGAAATTACACTTGCTTGCGCTTGTCTCTGCTCCTGCCTTTGTTGGCTTGGTCACCATGGGTCGTATTAGTGTACAATAGTTTTGCACCGTTGTTGGCGCCAACTGAAGACATCACTGATGTGCTTTGCCTCGTCCATCACCGCCCACATCAGTCCGATCACTCACTCGTGAGCAGCGACCTCAATGTGGATGTCGTTAGCCTTGCTTCTGATGTCTCGCATAGCTATCTGATCGGCTTCCCTTGCATCTTACCGCGCTGATATCAAAACAGGTGACTAGTTCGATGAAGATGATTTCTCGGCTGAATTATCCCCGGCATACAAGCGGTAAACATAGTGAACAGGGTTGTATATTGATGCTGCAGTTCGCGAAGCTTCTTTGCTTGAAGTCAAGTTATTCGGCTTGAGATTAAAGAAAGCGACACCGTTTTTGATATTGCAAGCCTTTATTCGTGAGAACTCTACAGGGTACTGTCGCTCTTTCTAAAGATTGAAACTAAAAGCATTCCAGCAAGACCGTACGCTACTTGCCGAGCCGAAATGCCAAGAGCATACCATGAGCATACCAGAGACAGGTCGGCTGTATATAGCACTGTCGGCTACATCTATTGAATGCGAAAATGGTGACGAGGTGGCGTATGTTGTTTTGTTTTATTGTGCTTGGCTTTCTTTCCCATGATCACTTAAACATTTAATTTCCTTCAGTGCGTCAGTGTGCTCATTTGTATTTCCATTCTTCTGACTTGTAACTTAATTGTTCTCACAGGCAAGCTGTTTTACCTTGTTCTTGCCACATGACATGTAACACATTGCTCATATGAAACCATCCAGCGGTTCCCGGCTCACCTCACCGCTTCCACCTAGCTCATTTCACGGCTCGTTTGCATATTTCACACCGTGTAAATATTTCACACAATTAGCCCCACTCTGCCGCTCATACCGTTCATACCGGGGCTCGTGGACGGACTGTCCACGAGCCCCGTGTGGCACGTGCCGGCCACGCCCCCCCCCCCACTCCCCCTCACATTCAGCCGCCTTAATCACGCTATACAGGGCCGTTTCCCGGCCCGTAGAGAGCCGCCCTGACGTGCCTCCGCACTTCCTGCCAGAGAGAGGGGGAGGGGCGTGTCGGAGGGGGGGGGGGTGAGGTGGACGGCCTCCACACCTGTACCGCTGGTGAAGCGACACCGGGGCTGGAGGGAGGGGAGGCGAGGGGAGAGGGCGAGGACCGAGGCCGGCCGGCCGGGCGAGCGGTCGCCGCTGCCGGTTTTGGTCGCCGCGGTGGTAGCGGCGGGGGCGTTTTTACGCCACACCGCACACCGCGCGGCTGTATCGCGGCCCGCCAGTCACGTATCATGTCACGAACTGTGTCGCACGCAGTGCTGGGCGCTATCGCCGACTGCGACAGGCCCTCGCTCGCTGGCCCTCGCTCGCTGGCCCTCGCTCGCAGACCCTCGCTAGCCGAACCTCACTCCTACGATCTCGCCGACCAAACCCAGTAGGGCGGCGTGCCAGGTCGGAGCGCATATTTACGTCTGGACAACGAGTTGCGGGGAAAAGTGCTGATTTTGTTGCAGTTTTAGGAGCCGGTGATTAGGCTGGATTTTTGGGTTACTTTTTCGTTCCGATTCATGTATTTCATAGTGTTTGGCTTTTGAATATTTTAGTTCTTTCAGATAAATATTACTTGCCTTACAACTTTTGTAAAAACGTTTCATTTTTTATAAGCCGACCTTCAGAGTCCTAAAAGTACATCAGCACTACAATCATTGTAAACAAACAAATGGAGCATGGCTCTGTTCCAAGGCGCTTTTTAAGTTTATCTGGTGGTTTCCGTACTCTTGTACGTCGTTTTGTTGGACGTTTTGAATCCCTTAAAATTGACTTATATCATATTTAAGAAGCATGTGACTGAAAACAATCCGAAGTATCCAGGAGGCTGACAGAGTGAGAGGTCCTTGTCCTGACTCCTGAGCAGAGCAATATCAATATCAAGTTGAACTTGAAGCTATGAAATTTTGGTTGATAACCGCAAGTTGATCGGGCTCATATATCAGCAAGAAAAAGTAAAATTAAAAGAGCTTATTGGCCGAAAACAAGCTATAATATTACAGATCTTTGAGCAATACTGAAGAGCGCGCTGAGCAGGATCATGCCAGAAAATGTTGACTGATGAGCGTATATCAATAGATGTAGGTATTGGTATGGTATTGAATGATAACTTACAACAGCAAGATAAATTAGTGCTAACTATCAAGTTAAAAATCTAGAATGAATGGACTTTGGCAGCTTTACTATGCTTAGATGCTATGCAGATTGTAATGTGCATCACCAGCATCAGGTACTCAGTGTCTGGCAAATGAAACATGCGTTCATTCCATTGCTACTGGAGGAGGAAGCTTGGATCACTAAATCCACTTTATGTTGATTTTGATGTTAATCATTACTGTATTTCTTGAAAAAAGGATTGTTATAAAATTGTCAATGTGACAATCCATGCAACAATGTGATCATATAATGTGTTCATAGTCATTCGTGATAGTGATTGTTGGTCCAATATACAATGGCAAAGCTCTCAGTCTCAGCGTTTCTTCCTGTGGATGGCCAGCAGTGACTCAGAGCTTAGAAGTATTAGTTTTCTTCACAAGGCTGGGATAAAAAGTACTGAGGGTAATCTTCCACCAAGGAACTCTACTTTGACATGTTATGAGATGTAGGCCCAAGTAGGTAGGTGCTTAGTTCCTATAGTCAAGCGGTTGTGTAGGTTTAGTCGGGTTAGCTTAGATTAGGTTATGTTAGTTTTTTAATTTGCCAAGCGTCCATAAAAATGTGACCTGAGCAATGAGCATACCTGAATAACCTGACAGCTGACCTAACCTCAATCATCACACATATTTGCAGCCTACCCAAGACCTGCATAGCAGTAGCACCCAGTTATAGGTAGGTACTCACCCTAACTCAATCTTACCTGCTAACCTTCTACTTGCCAATAGCTAGCTCACCTCGCCAAGCTGCATCCAGGGAAACAGTCAACTGAGGAACTGGCTCATTGGGTGGCTGGTGTGAGTCTGTGCATTTAAAGTGTTTTTTTTCTCTGAAGCTACTCTGCACTGCTGTATGTCATGTTAGATGCTCAGAAAATGTGGGAAATGATTACTAAGCTACTTAAGTGCTTTGTTAATGCGCGAGACATGAACAAGTACAGATCCTGCTGCCTGCACTTGCAGGGTACAGCTATGAGTTAGGTGCTAGGTGAGTATGCTATGTGAATGTGCTGTTCCCTGTTTGACCATAGTAAGTATACAAACAAGTACAGGGTCACAGTTATATTCAATCTCCACATAAACATACAACAAAAAGTGCCATATAGCCTCACTCCGAACACACCACAAAGAACTTAAGCCTTGCAGGCACAAAAATGCTTTGATTTACAGGACAGGTATACAATATATTCTCTGTCCTTGGGGATCTTGCTGCCAAGTTGAGGTACGATGACTGAACTTCAGGATTGATCAACTTTTCTTCTTAGCCACTGCTTATATAGGTATGAGATAGACCAAATGCTTGTTTGTACTGCCTTGAAAATTTAATGATCCCAATCCACCTTCAATTCTGACATGAAGCCTGAAGGCACAAATAAAATTGTTCCCTCTCCTTTTGGAAAACACAAAGCAAAATATTTAATAACTTCTAGTGGATGGACAAGAGCAATTCGCATAGCTTCCCTCAAGTTAACTTCTGGCACTGATGAATTACACTGACTGTGACGCTTATTCGCTTCATATTTTGTAACAAACGCGCCAAAACTGCAATATAACAGCACTATATGCTTCTGGACAAAATGCAAAAGTAGTAAAAATTTAGCCCTGGTGGCATTCTATCTTGGTGGAAACGTAATTACAAAATATTTTGTAGTAACTATTAAATTCCGGCCGAAAACAGTGCACGGTTTAAGAAAGAATCATCCCAATGACGGTCCATTCTTGCGGTCCTGAAATCGCCACTATTTCCGGCCTCTCCAACGCAACTCGTTGTCCAGACGTAAATATGCTATTCGCTTCATATTTTGTAACAAACGCGCTAAAACTGCAACATAACAGCACTATATGCTTCTTGACAAAATGCAATAGTATTAAAAATTTAGCCCTGATGGCATTCATTCTTAGTGAACACGTAATTACAAAATATTTTGTAGTAACTATTGAATTTCGGCCGAAAACAGTGCACGGTTTAAAAAAGAATCATTCCAATGACGGTCCATTCTTGCGGTCCTGAAATCGCCACTATTTCCGGCCTCTCCAACGCAACTCGTTGTCCAGACGTAAATATGCGGTCGGAGCCGGCTGGCCGCAAGATGGCCGGGGAGGAGGAGGAGGGACACGCTCTAGTGGCCGGCGGCACGCCGTCGTTCCGGCAGGTGACGGAGGCGGGAGGTGACGCCACACGAGCCACGACGCGCCTCCAAAGCCTCCGCCACCTCCTGCGCGCCGCCGCCGACGGCGCCGACCCTCCCGTGACGGCTTGGTTAAGCTTCCGTGACGGCTCTGTTAGAGTTCCGTGTCGCTTTTGTATCCGTTTCAGGAGGGTTCCATGAAGCTTCCGTGACGCTTCCGTAATGCATTCGCGACGGTTCCGTGACGCGGGAGGTCCAGCGCGCCCAGCGGGTGCCGTCACACGGGGGTAACGCTCGTGACGGTGGTAGTTTTCGTGACGAGAGACGAGACGGCTCAATTGTAAGAGGCTTCCGTGTGGACTGAGGCTAGTAAAGAAACCTTTGAGTTGATTGGGGTGGCTCAGAGGGACGTGGCTCTAGAAGGATGTAAATTTCTGATGGGATTCAGTGAAGATCTCCGTTATTGGTCTATATTTAACGGTGAGCTGACGATCTCCGCCCGATTACAAGGCCAGCCAGATCAAACGAGGCGGCGTCCGGTACCGATGTCTTACCGGGCTCTCGGCGGGATGCATGATTTGGAGAGCCGAGTAAAACAGCACGCAACATGCAAATTGCCGGCTTGATCTGCAGCTTTCGCCAGCCTGGTTCCTGCTGCCAGTTCAACAGAAAGGTTCTGCTTTGCAGTCGGTAACATTTATAGTACGGGGAGTGATGCATACGTTCATGCTTTTTTAGAATAAGCTCAAATGTGTGATCGTTTAAGTCATAGTTATTTCATTCAATGCCATGCTGTGTAGGATCAATATATAGCGCTAACGATAAAATGTTGGTGAAATCGATGCAAACCCTTTTTCCAGGATATTTCGCGACTCACTTCAAAGGCTTATGTAAGTGTAAAATGTTTTATGTCAACCATATCATATCACTTCAACCGAGGTCCCTGCTTCACTGCCGCATATCTAAAACATATGGCTGATGTATCAAATCCCAGGTATGCCACACCGCTGAATTATAAGTTGACTATCGAACGCTTTGTCCGCACATCGTGAAAAAGAAGTTAGATGGGGCCATGTTTGCTCTGATGCGCCATCCGTCATGCTTACCTAACCTGCTTGTTTAATAGACCTCCGTTATTTAGTTTGTTTACACTCACAATAGCGTAAGAGGCCTTACATCCAATAAATTCCGTCATAAATGAGCTATTTCGATCCTGTTGAGATTTTATGGAGGGCAGGTCGCTGACGAAAGGCAATTTATCTTCCTTTAACCCTCGCCCGTATTGGTGTTTTTCCAGCCGAGAACGTATAAGGGGGGGGGGGGTCCGTTGGACCCCCCCTTGCCGTTTCGCCCCTGATCGAGCTAGAGCTTCGCGGAAAAAACGAGCGTGTTGCCCGTGACGAGAGGAAGCCGATGATACCTAATTTTAAGGTCCTAGGTCATTGGTTGACCTTGCAGGTCAGGTCAATGACCCAAAAGTCGGGAAAATCGGGACCTGTTAGAACGTCGTAAAGTGTGGCTGCTACGGGGTTTTTCGGGGTGCTGATAACGAATATCATGTTAGTTTTGATCACAGATGATGTTTTCATGCATTTAGTCCGGGTCGGGTCAGGTCAGGTCAGGTCAACCAGTAGGGGTCCTGCCGGGTATTCCTAGTAGGTGTCAACCGCCTCTGATAGCTTCGTAACATGTTACGAAGGCACCAAAACTACTTCGTAAATGTTCAAATGGTTGCTAAATTCGAATTCAGCTGCAAAAACTGACCTAGAAACATGTAAAACTCGAAAAAGTGTACCGAGGTCATCAAAGGTCAATGACCTGACTTGACCTTCAGGTGACCTTGACACCCACTCTAACGCATGGGGGCAACATCATATCACATGTTTGAACGCTTGAAACCACGAAAAGACTGCAAACGCGCGGCTTATGCGAGCCGACATACGCCGAATCGCGATTCCGGCCAAACATGGTCTCGAAAAAGTAGGTCACAGGTCAAAGGTCATTGGGGTCAGGGTCATGAAATTTTCAGAGTAGATGTAAAATTGATTAACGCGAGGGTACTGAAAGTTTCGTCGCGATCGGCCGCTTTTTACGCGAGTTATTCGCGAAAAACCATGGGGGGGGTCCGTTCGACCCCCCCCCCCCTATACGGGCGAGGGTTAAGATGTCTGCCGGTGGACTATTTACAATGAAGCCTTATCATTCCAAGCTCCTTTGCAGTCTGTTATTGTCACTAGTTCCGGTGCTCTAACGATGTTCGCTGTGTGTTTTGTCTCTCCAGCGCCCTCGTGAATCTCACCCGCAGGTGAGGCTCGTCAATGAGTGGAGCGTTAATGGGCCCTTACCTGATCTCAGTGGGTGGCTCGCGTGCCGGCGACATATTCCGTGCGGTGCCGCCTGGCGTGTTTTATGGATACACACGGTCTCGCGCGAATAAGAATACATATGCTTGTAAATGAACGAATGGAGACCACGGACGGACGACGAAGTCATGCATCCGTGTGTCATTACTCAAAGACATGCTCATTCATCCACATGCAAACGGGACGCTCGCATGTGCGAGAACTGCACTCGTACGAAACGTAAAATGTGGAAACAAGTAAACACCCAAACATGGAGCATGCAAGACAGGATATCCAGTTGTGAAGTGTTCGCCGTAATCACTGTTGCTGCTGAGTGTTCGGTCACTACCGTCACATCCACTTTTGCAACTGCAACCGTCACCAATATCACCATCGTTATCATTACCATCACCATCCTCTCCATACCATCACCACCACCACCAGCAGCAGCGTCACCACCCATCCGCCCACCTTCCGCAGTGGCAGTTCCACCTCCTGCGGCGCCGCCGAAAACCACAAGCTGTGCTTGTCTCAGCAGCCCGCTTATTTCCGGCCGGGCCCAAACGCCGGCGGTCGCCCACTTTTCCGGGCCATTTTTAGCGCGCCGTCCCCGCGTGTTTTGCCAACTGCATTCGTCGCCGGCCGCGCCGTCCCGGTAGAGTTTTTGTGGAGCTCGGCGATCGTGCTGGTCGGGGCCATTGTGACTGGAAATGAAGTGGGCAATGACAGACCCGCGCACCGGGCTGTTTGTATTTACGGAAACGTGGCAGGTCGGAGGTCGGAAGGTGTGTGCGATGAGGTCCTTCGTGCTGTTTTTGCAGCCAACGGCCTGGGAAGGAGAGTGTAACGGACGAAATGGTGGCTTCGATCATATAAAATGGCTGCCAATGAGAGATTCTAACAGTTTTGTTGGAATTAGTTGATTCTGGGTGCGTAAGAATAAATAAAGAGACCTCTTAATGAAAACGTTGCTCGTGAAAGCTCATGAGGCAGGAACCACAAGTCCTTCAAGGAAGGTGTTTCTATATAATAACCAAACCTTTATGGGCAGCAAGACCATAGTGAAGCCGAGGCCCGAGCCGCACCTTGTCTCCTCTCCGTCAGGTGCCACTCGCAGCTCCCCTCTGGGATAAGTGCCCTTCCCTCCCCTCCCCTCCCCCTCGGAGCCCGGTGGCGGCAGCGACTGAGGGGCGTCTGGCGTCACTGGCGGATCCGAGCAATTAATCGCAGCACCAAAACAAACAGTCGCCGCCACCTGGCCGTACGCCGCGCTCCGGCCGCCTCTCGCCCGGCCCACTAAAAATACGCCCGCCGGTGACGGCAGCGCCGACGTCCGTTCGACATCCGTTCGACGTCCATTGGACGTTTTTTCGACGTTCATTCGACGTCCATTTGGTGTTCATTCTGCGTCTTTAATTTAACGTCGGTGCACATGGACGTTGGCTTACGGAAGGGCAAGGATATCAATCTATCAAGATATCAAGGATATCAATATAAGAGCAAGATCGTGTTGACGCGACGTTGGAGGCTGAACTTGCAGTCTTGGTGTCCCATTAGTCTCAAGTAGATTCCCGGCGCATGCCAGAGAGCTAGCTGGATGAATTGTTGGCCGGAATGCATGTCCTAAGAGGTCACGGTGGCAGCTGGTGACGACGATGTTTTCAGCTCCAGGTGGAGGTCAGGAGAAATGAGGCCTCCTGGGGAAGAGCAAAGGTCATGTTTTTAAAATAATGAAACTTGTGGCAGAAATTTGTTGTCCTACCCATGTATTTTGCAGCTTGTATTTACATGTATGATTAAGTGTTGTCGGGTTCTATCAATTACAGATTCTTTTCTTAATTTTGCAACATTTTCTTTGACATATTGAGTAGTGAATGGCAGGTTTTAACTTCATAAATAGGATTGACGTCAACCCTTGTCCCTATTCACAAGGCTTCACTTCACCGAATGATAATATAATACAAAATTGTAAATAAATTACACCTTTGGCAATGAGTCTAGTCGATGACGTCTTTTGCGCTTCAGCTTGAGACTTCTGAAAAATCATCGCAGATTGCTTTTAGTTCCGTATTGCTTCCTTGCCAGATTTCAAGTGGAAACCGCTCTGTCTTTATTCCTCCACACTCCAATCCAAGTCAGTTCGTGGTTTACAGCTCTTCTGTGTTCTCCCCGTTCGCCTGGTGCGGCGCCAATTTTTCCCGCGCTGATCCCGGTGAACGGTGCACCGAACCGCCGCTGCCAGCACTGAGCCCCGGCGGCGGTGGCGGCAGCGGTGGTGGCCCTGCGGAGGGAGGGCGGACGCTGCTGTGCTCCAGTCACGTTTTGGCGCTGCTCGCAGTCCGCTGTGGCACGGCCGCGGCGGCACGGAGACGTTTTTCTGCGGCGACATCGGCCGCAGTGTGACGTGGTGGTGAGGGCGGTACCGGGCTCAGCGCGATAGTGGCCGTACCGTGGTGGGTTGGATTCGGCAAGGGTCCAGGGCAGGATAGTTCTAAAAGTTAAAACACCGAGCCTTCTGTCAGGTCTGGCGGTAATCTGCTCCACACATCTCTCTGAGCTGCTGGCTAGCAATCAGTGAGCCGCTTTACCACAACCCCGCAAATTCCACCTCGAGTCTCACGCCGACCCATCCCTCCACCGTGGCATCTTACCGGACCGCCTCCACGACCGTGTCCTCTCTCGGAGAGACCGGCGCGGCGGGTCCGGCGCGGCGGCGTCACCTGTGCGCGCCGCGCGCCGTGGGACGCTGGTCGGACCGGTGAGAGGGCCGGTCCCTGCCCGCTCTGACGGTCGCTCGGTCGGCGCGGCGGCGGCGGCGGCGGCAGTGTGCGGCCGCGGCTCGACGGTGCAGGTGGTGTCTGCGTGCGCGGCGGGCACGACGGCGGCGGGAGCACGTGGAGCAAGTCGTGACGCGCGGCTGAGCTGAGAAGACCTTGGCTTGACTGGACTGGCATCTCGGCACGGCTTTGAGCCACGGAGAGAAACGGTGCTCGGTAGAGCACGACTGAGCCCAGACAAATTGAACTCTGGGAAAACTGGTGTCGGGAGTTGAGCTCACTCAGGAGCTGTGCTGCCTAGTGAGCTGAGCTATAGCCGAGCCGAGCTGAGCCTGAGCCTGATTCTCAGTCTGAGCCAGAGCTAAGCCAAACTGAGTTGTGCTGAGGCAGCGCTCGGTCCATTCGCCGGGCCGGTGACCATGTCCGTGGAGCCGGCACCGGTCGCCATGAAGGCCAAGAAGGTGGTACCCTACCACCTGAAGGCTCCCATCGGATTCTCACCCTACCAGGTCTACTCCAAACAAGGTAACTGACAGCGAAACAAATGGCAGTGAGGGTGCACGATCGGACTGGGTTTGATGATGTCATTGAGCATTGCTTGTGCATTCATTGGTCCTCAGATGGCGCGTATGCTGGCTCATTAGGCAGTGATGAGATCACTATTCACTATGTAAAGGTTTCTAATAGTTACTTTATAAATAGTTGCTTAGGATTGCCAATCACAGGTGTGCACTGGAATCCCGCACCTGTTATTCGTGCTTCTCAATCAAGCGATTGATTCCACTATGACGACGATGCGATGTTATTTTCTGTCGAGCACTACAAAAACAAGTCAGCCTCGTTGGAGCGTCCCTACCGGTTTCCAGTTAGCATTAGGTGGCCGTCTTATCGCCCAATTAATCGGCGTTGTTGGGTGTCAACCTGTAGCGGCGATGGCCGGCCGGCGCAGCGTCTGCCCAGCCATCTGCTGCCTAATCTGCAGCCCGCTGGACTGTGTGACCAGCACCTTTTTCTGCCTTTGTCTCGTACCGATCGGACGCCCTTCGTTCTGTCTGTGATTCTGCGCTGCCGCCGCGTGTATCCACCACGCACTGCGCAGCTCCCTTGCGACGTGGGCGCCGTTCACTAGCCTCCAGCGTTAGTAGTCCAGCCGGGTCTCCGGCGGGACAGTGGCACGGACCGGCGCGGCGGCGGCGGTGGCATTCCGTCGGACCTGTTTGCCCTGGATCCCACCGCCACCGTCACCGCCCATCCCACCGTCCAGGCCTGTTTGTCCGTCCTGTCCTGCCGGCCTCGCCCGGGCGCGTAAGGTTCAGTGTGCTGAACGGCGTACCTGGCGCAAACAGCCCCGCCGGCGCACACCGCCGCCGCATGGGTGGTGTCGTGTGCCGCCACACAGCAGCAAAACAACACACTGACTGGTTCGCACCGCGCCCGGCCGCCCCGGCCCGGCCTCAGGGACAAGTGGGTGCAGGGCTGGCTCACCGCGCCGCCCCAGCCGCGCTGCTGGGGGTGGAACAGTATGTTAGGGCAACCAGTTACACCAGCAATGTAAGGGAGACCACACATCGATCCATGCCATTTGTTCGCACTGAGTAGCTTGCACACAACAACGAAGTTTGATGTATTGATACATTTATGAATACCGTCATTTTATGTAACCGATCTTCCCATACTGCCACCATCCGATCTCATTAAAACGTATAAATGACTTGCTCGAGATTCCGGACTAATTTTTACCAGCAAACCTCAATGCACTTCGAACATGTATTTTGCGTTGCGTCAACAGAACAAAAATTTGCTTCCAAATCCCTTCTACGCAGTCACACTGGTGTGGGTATGTCACTGTCGCTTGGTAGCCATATCAGCGGCAGAAGTGGCGCTCTTTGAGCCACACTCGCCGCGGGTTGGAGCCCTATCAATAAGTACCGAGCCGGGGCCGCAGCAACGGACGGACGCCCCCCCCCCCCCCCCATCGCGTGTCCCTGCCGCGGCGGCGCGGCACGCGAAGACGAAATTTAAAGGCCTCCTGTAGCGACTGCCTTGCGTTTGTTGTCAGTTTGACTTTGGATATTTATGGTCCTTATCGTGACGAACAAGCAATGGGAATATGAAAAAAGCTAGATGATGCCGGTGTCCAGTTAAGCTTACATAGCGTGTTGTGAATGAGCATTCTAAAAATATGTATTGTTTTGTTGCTAACAACTGAAATGTTATCTTCAGCGATCTTTTTCAGAGTTTGTTCTAGTAATTCGAATTTTTTTTCCTGAATTACTTAACTTCTTTTAACAAACAGTGCAAGTGTAGCTTCTGTATTACGCAATGCACATTGGGCATGTAGGTATGTGTGTTTTTGTTTCACCACGTTTTATGAAAGAACATTCAACATGCAACAGGCGAGTTGTTACTCGAAGTTGTTATAGACTTACTACATATTGAGTGTTTGGTAGCTACATCACTCCTTTATGATGACTGAGAACCAATATTACCTATTCTTCTAATGGATAAAGGAGGGAAAGGAGCTGTTAGATAAAAGAGGGAAAATGACTGCCTTTTTGTAATCCCTGTTGATACCGACATTGATCAACGAAAGAGTTGATTGATTGCGAAAAAAAAAAACTCTGGCTTTTAACGCTTCCTATTATTTCCACGGCGTTGTCCTTCGACACATTTGTGAAAATCCGGCATCTACATGTAGGTTTTACTCACCAAAGTTCCAAATCCATCGGTCATGACACTATAATGAACTCATTAACAGCTCTGGGCGGTGTGCCCTGGGCACTCAACCTCAACCTGTAGCGTAATGACGAACAGAAGAACACAATCAATTGGGATTGCATGTGGGAGAACTGCCTCCGCATTGCTAATGCTAACTTTGTGGTAACGTAAGGTAAAAATTGCAGTCTTTTCACTTAGTTTGCTCGACTTGGCTCTTATTGACCCTGATGAGTAGTAGGAACTACGAATCTTGACTTCCTTCTGCCATCAGGACAGTTTTTAAGCACTAAGACATACCTCATGCTTATTTGCTGATGTGTGTGAAAATAAAAGTAACATAAAAAATCGTTATGAGATTTGATTTAGTTAAAATAAATGACTAAAATTTGCATTACAAGCATGACTAAATGTTCAGTCAGGTATCTGGCTCTTCTAAAGTCATCTCGTGAACTACCTTTCGTTTGACGCATTGAAGCCGTACACGAACGATCCAAATATTTTGCTCTGAAAACAATCGCCTTTACTCTGAGTACTCGCTTCCGCTTGTTTTAGTTGGATGGGCAATGAAATGCAAACAGCATATGTACTTTATCATACCCCGCAAAGTCGTTAGGTTTTTGTAGGCATGTGAACCAGCTGTATGGGAGTGGCATGCACTGTTTGTCGACATCAATTGCCCAACAATTCTCCAGAGCATCCTAGCTCCACATATTGCTACAAAAATAACTTGTTGAATTCGAGCGTTTTTCTATTGAGTTCAAACATTGTGATACCGAGACCTTCACCACCATGGAACTTCGAAAACTGCATAAGTGATGATTATTCTACTAGACATTTGCCTAGCTTAAGGCTGTGCCCTATCCCTTGTTTTTTTTTCGGGCAGATCTTAGCAGTTAATTTTGCCGATCGCTGATGCGAAGAATGAGGCAGCCGAGCCGTTCTGTTCACACTTTTACCTTATTGTTTTGGCGTGTGCAATATGCATGGCCCCCTGCCCTCCCCTCAGACTCAATATTATTTTTGCCGTTGCAATTATATAATAGTGAGACTGTCAGTCTTGTAAATTATGGATGCTGGATCGTCCCCAGCGACAAGTAGCTGAGGAATTTTTCATGTTGGGCAGGCACATTCACATCAAAATAAAAATGGAACTAAATATAGTGTTTATCCAGTGTTTCGGGCTGACTGCAAAGTCTGTTTGTTTATTTTATTTATACCAAGTTTCAGAACTTGGCTTGACACCTACAGAATACATACAGATCCATGCCATGGGGAGGTCCTCTCCATCCCCAATTTGTGCTCGTCCAATTACCGTCCGCTCATCCGGCTTCCC
The DNA here is from genome assembly GCF_019059575.1 of Amphibalanus amphitrite. Taxonomy (NCBI): domain Eukaryota; kingdom Metazoa; phylum Arthropoda; class Thecostraca; order Balanomorpha; family Balanidae; genus Amphibalanus; species Amphibalanus amphitrite. The sequence goes on from NW_024882065.1 coordinate 252,783, forward strand.
AGCGGGACGCGGCCCTAATTGCTGTTTGCCGCCGATGACTTCCACCGCGAGACTGACGTCATCACTTCTTCTCCCGCAGAACGGAAGCTATTCGTCGGCATGCTGAGCAAGAAATGCAACGAGAACGACGTGCGGACAATGTTCCAGACCTATGGCCAGATTGAAGAGTGTACTGTGCTGCGAGACCAAAATGGTCACAGTAAAGGTCAGTTCACACGAGCAGATGGGATATGCGCGAGGGTGCTCGGAGGGGATTGATAGCGGCGTCTCGCGTCTAGGGGAAACGGGCGACGGTTAGGTAATGGTTTACTGATCTCTGGGATCTGGGGCGCCGACTAGCGGGGTGAAAGTCTTATCTCAGGGGTATGGTCCTATCTAGCCCGCATCTTGGAGTCCGCGACTCGTTTGGGTCGCGTTTGAGGGTCATTGATGGTATCTTGCAGGGGCAGGATGAGCGCATGGGTCTGGGACTGGCTCATGTTCAGGTAAACCACATCTGCTTTGAGCTAAAGCTGCAGCTGAGGCTCAGCTTGGCTTGATCGATGCTCATGAGAAATGAGCTTGTTCAGGTCGTTTGGAATCACATCGCCATCCACATCTGGAGCACGTAAAGTCCCTCCCTCCTCGCCCGATCACTCGCACGCCGACCCGGTACCCCACGGGCCATCTGCACACATGGCAGCACGTGTTTCGAGTAGTGAGCCGATGAAGTGCAGCTTCCACCTGCCCTGATCACTCCTACCTAGCCGTGCTGCGGCCCAGGGCTGATCAGCTGCGACCCGTGGCATACATACTCTCCGGCTAATTCGGGAGCCGCTCGCTGCCAGACATAAAGAACAGGGCACACGACGAGCCCGATTTCTGGAGCCAGCAACTGAACATGTTGTTGGACAACCGATGCGGAGCGCAAGCATCCGACAGGAAAATCGGCCTTTTTTGTTGTGGGAGCACATTACAATTACACCGCACGACATCCGCCAGAGTCTGTATGTTTGGTTATCTTTGGATAGGGCGGTGGCACAAATAACCTGTAATAAAGTACGCCCGTTTGGCACGGTCGGCCGAGCCGACTGTGTCCGTCGGGCGTCGCTGACGAATGGCGGCCGAGCAGGACACCCCGGCCTGTATAATTCACTCAGGTGTTAACGGTGTCGCCATAACACTCCTCCGGGATTTAATTCCGAGATTTACAGCCGAACGAAAATACCTGTCAAGATAGTGTTGCCTAAAGCACATGTGGAATCGTTTTGTCGGCGTTTTGTTGTTTTCCATGCGTTATTCCTGAGATGGCTGTCATTCATCGTAAGGCTTCTCAAAGTAATTGAAGGGCTTCGATATGCTCCACCATGAATCCAAGGTTAGTATATAGGTATTCGCGCGGTCACATACAACAGCCTTGCAGGGGCTTGGGAACGGTGCTTCGACTGGTGGCGAATTTTGTTTTACTTCGCAAAAATGAATTTCGGCGATGTCGACGCTTCAGCATAAACCAATGTGCAAAGCTCCAGATTGCTATCACAATGGTAATGGTAATGGCATTAGTAATGAAAAATGGGGTAAGACCCTGTGCAGTTACTTTTTCTTTTTATTTACATCGGCTGTCATCTCCACCATAAGCCTAAATATTCGAGTGTCTCCCCAGAGTTATATGACCGGAAATTTGGCACTGCCTCTGGCGCGACTGCAATGTTATGGCCTTCGCCGGCGTGTCATAAACTGGTGTCAGTTCTGTTGAGCTCTGCTATGTTTGTCCCGCTCCGTGACTCTGAGCCAGCTCACGGTGGTTTTTGTGGCACCATGTTCGCGACAGACTGCCGTCTGGGACCGAGAGTGCAGTCGTGAGCACTTCCCGACCACCATTGCGTGCGAATGCGGTCTCAGGGGAGGGTGGCGTCTTCCTGGGAATGCTGTTGAACGGTCAGACGAGGGCGTAAAATGTCAGGTGGGCGGCCAGGCATGCGGTGCCTTATTGTCTTCCGTGCATTTGTGCACGCTTCATCAGGTGTGCACTGTGCAGCAGTGTCAAGCGTGCAGCAGCTCGCGACTCCTGTATGTCCTGAAATTGCAATCGGTTCTATACATTACGACTAGAAATGGATTGCATTGCAGGATGTCTTCATTTTCTGCAACTTGCGTTTCTCAAAGTCTCCATTACAAAATTAGTGGTACCTGTGACACTTGAACGAAGTATGTATTTCAGCAATGTAAAGATACCAGTGAGCTATGCAATGCCACAACTCGGTCTCAACATTATTGAAGCTTTGGATAAATAATAAGCACAGGATCCACTTTGGTTCAGCATCGATACCCAGCTCGTACGGGTCGCTGACCTCCGGATTCTCTCACCGATTTGACGTGGCAATCCGGTCTCCGTGGCATGCATCCACTGTCGTGCGTCCACTTTACGAGGCTGCGGTCGTAAGTGCATCTTAAGCCTGTCCCTGTAAGTATGTCGGCACGTAAATTAAATTCTCGTCATTTATGGCACATTGGCTTGAATGCATTGTCCCCCCGGTATTATGTTTAGCAAGATGTGAATAGCGACTTCAAAGGCGCGTCAAATGACAACGTGAGCGAAAATTCCTTTAGGCGTCGGGCAAGTCAGCAGTCATGTCTGATGTCTAGATACTGAGCAAATAATTTTTGCATGGTCTAAGCGCACCTCCACTTGAGCCGGTCAAACAGACGATGAGTACGATGTCAATTATTGTCTCAATGCATGTAAACCGCGACACTCTTCCCCCTTCGTAACATAAACGGCCACGCTCATGTGTGCCAGTAGCCGAACATTTTAGCCTTTTACGAAATATCACTTTACTGTTGCCACCATCATTCCAGGAACATTACAAGTTCTTGCGACTAACAAATGCCAGCCTCAGCACCACACTTATCGCATCGATCGATTCAAAACAAAGGCTGGCGTCCCTTAAAGAGGTCGATGTCTTGCTGCCATTAGGGGCGATGTCATAGTGATTAGACGCACACAACCATGCTGTCTTCTGAATCCTATATCTACGACCGAAGCTGAAGCTAGGCCACACCATAACGAAAATGTCTCGCAGGCCTGACACCAATTTAAAACTGTTGTTTTCCTGAAGACGCTGACCTCCGTCTGAGATGTTCAACAACTCTATCCTGTGGCGCCTATGCAGGAATTCCTGCACTCTGCGGAACACCACGGTGCGGTCAGCGAGCCCATCTGCCTCGCCGCAGCGCCCTAATCCGACCCTGAGCACCTCCGTGGTGCCGGATTTTCGACAACCGGTATACCGCCGATCCGATCCGGTCCGGACTGGCCGGTTCGGTCCGGGCCGGCGTCCTGTGGCGCGGAGGCTGCGGCAGATCTCGGAGCGCGGAGTGCAACACGGAACCGTGACCGAGCAAACAGAGTGGGCTTACCGCGCGGACGGTGACAAAGGGGGCACACTGTGCGGACGTTAGCGGGTTTAAAACTGTTGAATTGTGTGTTTAAGTTAGAGATATTCAACGTTAGTGCTTATTTCACTACAGCAACGCACACTCAGTCAATGCTTTTAAATTGAACGGGTTCGACGTTGGACATGTCATTTCTGGTGTAAAAAGCAAGTGCTAATTCTCCTCCCCATTTATTGAGCCTTTTAGAACCGTAGACCGTGGTTTCGACCCGTGGGGCTCTCTAAGAACTACCGAGCTTGTCTGGACGTGACGGCCGTGCAACACGACGCCACGTGATGCTGCAACACGACGCCACGTGATGCTGCAACTCGACGCCACGTTTTGCACGGTGAAACACACCTCTTTGGTTTCATGGCACGCTCGGTCGCGCGGGCTACAGTTACACTGGGTCGCGCGCTGACGCACCCATTCCTGTGGCGATGAAAAAATGCCGTTGCTTCAAATACGGTTTGACACGTCTGTGGTGTGCGCAATGAATACCCAAGAGATCACGAAATTGAGGAAACAACATGAGAGTAAACACACGTTACTGTTCCCTGATTAAGCTTTGAGACATGACTCCCTGACCAGGCTCTGCCTTTGTCTCGATATCACGTCCACTAGTTGAGCACGTTTCTGATTCTTTGTCGCGGCGTTTTTCTCCATTCTTCCTCGTCCGCCGCCCACCCCCTCTCGGCTGATCAGTTATTCGCGGCGGCGCGGGGCAGCAGACGGTAATCAGTATTGGTCCTCACGTCTTGTCGCGTGTGACGGCGCATGTTTCCGGCTCGTTCAGGTGCGGTGTGGGGCCGAGCAGTCGGGGCCGATACGGATTCGGGAGGTGTCCCGTATAAAGTAATGGCACTTTCGTATCACAACCCTGTTGAATTATCTGCTTTCAGGCATGACAGGCGCCCTGCTTTTATCAGCTTCGTACAATGATCCCTTTTGATTGTCAGCGTCCTCCGTACGTTGGTAGATTGTTGGCTGTATGTTAACTTTGTGTTCTGTTTGGCAGGATGTGCATTCGTAACGTTTGCGTCCCGGCAGTACGCCATTGCTGCCATCAAGGGCATGCACCAGGCACAAACTATGGAGGTGAGTATTAAGAGGAGGAAGGTGATGTAAATTCATCACCCCTGTCTCTTTAACAAGCAAAGTCTTAGGTCATGCCTTCGTTGTCTTTCAAGCAATGAAGGATTTAACTCATCCATCGTCAATACAATCTGTCACTGTATTGAAATTGCAATGCCATCCTGACATCTACAGAGCCTTTAGGCACCATTTCATTTTTTACGTCCTGCACTGCGGGGACCGGTTGTGCCTTATTGGGTTCCGAGTACCGGGTGTGCTGCAGAGACCACCGCGGCAGGGATGAGGGTCGGTGTCCAATTGTCCAAGCTCCGCGACTGGATCTGGACGCGGGTGCTGAACAGCAGCCGTGTAAGGGCCGCTGTGACAGACAAGGTACCGCAGAGGTTGTCATTGTTGTAACCGGTGGTAGCTGGAGATGGACGCTGATCTTAGACGCAAGTCCTTGTTAGGAATGCTTGCGATAGAGGTTACCGGTATCACTGTCCACATAGAACACGTTGATGAGTCAAAGTAGGTCGCACACGTATTGTTTTATTGGCTATTGCACCGTGAACTCCTTCTAACAGGACATCTAGATAGGCTTCTTACCTGTTGGCTGCTTTTCGACAGGGCTGTTCGGCGCCTCTAGTCGTCAAGTTCGCCGACACGCAGAAGGAGAAAGATGCCAAACGGATACAGGGTCTGGCCACCAACCTGTGGAACACGTCTGGCGTCAACTCGGCCGCCCTCAACCCGCAGTACCTCGCGGTGAGTCTGAGTGGGGTGGGCCACAGGTCACGTGATACCCGGTATCACATCACCGAGTGGCATAGGCGCACGTCACGTGATACCCAAGCTACGGTGAATTGCCTGCCGCCGTCATGTAAAATGTGTCGCCGGCGCAGTCACCGGTGTGTTTTCAGGTTTGGACGAGAGCTGAATCATAAACAAGTATCCTGTATCTTGATATTCTGTCCGCGATCTAACCAGGATTTGCGGATCTTAGCTGCCAGTGAAGGTCAATGAACGCTTAACAATGTCCATGTCCATGCAGTGAAGCTCGCATTAATGAAGTTCCTCTTGCCTTTGGACTGGTATGATGTAGCGCCAATAACGCATAATCTTCAAACAGACTTTACCGTCTTAGTTGAGCTCAGCCATCCTTGCACCCATTTCTGCACAGCCTACTCCGTAACTATCAGATCTACTCCTCTCTACATCATCAGTCTACCGGCTGACCTTGCATCCCTGAGACACACGTCAGCTCTTCCACCCCCTCTCACCCCCTCCCCTCCCTGTGTGTGGGAGGGAGGGGGGGCAGAGAGGGCGTTCGGCGGTTGTCAGGACTGGGACGGGAGGCAGACGCTCGGCATAGGTGCCATACCGAACTAATCGGGCCGTCATCAATCTCAGAGAGTGCCGCGGTCGGCGGACGGCCGATCGCCGCCAATCTGTCCTGGGAACCATCAGAGTGGGCGGAGGGGGATGGGAGAGGGAGGGGAGGGTGGGAGTAATGAGACACGGGAGTTAGGGATGGTGGAGGGACAGGATAAGGCGGGGATAGAAGGATAGAAGAAGAGAAGAACGGGATAGGACGAGAGGATTAAGACGCGGTACGGAACGGGACGTGATGGAGCGTAAAGGAACGGGACATGACGGGATAAGTCGGGTTAAAACAGGATATTGGAAGAAGAAAACGACTTCGTGGAAAGCGAACCGTAAGCAAACCATAACACCGAAGACAAGGTCTGAAATTTCAGGAGACAAAGCGGAGTATAACCATTCCAATAGACAACAACTGACACGCGTAGATGTGCCATTCCATCCTGGACCGTGGAGTCCCAATGAGCCGTGTCGTGTTCACCTGCTACTGTCGCCAGGCGCTGGCCGCGTACTGTGCGCCGCTCGGCCCTGTGTGGAGCCAAAAATAGCGGCCGCGCCGGCTGCGACACCTGTCACCAGAGTGCGAGGAGGGCTTGGGGGAGGGCTCGGGAGGGCTGCACCTGTCACCGGAGTGCGAGGAGGGTGAAGAGAGGGCTCGGGAGGGCTGCACATGTCAGCTGGGTGCGAAGAGAAGAGCCCTCCAGCGGGAGGCCGCTGGAGGGCTCGGAAGGGCCATACACCTGGGTGTGAAGTAGGTGCCGGAGGGCCGCACCTGTCACCCGTCCTGCCGTCCTCTCGATGCGTCCTGTTCCCGCCATCCCGCTGTGCTGGGCCACTCGGCACCTGCTTAGTGTGTGTGAGACCGCTCCATCGTCGCCGGCCTCTCGGTCTAATGAGGTGACCTGACCACACCTCCGCCGGTATGCCGCGCATCCTAGAGACGACATGCTGATCAATTAGTGCTCCTTCCGGTGAGCTACTGCCGAGTGCAGTGGCACTCGCATTTGTTATCACTTGGAGTGAGTTATTCGAGGTAATTAGCTATTTCTAGAACATGTTCAAGCCTACCATGTGATTTATTAGAACAGCGCCTGGCGCAAGGAGCTACAACTTAGTTTATTTTCGATTTGCAAACAACTTTTTCCTTAATTCCTTCTACGCAAAGTTATCTCTGATGTGACACGATGTCTTCCTGTCAAGATATCTCTACATGCCTCTCACCCCAAGTCCGATATCAGTACCATTCCCCTTCCTCCCACATATTCCTTATGGGCGCCCGGGGACCGGCTCCATCACGCCATTCCCTGATGCGCCGTGATAACGTCTCTGGAAAATAAACACCGACGTTATTGCGCGGCCGGTGTAAACAACCCCCGGGGCGAATCTGGGCGGCGGCCCGTCCTCCAGGAGTGGGGAGGGGTGGGGTGAGAAAAGGCGGGGTTGGGCGGGATAGGGCCGGCTAGGGCAGTGTAGGGCAGGCTAGGGCGGTGCAGAACTGGCGTAGAGTGGGCTCGAGGTGATACAGGTGGCATATAAGTGCCATAGGAGCGCTGTGGGCGGTATAGCGGCACAGAGCGTGGCCCCGCGGGCCGGCCTGGCGCCACCTGTCCCTGTTTACCCTCCCGGCCAGGGTAAGCGGCGTTTATTTGTCTGGCTGATGCCGGGCGCACAATGCGGCTGCCCTGTGATGGGTCTGATGTTTTGGCTGGCGCCGGCTGGGAGTCGTGCTGGGCTCCGGAAGGACGGAGATGTGATCGCGACGACGCCGAGTGGCACGCATTGCCACACGGCTGATTGGGGCCGGCCCGCTACGAGGGTGGGCCAAAACAGGGGCGGGTACTGGCCGATGAATCGGAGTACAGGGCTTATCAAGACCGGCTCACTACGAGGGTGGGCGAAAACAGGGCGGATACAAGTCGACGAAGGGAGGGAAGGAATGAAAAGGGCGGTGAGATGGGAGGATCTGCGTAGATATTACGGAATTCTCTGCAATTAGAGACGGTCCGAGCTAACTATACCAAACAAATGCGAGCCCAATTAAAACAGAAGGGCGATTGAGATTAACCCGCGCCCTGATGGTGGGGCCATTTTGGCCCCCCCCCCCCTGTGGGTTTTCTTAAATAGCGAGAAAACGGCGGCGCGCAGCGCCGCCAAATTTTTGGTACCTTACCGGGCATCAATTTGACACCTTCACACAAAATTTCAAGTCACAGGTCACCTCAGGTCAGGAGTTATTGAGGTCAAACTGAGGTCACGTTCGAGTTAAAATGAGCAAAAAACATGACATCTTGAAACGCTCACCAATTCTACAGTTAACAAGCAATTTTAAAGTTCTTTTTGTGGTTGTGTAGAAAAAAGACGGCGCTACAAAACTGCTATCTCGGATTTTCGAAATTTTGGGATTATGACTCTCAAAAATAAAATATTGATTTTGTTAGAAAAACTAATTTTTTCGAATTTCGAATAAACCGGAATATATGTGATAGTCCCTGCGCTCTTCGATATACATACCAAATTTTAGATCGATACCTCTTTTTTGGCCAAGTTATAGCGAAAAAACTGTTAAAAATTGATGCCATCAAATTTTTGAACTCATTTTTTAGCAATTCTAGACGTCGTAGCGCAGAACGGAGACCACCATTGAACTCCCCTTGATGAGCTGCATCGCATCGATACCCATTTTATGCAAAAATATTAGCTTTGAAATTTGACCTAATTTGACCTGACCTTGACCTGACCTTGACCTGACCTTGACCAAAACGTGACCTAAGCTGGCCCAAAAGTCTGCCTGACCCACATAGTCGCATTTGCCATGTCAAATGGACCATAAAACATGTATCACACGACACTTTCATATTGTGACCCCCCCCCCCCCGTGACCTGACCTCTGTGACCTGACCTGGTATCAGTGACCTCAAATAGCAAAATATGTGTTTGATGAACATTTCCCCATCGATGATTTTCAATGAAATGCATTTTACTCGATTTTACAACGCATTTCTTGAAATGCCTGTAAACGGTGAAAATTCGACCTTTGACCTGACCTGTGACGTCATCGGTTTGACCGAGGTCAATGAAATTGGGTCACAAGGTAGTTCCCCGTTGGGGCTATCCAACGCTGTTTACCGCTTGTCGCTATGTTGCGTGGTTCTCGAGATCTTAGGGGGGGGGGGCCAAAATGCCCCCCCCCCCGTTGCTCGGCAGACCCCATCAGGGCGCGGGTTAAACACGACCAAGATAAACGATGCAAATCCGAAATATTGACGGTCTTCTACGCAATATGAACTGGTTTATTTCAGTCTCTGTCATAATACCCTCTGCATTCTTCTGATTATCTGGTCACGTTTTAAAGGTCCGCATGCTTGTCTCTCGCTCCGTCTCTCTGATTCCACCACAATCTGGTGAAGTGACGGCGGTGCAAACGGCACAAAGTGCAGAGCTAATCCCACGGACCGGGCGCTAAAATCCTCGTCCCTCCTCTCCATCCCATCCTCTGCAGTTGAAGGCTTACAACCGGTCAGTGCTGTTGCTGTACATACGTGGTGTTTGCCTTATTTGTACCCGGGCACCGCAGAGCTGCCAACTGCGAAGGTCAATGCCTGGTTGTTGTTGCGGTGGGTGTCTCTTCCGACTGTTCCTATATGGTCAGCGCTTAATTTATGATGCGGTTTGCAAAGCTGACTCGGTTCGTTTGATGATGTGGCTAGTGGTGATACATTTTTTTTTTTGCAAATAAAGTCTAAAACCGACACTACAAATTTCTCACACCCCTTGGCTCTAAAGGATTCACTGTGTTTAAGGCTGTCTCACTGGATAGCGAACTCTGAATATGGCATGCGATATGCAACAGCGTCGTACATTCAAGAGTTTTTGTATCCATACAAAAGAACATTAATCGAAACTTTTAAACTTCTGGTAATCTGAAACGTACAAAAGATGTCACAAAATGGATTAGCCCGAGCATAAACGTGAGTCCTAACTCCTAACTCCTGTCTCAAAACATTTTGGTGTTTTTCCTTCGTAAAGAAAACCTGACTTTGAAGAGCATAGAAGGAAATACAGAATTTACATATGATTTGCATTGCCTCTGCTAAAGCACCGTCTTATTTTTTATGCATGCATTTCCATTGATTTCATAGCGCATCAAGCCAGCTCTCCTCTGATCGCCGCTGTTGTTTGGTCGCCACACATTCCAGTGTGTCGTGACCGGGTGGCGCCAACAATAGCAGAGTGGCTGGGGTGTGCGGTACAGCGCCCGCTGGCCCGGGGCGGGTCCACCCCCGGGATCGGTGCCAGCGGCGCAAGTGGCACCATACGGCACCTGTCTGACGAACTGTTATGCACACCGCGCCAAATGTTGTGACCATTACCGCTGGGAGGCGCAATTTGTGAGCGGAAACATTGACTGTGGACTAATGGAGCTGTGGTTCTTGGGTGTGTTCACCATTATTTTGGTGGCGGGATTAATGCGAGTGTAATAGTTAATACGTTTTCCGTTCATTGCGTTGATGGAGGTAACGTTTGTTGAGAAATTGAACGCGTTGGGACTGCACTTAAGCACTAAAGCTGCCTTGAAATAAAGCGACGTTGTACTTGCGTTATCCGGAGAACGTAGAAAATGAGTAAGCAATCAAATTGTCCCGTTTTGTAAGTTCTTTTCAGTGCCATGCATTCTCAGGGCGGAAGTCCCGGAAGTGTGTACCATGTTGTCATTAGCGTCTGGTGCCTGGCCGGCCGTGCATAATGAGACAGTCGCCGCTCGTTCCAGAGACAGTTGTAGTTGTCGTCCGCGCAGTAAAAATAGTTTCCACGTGTGACGAGTGTGCGCCGCCGCCCCCGCCGCCACCCTGGCCAGTCCGCCGCCACCGCCGACAGTGTCGAGCCCTTCTAATTAATGAGCACCGTTGGCGTGAGCGCTCTGATTTTTGGCGGCGCTCCCTGCCAGATGTCGACCCGGCCTGGCCCGAGGACCCGGGGGCCGCCTTCACCCCGCGCGCCGCCGCGGTCGCCCTCTACCACAGCAGTTGTCGTCATTGCAACTATACTTCCACCAACACTGTCTCTGCAACAATGTCTCATCAAGTTTCGTTCTGTTTCAGCTCCTGCAGCAGCTGAACACAGGCAACAACCTGGCGTTGTCACCCATCGGAGGCATGGGCGGCCTCTCCACATCGCCACTGCTCTCATCAGGGCTTTCAAATGGCCACGGTACGTAGTCAGCGAGCCTCGCCGAAGATCTGAGGTCACACACACTGCTGAGATATTCCCATATTTCTACCGAAACTAAGGATTCGGAGAAGCTTAACATCACACTTGGACAGGACCTAGAATTAAGCGAATGACCTAGATTTTACGTCCAATTCCTTGACATCACTTTTCTGGGAAGGCCGGATTATCTTTTGCGTGTCGATAGCCTTTCTAAGAACCCTATGGCTCGGGCTCCCTCTCATCAGCGGCATGTCCGGTCGCGATTCTGCGAGTGTGTCACCCAACCTGTGTCACTACGCCTGTGTCACCACACCAGTGTGTCATCTGCGGCAGTGGCGCGGTGACATCTCGGGCGAGGTTGCACCCCACCCCGCCCCTCCCGCAGCTCGGGCCCGTTAGCGATCTGGTCGACTGCTCTCTAATCGCCGGCTGCCTCTTCAGCCATTGTCTCATCTTCCGGTGACATAATGGGCTAAATGGGACCACCTGTTGTGAGTGTAGAGGGTTTTCCGTTCTGGCGTACAGGACACCCCACCCGCATTGGCACGTGAATGCATTAACGGGCGACAATTAACTGCAATGGCCTGATGCCATCGCTTCATTTTTAGAGCCATACTGTAAAAACTTAATTCTTATTGAAACATTTTACGTCTAGTCTGCTATTTAAAGAACTAAATTTGTGGTAAAGTTTATCTTTGATGCTATCATCGTCGTAACAAGCAGCCATTTCTCATAGGCGCCTTGGCTGATGCGCTCCCTCCCGGGGGTGCTCAGAATCGGCTGGCTCTCGATCACCGGGACAGTTGGTCGGCGGCCGGCCCTCAGACGGTGACCTCTTGACCTGTTGAGCGGCTCGTTAGTGGACAGGTTATTTGTCACCGGCTCCTAGCCATCAGGGCAAGCGACATCTCTATCCTGTCAATGTGCTGGCTCCGCGCCAGGGGTGCTCTTCGAGCTGTCACTTCACACACGGAGGGGTTCCGGCGCCGACCGAGAGCTGTCTCTGGCCTGAACGAGCTCTGACCCAGACCTGGGAGGACCGCCCAACGCATGGTGACCTTAGGTGACCTAGTCCTTAGATGGTCTGTCTCCCAGTTGATACTGGACCTTACCCGAAATGACGTGGTTGATGCGTCTAAGTCATCGCGCAGATCTATGTAGAACGGAACTAAAAGTAAGAACTTGATGCTCATTGCTCTTTGAAAAGCCTTTTGACCAGAAACTATTCTACAGTATATGAGGAGGTCGTCGTTGAATCCTGCGCACCATCGGAAGGAGTTAATGACGATAAACAATAAACATTTTCCATCACTTGAGCATATCAGAACTTTAAACACCAACTCCACAAAGCCCTCGGGAGTCGGAACGACCGTTGTCCCACCGTTCCACCCCTCATGGAGCCATAGTGCGTGCCACATACCACCCACGTCGGCGTGTCGGCGTAGTCCCCGAGTGAACACCGACATCACCATCAGTCTCGTCTTCAGCGGTCTGGTGGACGGTGTAGTGCGCCATTCCTTACTCTGACGGACAGCCTCGCCGCGGTGGGTCTCCCGTCACAGGCGCTCAACCCGTGCCCCGACCACACGTGGCGCCTCCACTGGCGCCCACCGCTGTCAACTGCTCGAGCTGATGACTGGAGTTCCGGTGACACCGCTCAAAAAGTCGCCCTGCATCGCAAAGAAGCGATGCGACTCGGACAACTTAGACGACAGCCTTGTCAGACACTCCACCAAAGTGATCTCAATTTAACGCCGGAATAGCCGCTCGGCGCCATCGCTTATCTCGAGGTGCCTCATTTCGCTCTGGCGGAGAAGTTAGAGGCCGCGGACGATGGTCGGCGGCCGGCTGGATGAGATCCAGATCCGGCGGCGCCACTCGTTCATCAGACCCGGCTCTGATAAATGTCCTGTGATGATGGCGGCCTGTCGCGTGCCGCACCTGTTGGCGCTCCTCCCGACAGCCGATTTTAATCCCAATATCCGCCGCGAGATTGCTTCCAGACCGTCCCACTCCACTCCTGTCAGCCATCAGGCTGTCTTCGACTTGGCATCGCTAACCGCAGCACCGCGGCGGATTCGGCATCGACCCGGCTCGATCCTAGGCTACTCCATCTAGCACAGTTCAACTGTTCCCTACCAAGCGCAGCCAAGTCTGCATGCGAACATTCCGTAGTTGAGTATTGTTGCATTAGTTGTAAATGAAATGTCCCACCTATATTTGCTTTCTTGCTTTCACCATCTTTTCTCCCCTCTTAGCTATTGCCCATTATCGTTAACTTTTGCCTTCGACCATCTGCCAAACGCACATCCTTGAAATCTCTTCCGTCGGACCTCACTCGTGCATCCCAGCATGAGCCCGGAAGCTCTTTTGGCCAGCCTTACATCCTGTGACGTATGTGGACGTCACATGACGTCATATGACGTGATGTGCTGCCACGGTGATCCCTCTGTTGACCCGGGATTGACGTTGATCCCTGTTCGTAGCGCCGTTGCCAGGTCGTTCCCGTCGGTCGCCCCCGTAACCAGCGGTGGGTGGCCCGTCGGTGAAGGGAAAATCTGATCAGCGACAAACATGAAATAGCTATAAGCTCGTATAGGTATTTTTTACTCATGTAGCGAGCACGAAAGTGGAAGGCAGAAAAGATGAGTTAGTCGAAACAGAAACGGTTTTATTAGCGGCGAATTATAACCATTGTTAGATAATTAGACCAGTTGGTTCATTTACGATCGACATAGCTGAACTCAACTGATTGGGAGACATAATGAAAAGCTTTCGATGCGTTGGAGTGGAGCACACATCCACTGGAGCACCTGCTGCAAGCAGCTGCCTATTGGCCTCCAATTAACGCGAATAATGGTCCATAAAAAGGGATTGTTTGTGTTCGCCCGTCGGCTTTCTTTATTTGTATGAAGACGCCTGCTGAGCACGCACTATTTCAGTCGTGCTTGGACTCGAGCGAACCCGTAATCACGAACGATTTATTATATACTTCCTTGTCATTGATTAGAGCCTTAAATCAATATTCAACGCATCGATTTCGAAGCAGGTCTGTTGTCACTGCAAATGGGTGCCTGTATCTCTACTTGCCTAACTGATTTACCCAAGCAACGCTCCATGTTCTCTATACTGTAATCCTAATTAAAATAATTCTTTTCTCGAAAATCAGAACCATGCATACATTATGTGTTGTTATTGTTCAGCGGGACAGTCAATACGTGAAATGGGAACAGCGTGTGGCAATCATTCGTTCGGTGACTTGTGTCTCCACTGACGGCCACCCTCTCCCCTCTGTGCGCAGGTCTGCAGAGTCTGGCCGGTCTGGCGGGCTCCGGAATGACCCTGGGTCACAGCACGGGCGGCTCCACCACCGACCTGTCCAATTCGGGTCTCCAGTCGCTCATGGGCGGCCTGCAGGGATCGGTACCCAGTGAGTTCCCTCTTCCCTCGGCTTCTGTTGCACGACATCTCGGTAGTTCGGGACCGTCGACTCGGCCCCGGTCTCGGCAGACGTTCTGACAGGTCTGCGGCCGTTCTGCACTCTGTCGATGCCGTGTGTCGTCCCGCGCGGTGCTTTCTGTCCCTGGTGGGTGTGTTTGTATGTCTGTGTGTATGTGCCGTGTTTGGTTTGTTGAGGGCTCTGTGGGTGCTCCAGCCTCCTGTCAGGTGACCTCAGTTGGTAATCATTCAGGGTTGATGGATGGAACGCCACCGATGCGCTTTGGTGGCTAACTTTGAAAGATACTTACACCATAGAACCCTGTTACTACTTACTTTTCTGAAATGGATACGCTTCGTTACCAATCATCATCGATTTTCATGACAATAAGCTATATTCGGCTTTTGAATAATGCTCATAGCTCAGCTCGAAAATAATGAAAAGAACTAAGCAAAATATCTGACCTCAAGCCCACATTACCATGTGTTTGATGTCGAAGCTCA
This sequence comes from Amphibalanus amphitrite, assembly GCF_019059575.1. NCBI lineage: Eukaryota > Metazoa > Arthropoda > Thecostraca > Balanomorpha > Balanidae > Amphibalanus > Amphibalanus amphitrite. The sequence goes on from NW_024882065.1 coordinate 267,804, forward strand.
ATGAAACCACGTCACCAGCTGCCTTGTCTAGGCGTAGATTAGCGACATATACTGGTCGGCTGCTTTGCTACTTCTGTCGGTTAATATCTTCGTATTCCTGTGGCATGAGCTTCTGTACACAGTAACGGTCACGTTTCGTGTTTCTGACCGGTATTCTGACCCCGTCTGACCGCCGCTTTTGGTGCATGCTGGTTCGTCCGTGCCTTATCGTATCCGAACCGCTCGGTTCTGACCTCTGTGTGTGCGTGTTTGTGTGTTTGTGTGCGTGCGCGCGCGTGCCGCTCTGACCTCGGGTGACCTGTCGCGCCTGACCTCACGTGTTCTTCGTTTCGTAGATTTGACTACCGTCAGCCTGGCGCCTCTGGCAGCTATGAACTCTAACAGTATAGGCCTGCCGGGCCTGGCGTGTGGTAGGTAGAGCGGGCGCAGTGGCAGCCTCTCTCCCTCTCTCTCCCCCTCTCACCAGCGCTTTGTGTGGGCTCACCAGGCTGGGTGCCGGTTTAATCAGCTTCACCTAGGCTGCTAATAGATACAGAGAGTAGCGGTAACTTAGATATAAATGTCATGTGCTATTTGTGTGGAGAACCTACCTATGCATCGGCGAGGGCAACTGAGTCGCCAAAAATTGGTCTATAGACTGGTGCCACCAAAGCCCACGTCATGTGCTCAAAAACAAAAAGGAACGTACATATAAATGTAGCTTCACTTGCTATTGGAAATATGTTTTTTGCGGTCTAAATATTTAAAATTTAAATGTCTAAATATTTAAGGTTTATTGTTAAAGTAATAGAAAATATGTCATCCCTTTCTATGAATAACTTAGCTCTGTTTCGATAAAAACTTAATTAATTAACTCGTTTTCAAACGAATTAAAAACGCTATTTGTTGCCAAACTTTACGAGAATGCTTATGCCATTTCCAACCAAACATATGCATGAATCCTTAGCCTTACATCTTGCATGCCTGTTTTCAGTGTTACCGTTTATCTACAATCGATGCGTGAATGCCTAATACTACCAAATAACACCCCATTAATTCAGCATCCTTTCAGCCATGGACATTGCAAATCAAGTAAGCGTTTCTTAGCACTAAACATTCATCGTATGTCTTTAAATTACTGCCAAAAATACGCAATTATTGGAACAGCCTGAATACGGGCGGAGATCAGAGATACCGACATCTGCCAATCCTTCTCTGTAAAAAGCCCCTGTCCGCTATGGACTAACGCGCAGCTCCGACAGGCACGCTGGCCCAGTCCAGCCCCGTCTCCTCACTGCCGGTGACGTCACTGGCTCTCGGAGCCGGCTCTATGACGTCACTGAACGGCCTGGGCGCCGGCTCCGGCCTGGAGTCCCTCGGCGGCTTCTCGGCGCTACAACAGTATGCAGGTGAGTATCTTATGCTAGAAAAGACCTGGCAAATTTTGATAAATATACTCGTCCGATAGAAAGACGAGCCCCAAAGGAAGGGTAGTATTCTGGATTGTGGCGCTTTGTAAGCTGATGCCTCACTTTTTAGGTCATTGATGACCGTTTAAAGTGATTTTTAGTGTCTAAAACATCAATAAGAAGTACTGGCGTAGGCTTCGAAGCCTTCATCGGGGGCTTCACTCCCTGAGGTCTAAATTTCAACCTTCCAAACCCACTCGCCCTGCCCATGCGACACGGCATCTGCACAACATCCCCCTCTCCGCCCCCAGGGTACCCGGCGTACACGCAGAACGCGCTGGCGGCGGCGAGCAACGCGGCCGGTCGGCAGATGGAGGGTCCGGACGGCTGCAACCTCTTCATCTACCACCTACCGCAGGAGTTCACCGACTCCGACCTGGCGCAGACCTTCCTACCCTTCGGCAACGTCATATCGGCCAAAGTCTTCATCGACAAACAGACCAACTTGTCCAAGTGCTTCGGTGAGATATGGTTGTTCAAAAAGGTTTTAGAAAACTCTTGTGTCCGAAAAATGTCTTGGTAGCCCTTTTCTTTGGCACATGCCGGCGTATTTCTTATGAGACACAGTACATGGAATGTAATGTGTAATTGAGACGGGTTACACAGCACCCAATGTGCTGTGTAACCCGTCTCAATATATATATATTTGTCTATTACTACTCAACTCGTAATGTGTAATGTGCATAGTCCGGGAGTTCTTTTGCCTTTAATTAAGAATAAGTGAATGTTTGCGAAGGCATCATTAAAGCAAGCGTCTTTGCTCTATTTTAATGTGCGCAAAATGCACCTTATATTCTAGTATAACATTGATTTTTAATAAGACGACTTTATCATGCTTCGCTGCATTTTCGATGACCTCAATCGCCTTTTGACGTCCGTTTCAATGTTTCAGGCTTCGTGTCGTACGACAACCCGAGCAGTTCCCAGGCAGCCATTCAGGCCATGAACGGCTTCCAGATCGGCACCAAGCGGCTCAAAGTGCAACTGAAACGCTCCAAAGAGGCCTCGAAGCCATATTAGCCGCCGGCCGAGTAGTGCAAGTAAGTTTTGGTCCGTTCTGTGATACTGACATCCGAGAGACCTACGCTGACGGGGCAGAGATGCCCGAACAGTCTCTCGAGTGCGCTCCTCCGGGCTCGGAGGCGCGAGCTGTCAGGTCTGCCCTCAGGCGATGCAGTCAATGTCAAATGCCGTGCGCGAGCGTCGAGTCTCTGTGCGTGTTTCCGGTTTGGCGGTGTGCTAGAGGGTCCGGTGATGATGCTGAACATGATGCAATGAGCTTGAAGGTGTCTCTGATGGTGGCATTAGATGCTGGCTCCGTGACCAGCGTATTGGTACAAATATGCCACCCATGCTCCGCGATATTGTATCGAAATGTGCGCGCCCATTGGGTGAAAGCTAGTCATGCCAAATATACGCCCAGTTCAGGTGGTGCCATCATGGTGGCCAGTGAGAGTCGTTTTGTTTGTAATGGTCGATGTGAATAGCGTGGTCGTGTGCCGCAAAGATTTGTACAGTGTACTGTTTTACATAAAATATAGCCCTACATGTAACATGCTGCATTTTCAGGATACGTTTCTTACAAGATTCACTAATTGCAGGATCATCACTAACCTCATCAATGTTATTTTGTAATGGAACTGAAATAGCGTCTTGTACGATGTTTTACGTCAACCATAACCAAATAGTAAACCTTTAATGTCAATAGTTAAACTGTGTACAAACCTTTACGTCTCTTCTGTTTGTCTGTGTCTGTCTTCCAGGGGCGATCGTCCCGCATCTCTGTCGTAGTAATCCGTTATCCGTAATAAGTTTTATTTCGTTTCTCGTTTGAACTGGACCGGTTCCGTTTGCTTTCAGTGTCGACCGTCGTCTCCCGGGGCACACAGTGTCTCTGTTGCGCTTGCCATTCCACTGTTGGTCATTAGTTATCACCGTCACTGCACATTTAACCCCGTGTCCCTGTGCAATCGTCTCTCTCTCTTTCTTCTTATACTTGTCGCCTCTGCTTGTCGCCCGCCGGCCCCGCGTCTCTCTGGCGCGTTCCGTCGGTTTGTGTCGCTAACACGGCTCCTCTTTTCTCCCCTAGATTGGCTAGGTGGCGTGTGTGACCCCGTCTGTCTGCGCCACACAGTGCCAGTGCCGGCGCCCCGGCCCCGGCCCCGGCCCCGGCCCCGCTCCGTCCCAAGCAGGACGGCCCCGCGCGCGCGCCACGCTCGTGCCACGTGCCACGTGCGCTCGCCTGCGCGCGCTGACTGCCCGGCGCAGCCCTGTTATAGCTCTGCCGCAAACGGTGGCTCAGTGGCGCCATGCTTTGTTGCCATGAATGTACATTTTGTAGTCCTGTTTATTGAGTTTTGTGTTTGTCGGCTGTTCGTTGTTTTATGTTTTACCGTAAGGCGGCCGGGAGAGACGACAGCCGAGAGGATGCCAAAGGAACAAAACTTGACATTCTTTCCACTTTAAGTCTCATTTTTGCAAGAACTTTATACCAACTTTTACAAGAACTTTTTACAAGTCTGAACGACGAATCATGCTTAGTTCTAGGCTAAACGTAATAGATCTCCCAAAATTATTGAAGGTCGCTTCCCTTCATAGGGCTATATTGCAATAAACCGACTTCTAAAACATAGTAAGTTGTTGTTTGTGTACATTTTAACCCCTGATCTTTTGATAACGAGCTGCTATTTTAATTAACCAGCAATTACTGGTCCTCCTTGTCCCGTGTCTTCCGGCCGCCGCTTGTATGGGCTTTGTAGTGCTAGTTGAATCTTTGTGGGTGTCGCTACAGCTTTGTGTTTAGTTCTCGTTTTACCCTTTTCTGCCTGTAAATGTTAAGTTTGTCAGCGTTTTATGTGGCATGTATGTCTCACAGAGAGCGCTATCGGTTTTTACCCGTCCTCTGTTGTTGAGAGGCGCTACGATACAGGGTCAGAGTACGAATTTGACGTGAATCATGAGAACAAATAGCCGGTAAATGTTCGTCTCTCAGAGTCGTCAGACGATCTATCATACCAAATAAGCTAAACGAGGGTGTGGCATCCTGTCAGCGTTCTCCGTAAGCCAGTCGCCTGTCGCGCGCAGCATACGGAATCACCTGGCGGTGGTCTCTGAGGCTGCTGCTCGCGACGGAGGTGAATTGTTCTGAGCGGAGGTACTGCTGATTGGCCAGGCTTTATAGCTTTGGCGGTACCAGTTTCCGTGTCCCACGTCTCCCAGGCTGAGCATCCTATGTCACCTGCGCTTTTTCTGATCCGAAGCCTCTTGCACCAAAATACCTAGCTAGGTACAATCGGCAAAGTATAGTCATAGAAACTTTCATACGACAGTAAATTATCTTGCAACAACTTCCTAACCCAAACATACAGTTGTTGGGGAGAATTTCAAGGCGAATTGTCACATTTTTCAAGGCAGGCAGAGTTTTTCGAGTGTGTGTCCGGTGCAAAAGAATCTAAGTGAATCACATCGCAATTTACCGCAATTTACCACCAAAATATGGAGTATTTTGGTGCCTGATGCTTCTGTTTTCATTTCGCTAAAAGAGCATCTTTACGATTTTATGGATCTCCAGCTCTATCCATAATTCCATCTGATCCAACGTTGCGAAAAACAAAGTAAAGTGCCCTCCTCTCCCGATCTGCCCCGATCCTTGATCTTGTCGCTGCCGTTGGCGAGAGCGCATCAACATGTGATTGAATCTCGCACTGGGCATTGCAGGCCCGCCGTACGGCCGGGTCGGCCCCCTGAAGACACGATAATATTACCTCGCCAACGCCAGAGCTAGTGCTAGTCCATTTATATACCGTGCGACCTTGAGGGTGGTGACAGTGTTCTGCAGCTATCATGGTAGTGGCAGGTCTACACGATGCATTGTGATTTGCCCGTGACATGCGTTTGTGTACATTGAAAGGGATTATATATAAATATGGAGAAGAATTTGAGGGTTTTGCTTTGTATGGACTGCCGACCGAGACAGAGAGCAGACAAGTATTGTTCACGCGTCAGGACGTATTTCTGCTCGTGAACACCGATAAGCACACGGTCACAGACAAGGTAGTATGTACCTATCACAATACCTAATGCGCATGTATTTCATGAATTTATTGAGTGCTGACGTCAGACGGCCTAAAACTAAGCGGTTTTTAAATATGACATAAGAAAGGGAGTTCCAAAGCGGAAAATTCGCTCAGTAATTTTAAAAGAAGCGTATGTACATTTCGTAATCGCATAAGGTAATCCCAAACGTTATAGGTACTTACCTATGCTGTGTGAAGCATATAATTTGAAAGCCACAACTGTGCGTTTTCCGTACACTCAAGACGAGTATAATTGATACAGTTCTCCAAGCTCTTGAAGTCGATTTAAATCTTTGACTAACAGACCCATCAACTTCGACAATGGAGCGAAAGATAGTATGAAATAGTGATATCAAGAACATGATTTCTAAAATCCATGAAGCAAAATTTAAAAGTTTTATCAATTAAATTTTAATGGGAAATGTCATAATCAGTTACGTTATCTTCACAAGAATAACGATTTCCGGACAGGCGAAGATTGGTGAGGTGCCACCATTTAACTTTGGCAAGCTATGTTCGGCAGATGGTTCGTCAACAATCATAAATTACCGAGCCACATTTATTTTTCTCCGCAGAGGGACGCTGAATAACCTGACCACTTTTCCTAATAGAGGTCACACATCATATCAACAATCCACGATCGGTTTGCGTAAAGACTAAAGACACTCTGATTTGTGTTCGTTAATGGTTTCTTTATTTTTGCATCATTTTATTGTAGTTTCATAACGACTAAGAAATATGGTTAAACTTGCATCGATGTTGTCAGTGACTCGTTTCGAATTAAAGTTATTCAGCTTAAAAGTCCATCCAAGGAAAAACCTAAACCTTCAGTGGGGCAAAAAAGTCCATCCCGTCTCAAGCAACGAGAGGAGGCACCTGTGCTCGCCCGCCTAAGGCAGTCCCGAGCAAAGCCCTATCTATATACCGCCCCGAGTGGTGACAGTCGTCGAGCGAACCGCGGCGCTGATGTTCGTCCACCCTCAGGCGATTGGTCACGTGACTAGTGCGAGCGGCCGGCGGCGGCGAGGCAGCGCGGCGGGCGGCAGGGCAAGGGGGACGTGCTGAGAGACGCTGCAATGGGAGCTCGCGGCCGTGTGTTTTGTTTGAGTTTGTGGGTATGGACGGTGTGTTCTGAGTGGAATAGATTGGTCACGAGCAGACGTGCGTTCAAGAAAGAAGATCTGTCGCTTTCCAGCTTGAGGTCGAGGCATGGTAATGTAATCTGAATCAGCTGTAGACACGCCATATTTGGCATTCGTCGTGCATAAGGCATATTGCTCAAGCCACAGTAATTGAAGTTGCTGGTAATTCGGCAATGGAAAATGTGCCGGTGGTACTGGAGCTATGCCAAAAGACATCGGGAGGCGGTGAGAACAAGGACACCCTGAAAGGTAAGTTCTTCTGTCCCACTGCCCCTCCCCCCTCCCCACTCCTCCGCGCGAAGGTAACTCAACAGCTGACAGCGCGAGTAGCGACCCCACATTATATTGAAGTACTGCCTAGTCCACATAGATGGCGTTAGTGGTAAACGCCTGTAGTTATGCTGTACCGCATGACACAAAGCTCGGCTCCGTCTTACCGATCGGCTTTTCTGTGGGCTTTTAAAACGATTAAGAGTGAATACGACGGATGGATAAGCATCAAATCAGACATGAAAGGACCATTTTGATGATTACTGGAGCCTAGGCATGCCGTTTCGATGTGACATCTGTTCCGGAACGTGCTATTACGCTGATGACATCAGCCCAGATTTAGGCATGCAAGCACAACTAACTGCCCGAAGAGTGGTGTGCCGGCAAGACACTCCACATTCAGCGAAGTAAGCAGTCCTCTAAATGTTCGGCGCACTCGATATATTGTACCTACAAATTTGACCTGCCAAGCTTATCACGAAATGGAGGAAGGTAGCCACTAGTGAACTGTGGAATGCGATTACCGACGTGACTGATGATACAGTCGTCAATTGTGCTTCAGTGTTAATTGACGTTGCAGTCATGTGATGTTTATCATGCAAGAGCACACATTTCTCTCTTAGTTAGTTCAGCGCCAAGATGAGGACCTGGATGTAGCTTCTTCTTACACTTATAGGTAGGTATCCTTTAAAAAGGATTATTCCAAATGTATCGCACAATGACTTAAGGTTGTAATGATGTTCGTACTCACTCAGATGATGTCTGCAGTGGAGAAGATCTGAGACGCTATGAGCGCTATGTTCATACATAAGTCCATGGCAAAAAAGAAATAAAAATAACAGTAAGTACTTGCGACCAATACCAAAGTACCGGTATCACATGTTAACAGCTTCATCTGGTCACTCTTTTGGCATGTCTTACTGCAAATGACATGCTCATGCATAACGACTTTTGGTACTGTTACAAAATGTATTTTACAGAATTAGCTCCAACTATTCACACACCGAAACTGTAAACATGGGGTTTAATGGTTTATGCGCACAATGCACTGTCAACAATAACCTTGCAAGGACGGTAGACACTTGTCGGTATATACACATCGCCGGTATATAAGCTGAACTCTGCTTTCCTATTTATTGTATTATGCCTACACAAATCAATATTGATCTTCTGCCGTATAAATCGAAGCCTGCTCACCTCCCTCAGGATAGCCCAAGCTTCAGAATGACTTCTTTACCAATCACCACCGTCAACCGAAGGCAAAGCACAGTGCTGAGTTCTCTGAGTTCTCCTATAACAGAGTTCCTCAATCGACCTGCATCCCCCTGGCGACAGTCTGACGAACCACTAGTTCACTCCGGCGGCGCCGGGCGCCCCCACTCGGGCCTGGTCGGGCACGGCACCTCACCACTGACCACTCTGACGTCATCGATTGCAAAGCCGGCCTGCATGCCGATGGCCTCGATTACGATCCGCGCCGTGTCCTCGGCGGAGGGCAGCTGGACCTGGCCGTAGTGCCACGTGTAGCGGCGGCCGGTGTGACCCGTCTGACCCTGGGTGACCTGCCAGAGCAGCTCAGTGGTGCTGTTGTCAGAGCCGAGCTGGCGCCGCAGTGAGAGCGATGCGTCCTGCTGCACACCGCCCAGGCAGGTGTACCACAGGCTGACGCAGAGCTGGGTGGAAGCTGGCACCTCGGGAGAGACGAGCCGAGCCGTGGAGCGCTGGTTGAACGGGTCAAAGTACTCGTACCCGGTCTCGACGCGGTGCGTGTGGTCGAGAAGCTGCGGAATTCCCGCTCCACTCGCCGCCGAGCGCCAGGTCTCCGCTCCTTCCGCCGGTGACGTCACTGTCCAGCGGCACTCCCCGTCGTCGAACCAGCAGTCGAACGGTGAGACGGCCGCGGCGGGCGGCAGGACGGCACAGTCGCCCTCGTGGACCACCACGTCGTCCACACCGAGCAGGCCGCTGACGCCCGACCCGCGGACCGCCTCCAGGGCGAGTCTGACGGGCGTGTCGGCCGGGAACGGTGCCTGGGCCAGCACCCAGCCGTGACGCAGGTGATTGTTCACCCTCCAGATGGCCCGGGTGTCGTTGCTGGTGGCGTTGATGTGAAGGACTTGAAGGCTGCCGATTTTCGGCATGCTGGCGATGTGGGACGCCACGTAAACCCAGAAGCTGAGACAGGCCAGCGGTCGTGCGCGGATTACCGGCGACAGCACGGTGTCCCTCGCACCAGCCTGGTGTTCGTACCCGTCCACGTCGAAGCTGAGGAAGTGGTCAGCCGGCTGGAGCGGCGGCGACCCGAGAGCGATGTGCCCGCCAGGCGCGCGCGACCACAGCCGCCGACCGGTGCTGCTCAGTTCCCACGAACACGTGTCGTCCCTGAAGTGGCAACTGGCGTCGACACGGCCTGCCGAGGCCGGCACCGTCGGACACGCTCCGGGCTCCACTCGAATGGAGTCGACAGCGATATCGGCGGCGTCCGGCTCGCCAATCTCCGCCTCCAGCTGGACCATGAAGCGGTTCGGCGAGGCCACAGTCACCCTGCCGAGCTCCCAGCTGAGGGGCGACCCCGAGCCTCCAGAGACGCTCCACAGCACCTTGGCGGTCGGGTTCTCCCCGCCGGATACCTCTCGTACTGAAAGACGGCCCACGCCCGCTCCGAACATGTTTGTGTAGAAGCTGAGACAGAGCGGGTCCGGCGTCTCGAAGACGGCGCTCTCCAGTCTGGCGATGTCTCCCGATCGGCGCGGGTGAGACGAGTCGATGAACGCGTACCCGCCGACGCGGCTGACCGAGTGTGAGCTGCTCTGGTCTCTAATGGGGCCCGTGACGCCTCTCCGGCTGCCGCGGCCCAGCTGCCAGTCAAAGTCGTCACCCTCGTCCATGTTGATCCAGTTGCAGAGATCCTTCTCGAAGTTGCAGTCGCTGTCACACGCACCTTCAGCGAGGGAAACATCGTCGATGGCGACGTACGCTCGGCCGGCCGGCGAGGGAAGGTGCGGCACCACCTCGAACACAAGTCGGTGCTCGAAGCCGGTGTTGAAAGAGATCTTGCCTTCCTTCCATGCACCATCAGTCGAGTCGCGAGCTTCCCACAGTGTTTCTGTCATGTTCTGTTTGTGGACAACGTAGTCCCGACTGGTGGTATTCACAACACTATCGAAATTTTCGGTAAAGTTTCTCGACTGCGCCGGCATCTCTGTAGACCCTGGCTCGTTCTCACGAGGCCAAGAAGTGTGGTTTGGCTGAATGGTCGGCACATGATCCACTCTCAGCACTCGCAGACTTCTCACACTGGTTCCGACAGAGCTGTACTTAAACCGCAGACATCGTCCTACCGGCCCGGGCGGCGGCCTTACCGGCGACGTCAGCCAAGCGCTCATGTAAAAGTCCGGGAGAAACACGTCTCTAAATACAGACGCATCGACAAAGACGTAGCCCTGGTCGGCGCCCTCCTCGCCTCCTCCGGCGTCCGTGGTGGGACCTCCCAGGTAGAAGGCAGACTCGGGCGCGCCCCGCCTCCAGCTATAGTGACGGTAGGGCGCTCCGTCCAATCGCCACCAGCACGTCGACTCGGAGAAGTCGCAGTCAGACTGTTCGCCGTCCTCAGACTCGACTCGGCCCGACTGTGAGTCATCGTCTCGTGTGCTCGGTACTGATTCTGTCTCACTCGTGGATGGAGGAGTCAGCAACCCGGGATCGATTCCAGTTGGTATTGAGCGTGCTGTGGCAGAGGCTGTTTCATCCGAAGGAGAAGTATGCTCGGATGTATCTGCTTCTGACGGTGTTGAATGTCCTGTAGGCTCTTCTTTGTTCACTGGTGACGGAGTTGTAGTCTCGCGGACGGTTTGCGGGGCCTCGGTGCCATCGCCGCTGGTCTGCTGAGATTCTGTGGTGGTGTGGCTCGTCTCCCGTTCTTCAGTGACGCTTGGAACAGTCGTTCCTAGGGTAGTCTGCGCATCAGCCGGCTCAGTGGAGGTTACACTAGCCGTCGTCTCTCCCACTGTCTCCTGCCTCGTCAGCCTCACAGCGATCACCAGCACCGTGACCAGCAGTGGCACCCTGGCCATGTTTCCCCTCTGCTCTCACCGCCACCACTGCGGGCGCGGCACGGATAGACCCCGGTCCATCCAGGGGCGGTGGCAGCGGAGGGCGCCGACCCCCGGATAGTCAGTCCCCCGGCGTCCCCTCGGACAGACCGGAAGGCGACCAGCCAGTGCGGACACCGCCCGGGAGAGCTTGTTAGTGATACCCAGTCTGGTAGTCGATTTCACTCACCGGCTGGTCTCCTAACGACCGGTGTGTGAAACTGGAATTCCTCCGGAAAATGCGAACCCATTGCCGCCTCTGCGATTGAAAAGCATCACCGACCCGGCACGAGCTGTAGCTGGGGTGCGCTATTGTTTCCGCTGTTATTGGTATGGAGATTTTATCAGGTGCGTGGATGCGGTAGGATGGCGCCGGTTGGGTGCGGTCGGCGGCGGCGCTTTGGACCGGCAGCGGACGCGGCGGGAGGGGACGGAGGGGAGGGACTCGCCCCGCCCGTCAACACCTCCACTCGTCATGCGCTAACTGCCGAGCCGTATCGATAGAGCGGCATTTAGAGCGGCCGTCGGCGGAACAGCCGGTAGCCGGTCAGACATTGTCGCTGCCAGCAGCGGGGAGGGGGAGGGGTCCGTCCAAAAAGGTTCCCCCGAGCACTGACGAGTGAGAGCCATGCCACCCGCGCCGAGCGGGCCAGTGGGCTCGATCGTCAACTGTCAAATGCCTGTCATTGGAGTCGTAAGGTTTGGAGTTATGGTAGTAAACAAGCCAGTCGGGTGTAGTTATGCATTTTATACGCGATACGGAACAAACAGCGGCGACGGAATGTGCAGTATATTCATGTAAACATTTGGCAATGACAATATTTGCACCAGATGATTATTTGTCGCCGAGGATAGACGTGATTGGACGGATATAATTTGTTTACGCTTACCAACTTATTACCACTTATGATCACGGCTGAACAGCAATCATCATTCATTTAGTATCCAACAAAGTATAACTTCAGTCAAATCGTAATTTTCCACAATCTGTACAAAAATAATTGCTGATTCCCACAATAATTCGTCATTCACTACCTTTGGTGAGATAAATATTAAATACAGGTACTGATATGTAACAATCACCAACAATTATGTACATATCACAATATATTTAGACATTCACAAAACCTAAACGGTAATAGGAATAACTGCATCTGTTTCACATATGTGCACCCAAAGCAAATATTTGTCAACACCATCCTACACAAGTTACGCATAATACTGTACTTATCTGCCTCCTTTAGACAAATGTCTCAATTTTTACACCTCTTTTAACCCATATATGTCCGTGCATTAAACAAGTAGCAGAAATTGTCGAACTTACGAGCATGGCTAAACCAGCACTTCCTAAATCAATAACACAGTACCCAAAATAGACAATTACCCTTCGCACCAAAGACGCTGTCAATACCCTCACGCCCGTACATATACGAGAGCCAACGGGTGGGACCTCAAAATCCATAAAACACGTAACCAGGGACTAGGGACGACAAGGACGACACATTAACAGAAATACGTCACTGCGCCGCGCGTTCTGTCCCTGTTAGATTATATTGCTGGACTCGACTATCACCATCATCCCTTATCACGCGTTACAATTCAGTTCCTTATTATTTCCCACTTCACAGTGGGATTATTTCCACACACACATCACTAGAGATGTCAGTGTCACAAGAAGGACGGCAACTCGTCCTGCTGTCAGACAATTGTCACGTCTGACATGGCACATACAAAATCTGTCAGATGTTGATACCCACTGACAATCATACCGCCCCTACACCTAATGCAGCGTCGTTTCTCCCAACGCCAGCCCTAATGTCCAAACCCACACCTCGGATACCTCAGTCGTGTGGTATACCGTGGCGGGTCAGCGGTCAGCCGGCGTAGTCCATTGGAGGTCGGTGGCTGTTCCTCCGACTGGAGAGTCTCGATCCGGTCCAGGAGGCCCCGGACGGCGCGCGGGCCGCCGACATCCGGCGAGCCTCCGTCTCCGCCAGTTCCCGCTCCTTCTTCAGCCTGTAGAAGGCATATAAAAACGGTATAATGTCATTAACATGACATGAAGATTGGACCATGGTATTCGGCATTTCTAATCTTCATGTGCTTATTTGAATGATTGGCTTGCTACGTGCTCAGAGGCATTTAAACATAGGATTGTAAAGCGAACTCCTAGCATACCTTTGATAATATCTGCGAATAACTGATTCGTTTCGCAACAGGTCAGTTTCCCATCTCCAATTCACTGGTCATGTCCTTTGCATGGTGCAGAACCTTCCAGATATTGACATAGCGTATCGCACCTCAATCTTCCTTTACGAGGAAACGAAATTGGTTTTCGTGACAGTTCAGAGCACATTAATAATATACCTGGCATCTACCAAAGGGCACGGCTCTGTGCATGCCTAGCTTTCGAGGCTAACTGCTGATAACTTCCTTGGCAGCGAGCCCACGTGACTGGGGAAGGGTTTGACTGAGTGGGTCATCGGAGCCATGCTACTCGCTATGGATTTGTGGTCTGTCACGGGGTACCGAGGACGCAGGAAATTGACCCGTTCGCTGGAGTAGCGCGTACTAGGGACAATCAATGTTACGACACTGGTGGGCGGTGCCCCCAGGGCCGCACGGACTTCAACGTCCAGCGACGTCCTTAGCTACTTATATAAGATTAGAAATAAATTTACACATGCATTAAGGAACACTTTAGTCAAAAATACGTGTAAACTGCTATCGTTTGAGGTCGGAGGACATGCTTATGAAAACACACATTCCTTGAACAATAATTGTCGTTTTCACGACGGCCATCTGGTACACATTTGGTGCAGTAGTTAGGTGCAGATTTGGTGCAGGTTTGGTCAAATTAGGCTCAGCTGTTGTTCGGTTAGAACACTGAAATAAATTCATGAAAAGATATTTGGTGTAGATTTGGTCAAAGGTGCATTCGCCAGATAGCCCGTCGTGAAAACGGCTAAAATGTCATTGCCCGGAGTGTCCCGACACGCTGACAGGCTCTCACCTGTACATTTCGGCCTCGAACTGGGCCTCTCGGTCCAGCATCCGTTCCCGGTTGATCTGCAGTTTCACCGTGCCGGGAATGTCAGGGATGGCATATGCTATGATCCCCGTCAGACCGATAACGACGTGCTGAAACGGAGACGGCGGCGGGGCGGAAAGTCAGTCTGAGAACTGAGACTGGAGCGTGACGTAGCCTCAGGGACGAAATTTGACGAACATGCGACATATCCTGTAAATCTTGATTGGATGGAATGGGGCTCTGATGTGCTAATTAATTTTATATTGCGCCCCTATTATTTGTTGACGCATACTAATGATAACAATAAATTACAGGAATTCATTTATAAGAAAATTTTCCACTTTTGTTCAGAGCCAGGAAAACCTGACCTCCGACCTGACCCGACGCTCCGCTCACCTCGAAGACGGCGACGAAGGCGAGTCGCGCGCCGAACACGTGCCAGTACATCATGTTGGTGGAGTAGGGGTTCTCCTCGCCGGTGACGTTAGGCGTACGGTAGCCGCGGTACCGACACGTCTCGTACGTTCTGTTGTCGATCTGCGGGTCCGGCTCGTAGCCCGGCGGAAAGTCGGCAGTGTTGAACACTGCAATGGAAGGAGGCAGTCATTACATGCTGAGGGTATACAGCTACGTGTCCTCTTCAAGTTCAGACTACATATAATTTTTACGATATCACGTCAACAGAAAGTTGCGTTGCGAAGCTTCCAGATTAACTACGTATGCGTGCTGTTAATGCCTTTTCATTCAACGCATCTCCACGCAAGTAACCAGATGGTGTTAAGCATTTTTAATCCTTCTGTTACCTAGTCACTGCATAACTAAAGCCAGCAGCGGCAAGCTTTGTATTTCCAGAATATTAGCATGGCAGTGGCTACGCGTCAAGCGTGGCAAATTACGTGACATCTCTACCCGACGTGTATATACCGAGCTTAGTCGAAGCATCGTCAGGTCCGTGGCTAGTACGTATGTATGTACGCTTAGGTGGATCCCGGTATCAGACAATTCATGCCACTCCACCATTTGGCCTAATTTTTTTTAAATAAAAATAAACTAGTGATAACGTCTGTGCATCCGAAGAGAACCTCGTATTCGTACACAGATGGACTTGCATTAACCCTCGCCCGCACATGCCATTTTCCCATCCTAGAACGCACATGGGGGGGGGGGGGGGGTTGCCACCCCCCGCGCCATTTCGTTCCTGTTGGAGATAGAGCTTAGCGGTAAAGACCAAAAAGATTCTTTGGGAAGAGACGAATCCAATGATACCCAGTTTTACCTTCTCAGGTCAGTCATTGACCTTCCAGGTCAGGTCAAACTAAAAAATGTTGCTGTTTTGGGTCACCGTTTGATATCAAGTGCGCTGCTTATCATATACCGATGACGATGCCGTTTTCTGGTGCCAAGCCAGCTAGAACCTCTTTCTCACACTACCCGACCAGGTTTTTGCTGCTGAGGTCATTTCAGGTCAAGTTAGGTCAAGGTCAATTATATGTGTTTGTATGTCTGTGTGTGTCTGTGTGTATACTGATGTGTGCACCGATTGTTTATGTGTCCATATTAGGGGAAGTTGGGGCAATGCCGGAGTTGGGGCAAAGCCGAAATTCGAGATATTTCTAAAACCGTACGACATGGATGCCACGTCTCAGTGATGCTCTGAGGCTTAAGTGACTACAATTATCGCATGTTTGTTACGAGTCGTCATTTGGAATACTTCGGCTGTGAGGGCGCCAAAAGCGTTTTCAAGGTACGTTTCCCTTGTACTACATGCGCCTTTGAAGCTGCATATCTTACTCATTATGCTACCGTTTGTCTGGCCAATTCGGTCAAGTAATCTTCAGCATGTCTTTGCATAAGTGTGCTGCCTATTTGAAATTTATACAGCACGTTTAAAAGTTATGGGCCTGCAAATGAAAGTATGGCTGGCTGGGGTAATGCCGAAAACGTGCAATTACGCACGTTAAAGCACGCTACGTGGACTTTACTGCTGTAGAATAGCAACGCGTATTTTTAGTCAAACAAATTACACTTTCAGCCGGCACAACGGCCTGTTACCTATAAGGAATGATTTATCTGGCATTTTCTTATTATATCACACAATTATAACTTCCAGTGTGCACCAAGCGTCCTCAAGCTCTTAAAACGCGTGTCAGCTTTGATGAATTTTGGATTAAGTTTGAGATAAATTGGCAAAACATCAATGTCGGCATTCCTCGTAGATCATTTATCCCATTTTCGGCTTTCCCCGCAGTCCGGGGCAACGCCGAAAAAGTCAGTTCTTTGATATTTTTAGTTTTTGCGCTTAACGGTATGCGAATTCATCAAATGCGCCTGGTATGTTTGAAAGACAAAAGACTGGCCTCTCGAATGACGCCAGCAAGAATAGCCTATGTTGTCTACCTTGCGTGCTACGGGCGTCAGAAAAAAAGTATTCGGCGTTCCCCCAACTTCCCCTACATGAAATCATGATCTGAGAAGCTTTTACCAAAAATGCAGTCAAAAAACTTCACAAAAAGTAAATTCCACTTGCCTAAAACGCAATTATCTTAGATGACCTAAGTTGACCTTGACCTTGACCTTGACATCTGTACATCGTCGAACAACATGTTCCATGATAGGTGGGAGGTAAGACTGGTAAAAAAGGCCGAAATCAAGGTGTCAAAAGCTCACAAGGCCCATAGCCAACGCAAGATGTCGAGAATTGGCCATTTGGGTCATGACATGACCTGAAAAACAAGGTCATATCTCCGAAACCAAAAGTCACAGAAACTTGAAATTTTCAGTGGACATCAAGAAAGGATAGAGGAGCAGCTATACGAAAAATCAGCCTTCTAGCTCTAAAAATGTTGAGTGCAGAGCAGAAAGACTACCTGGGGGGGGGGGTGGCAACCACCCCCCCATGTGCGGGCGAGGGTACCTTGGTGACACGGCGGCACAAAGACATTACCATATCTGCATGTGATGGCCTGTGATATGCACGCACTAGTGCTGTAACATTGCTGATAACGATGATGTAAAACGTAAACGGGTTCGCATCACGAATAAAAGCATCGACCACGCAGCTTGACCTTATGTTGCATTGCTTCACCATACATACAGTTTATGCGCCTTGATCTATGCGGTTTATGTTTGATTACGCTAGCTTACTACCGCGCTCATTTGCCGAGTCCATATGCTATTTTTTAAAGGTAGTGTGCCAGCTTTCCTGGACCGTATGGAGTTAATGGCCCAGATAAGGAGAACCGGATTTTTCGAACTTTTCCATACCTTCAAAACTCATGGAAACGTCTTAAATTCTTCAAATTTTGAGTACCCAAGTGCGAAATTCGCCCCGACGGGTTGTCGGTCGTACCCCAACCACATTTCACACCACTATGAACAATAAATGCACACACTGAAATCGCTATTACCGATATGCTCATCCAATCAAGTTTCGATAAACCCGTTCATCATTATCTCCTGCGGTTTCGAACACGCCTGTTAGGCGGTGCGGTAGACCGCGCCCAAAGCCAAGGCCCCGGTAACGTGAGGTAGACGAGTCGGGGCAGCGTGCGCTGACCCAAGCCGGGGCCGCGCGTCCTCCCGGTGTCATGTGATAGCCCGGGGCTGCCTGCGGGGATGCGGTAGACCGCGCCCAAAGCTGCGGCCCCGGCTTGGGTCAGCGCACGCTGCCCCGACTCGGCTACCTCACGTTACCGGGGCCCTGGCTTTGGGCGCGGCTTCTGCTCATACTTTGTGGTGCGGTGGTGGTGCGTCGGGCCGCGCGCTCTGACTTCGGCCAAGAAAAATGCGTCAGCTGATCATTGTCATTTCTGCCACTTGCGTGTGGTGAAATGGGGTCATAACTTAAGAGACGGCTTTTTCATATCAATTATTTTACATAAAATTATATTTCAAACCATAAATAATGTTCGACAGCCAAATAAAAGAAACAATACCAATACAGGCTTACAGTAAGGCTCGACATTGTGTTGTCTACGATTAGACAGCTGATAACTCATTCCCGTACATCGTATGGTCGTAACTCTCTAATGACCTTTGCTTATTGTCACATGTGCGCCGCATTCGCGATTGTTGCCGACGCCTGTTTGCAGCTCAGCCCACTACAGTTGTTATACATATCGAAAAACCGATAAACTTTTAGGCGAAAAAGGCACTATTCCAGGCCCATTTTTGATTTTTTTGCGATATTAGGTAAAAACAGAAGCTTCTTATCCTAGGAAAAATAAAATGGGAAATCTTTCAAAGGTGGCACACTACCTTTAAGCGTTTGTTCGCGATGCCAAGTATGAACCAAATAGCTTGGTGATGCCATTTTTATGCCTAATTTTCTTGAAATGGCAACAGTCGAAGCAAGATGAAGCTGGGAAATTTAAATGATGCAAAACAGCAATACGTTAGAACAGGAATCACGATTGCCCGTAATATTAGGCCTTGGCATGGCACCAAAATACGTAGAGTAGTTTAATGTCTTTGTGTAGACGGATCAAACAAAGCACAAATAGATCAAGGACCAGTCAATAGGAATGGACCATGTAAGAGGTGATCACTCCGACGCCTTTTACCCGGAATGTCGATTTAAATCGAAGGTCAGCACTTTGCATCACCTTCATCGATTTTAATTACTTAATGACGGAACCGTACTCCAACACAGTAAACTCTGGCGATCCCGATTTACATAAGTCGGCATTTATTCGGGTAAATTGCCGTGCCCTGCAAATTGCGCTAATAATTTAAGGTAGACTGCCTAAGTTTGGAAGGTAGCTGGTGTTATGAAACTTGAGCTAACGTTGACCAGGAAGAAAACCAACCAACCAGGCTTTCGCTCTTACAAAATTTAAACAATCAACATTCCAAGACAATCATGTACAAGATGATTTTTTTTTTTTTTTGCATTGCATCATGGTCACGATCAACTGCAGGTGAGCACCATAACAAAGTAGTGCATTGAATGTAACATGAAATAAGAGTTTTGATTTACCAATCGATATCAACTGATAAGAGGAAGCAGTGTAGATAAATTGTCGCGCCATCGTTCTCTGACGTCACACCGATGACATCACACCATAACCAATCGGAAGCGTCCTCAGATCACTGACGAATGCGCAGCGTTCACTGAGCAGCTGATCCCGTACCTATCGACTGTGCCGCATCTGGCCAGTAAATAGCTAATGCCAGTTGCGTGCAGGGCTCGATCAGACTCGTTCGATTCTGTGGTGACATTGGCGGCTGTGTGCAATCCCACAGTGGATGAACACTGAACAGTCGCTGCCAGTACAGAGTTGACCACTCTCAACTGATTGACGGAATGAGACTACTGCCATTCTGAGGCACGATTGATAAAAAGTAATTATGAATGGCTTAGACGAACCGTCACATAAATACAAAAACAATGGAAGGGTTATGTATTTTTTTTCACTAACCTGATAGTGTGGCGTTGATGTATCCCTCGAGAGTGCCGGTCTCGCTGTACTGGTACCAGTACACCAGTCGCGGGATAAAGTCACTCGTAAAGGCGATCACCAGGGCCTGGCAGCGAAAAACGTGTTCTTTGTTATATTGTGAGAGCACTCGCAGTACATAAAGGCGCTTACACCAGCAAATTCAAATAAAAGCGTAGCTGTCAAAAGTCATCGATACCCAAAGACATTTCATCTATCTGACAACGTAGATAACTTATATCTTGGCATCAAGTAACTCTTTCCATCTCTAACTACGTGCACATGTATCATATATCTGATTCCATGCACAAAACTACACACACCAGCCGCCCGCAATCTGACACGATTCACTCCAGTTCCTCCACGCCCAGGCGGCCCCGTCCGCGACTCACGTTGAACATGACGGCCAGGTAGGTGATGCCGCGGAGGATGCCGTACCAGGCGCCGATGTCCTGCACGCGCTGCGCCAGCGGTCGCCGCGTCTGCGTCACGTACTTGTACGCGTCCAGACGGATCTCCACCACATTGTTGATGAGAGCAAAGAGCGGCGCCAGAGGAAACGCGGCCACGAACAGGGTGACGAATCCGTACTGAATCACTGCGGGAGCGATACGAGATGGTGACGGTGAGGAGATGTTAGATGGATTTGACTGGTTTCCTGGGGAAGGCACAATTCTGAGGACATTTCCTCTATATGTCAGCCTTTGGCGTTTCTGAGCTGGTTAAAAGGACATCCTTTTTGGAATTGAAATTGGAGACGACCGGGTACCTTAGCACTCCAATGTAAATGTTACATAGCGCGGGAAGTAAGATTTTATTTACGACAGCGCACGTAATGAAGTGTCCCAGGAAAGGTTATGAGATATCGATACTTCTCTGAACTATGCTAAAAATAGCAGGATCACTATGTATGCGCCAGTCATAATCTTAAACTGGTCGATGATCTTACCCATTTCGAGGTACTCCTCGAACAGGGACAGCGTGCCGAGCCCCTGGAGGTCGTGGTCCTGCTCCCAGCGCGTGTACAGCTCCTTCGTCCCCTCCACCTTGTTGAGCGACGCCCGCGCCCGCCACCAGTTCATTATTTTACTGGCGGTCAAGGCCATAGCGTTCAGTATGCGCCGACACTGACATTCCACCCGCATCGGTACTGTATTGGCGTCCAATCGATACACGCACATACGGGCACGGGGCTCGCTGCCGCTGCTTGGGCCATGACTCAGGGACGGACGGGCGTGTACAGGCCGCCAGGGGAACTATCACAGCCAGGCTCACTATCAGATCGCCGGCCGTGAAATTGGATCGATACACGCCTCGGCACGAACGATGATTAATGTGCAACGCTTACGCATAATGAGCTGGATATACCAAATTAAATTCTTACTGATTGCATAACCTTGAAAAGATTGGATCAGTTTATACAGTACCAAGCCAAGGCATTCAGGCTTGAATATTGATAATTAACGTCAATTTATTTCGCTGGATGAAGCAGTCAGTGGGTGTAGTACACGAGACACCACTCACGGTAGTAGGATCTCGATGAAGTTGCTGAGGACCTGTTTTCCGATCATGATGATGGCCAGCTGGATGCAGAGCTCGAAGAGACAGCCGGCGGGGTCGCAGACGTCCGCCTGCGTCCGCTTCAGCATGTTCTTGTCGTAGTCCTCCTGGCCCGGGTATGTGTAGAAGCGGTTCTGGGGATCGGTGGGACAGGGGTTGATGACCAAAGGCGCTACATTCATATTCCATAGCCTTATTGACAGATTAGAAGCGTGTTGGGTACTGTTCATTGCCAGGTATCTTTGGGAAGTGAAATCGTCTGCATTGCATCGTACCTTGAAGAAGGCGATGTAGACGAGAGAGGAGTAGTAGTTGACAAACTGGAAGGAGAACATCTTGAACGTGAAGCTGTCCTCGTACTCTGTCTGAGTCCGCGGATTCTCCAGGTTCGTCAACCAAATGGCCACCTTTCTGTAGAACTGTAGGCGGGAGCACCATCGTTAGGTCAGTGTCTGAGATACGGCGGACAAGGTCACGAGCCGTTTACCAAGTGTCGCAAACGAGGCACATCGAGCCGCTACAATCAAGTATATCTACATTCTACACTCTACAGTTTGGCAATCCACGCGAATTCCATTTAAATGCGAAATGGGTCTGGCAATGCTACTAGAGTCTGCTCGTGACACCCATTGGCGGTTTCATAACAACTAAGGCACACTCCTGACTGTTAATTGTCGTTTTCGTGCTAACACTGCTACCGTTTGAGCTCCATATCAATAAATCCCTCCAAGGCAATTGTTAAGTGGTCAAACGCATCTGCTAAGCTTATGACGCACGCGGTAAAACAAAAACGGCTACGGGGGCGCCCGTATCGACTCGGTTTGCCCCCACAAATACGTCACGCTCCAGTAGCCATTCTCGCAGCCCACATGTAAAAATAGCGGCCCAAATGCCGGCCGCTATGGATCTGCCTCAGGGCCACTATACTCCCACCCGGCACCTATCAGCGCGTCATACACACAGATGACACGTGCCGTTAGATAGTGAGTGTGTGTCACGGTCATACATGTACCGGGGTGGCAGACAATGGACCCTGCAGCACGACGGCCTGCGTTTGCTCGATGTGGGGCTGCACGGTGAACAAACAATATACCGCATACCTAGTGGCGGGCTGTAGGTACAGGGTATTTTATACTGTGGAGCAACGCAGCCGTGGTACAGTTACACATACCATAAAATGTGTGTGCTTGGTCTGCCAGACGGGCGGCTGATGCTCGTTATGTTGTGGTGAGTATATTTATGGAATGGGTCACGTTTAGCGATCGACTGCACCCCTTCCCCCCCCAAAAAAAAAAAACACGTTAAGCCGTTTCAGTTAAGACTGCTGTTAAAAATCACCTCGGGTGCTATACGTATCCGCCTCACCTGGTTCATTATCATAATGATGATCAAGTTGAGCGTGGCCGCTGTGATGGAGGTGACAATTTTGGCGCTCTTGAGCCAGAAGACGTCGCCGGTCTGCTGAAAGAGCGTCATCACCGCCAGCCGATAGACGATGACGCCGAACACGGCGGCGATGACCAGCGACAACTGCAACGGGGACGGAGGGTGAGAGGCAGCCACAGAAACTGAATTTTGACGTTCGAGGTGAAACTCTGTCGCGTTGCTGAATAATTCGCTACAAGACATTTTCGTTGCTTATTGATTGGCGAAAGCATTGGTTCATCAAAGAGAAAAGTTTAACTTGTGTAAATCTTTCCAAAATCAGGGCTGTTATCTTTTATGAAATTAATAAATTGATATTGACCGGTAGCGATGTAACTGATTATGATTACTCGTAATGCCAAGAAGCCGATCCCTTGATCGGAAAGTGAACGACAATTACATAGCTGAGATGAATGGCGTGCAAGCTCATATGCAGCGCACATGTATTCGAGCTATTGCGGCGACCAAGCTGCGATAATTGCAATCAATACGTTATCACTGAGACTAGGCTATACGCCGCAGGCTTCCAAAGGTTCCTCGCCTGTCACATTTGACCTTTGAACTGTCTCATTTGACGAATGAGTGCTCTAGCACTCCGAGCGTGGAGGCTTTCCCATATCCATTTATCACTAACTTCTTTCACGCCATTGGTTCATTCACTCTGCATCGACCTTCGCCAGCCTCATACAAAGTGCTCTTTGCCCCGATAACGAAGCCTTGTCTGTTGCCAATGCCTCGACTGAACTAATGACGTCATGCAGCCTCGGCATGACGTCGTAACGACGTTGAGCGAAGGCAAACAGTCATAATGATGAACGGGCACCACTCATTGACGGAAAAATATTTGATAATTTATTACACTGCCAGTGTGCCGAGTGGTGCCTTACCATGAAAATGATGATGGTCCCCGAGGCCATCCTTCGCCAGAACCGGCTGCTCATCGTCATGTACGCCTCCTCTTCTTTGGTGACGGGATTAATGCGGAACGAAGTGGCCTGAGGAGGGTAGAATGGGTAATCACTTTTCACCCCAGAGACTGGAAAGTGGCCCAGGCTCGCTGCTTTACGATCTACATACACATTATGGTAACCACACCAGCAAAGCATGACTTGTCAAGAAACGTTGGCTGTTCTGAACATATTATATAATATATAAATATTACTTACATTAAAAAGACATGGTTTATCATGGCAACTTTCCGAGGATTATTAGAGCGCCCCATCGGGCACCACTTTTTTGTACAGAAATAGCAATAACAACATCGGAGAGTGCATATGTTCATCGAAAGGTTTGTAAGGTCAGCAGTTAATTGCTACTCGACGGCTACGCAGAATGCGTCTATTTTCTACACGTTGACTTTTAGACACACGCAGCAAACCTCCCAAACTTCATAGGTTATTGTCTTCACCCCGAACACTTATGTTTATGTTTAGTACATGTTTGCCAGTCTTGAAGACTTACCTGAGCTTCAAACTCCGGCCTCGCGTCCTCTTCGTCCTCATAATTGGAGAGGTCCCACTCCCAGGCAATCACCGCCTGGCGACGCTTCCAAAACTCCAAAAACATCGTGGCTGCAGAGAGATGTGCGATGCAGTTACAATATCTGTCAAAAGTTTGTAAATAAAAAAGCACATACAATTTTAATAAATGTTTTCTTCATGAAACATATGATCTTCTCCCAAAAGAGTGCATTATACCTTAATTAAACCACAGACCGAAATTGATATTGGGTTCAACGGTGTATTTGTTCTGGCTGTCGGTCGTCTGTGTATGAAACACAGCATGAGCCAGCCATCCAACACATGAAACAAATTATTCCTATGCCATGTCCCGAGGGCAAACATCGCAGTTTTTAGCTGATATTTGGCCGCTGTAGGAAAACATGTCACTGCTATCGTAACTCATCAGTGCGCCTACGGGTGGTGGCGGGACAGACACACACAACTACTACACAGTACACACACGCATACAAACGACGGCGACATCAATAAATGCACACAGGTGGCGGCGGCATTCTCACGCGCCACTCGGCCTGTTTGCCGAACAAACAGCGCCGCGGTCCCCAGGTCCCAATGGGCGACCCAGTGCAGCGGCCACTCTCCGTGGCCGGCGTGGCGCCACCCGGAGGGCCATTATTTCGCCGCCGCCGCGCCAGGTCCCGTCGCAGTTCGATCGCCGTCACACGTCGTGGCTAGCGTGCAAGGTCAATAGCGCGCGGCGCCCCCGGTCTCGGCACTGAGCGACGCTCTTTACCGACCCATATTGACCGTGGCATGCCGCGCTCATGGACTGAGCACGGCTCGAGCGGTGCGGTGCCGAGTGCGGGCACAGAGAATGTGGCAGGAGAGGGGTAGAGACGGAAGAGGGAAGGCGAGGAAATGATGCAGCACACCGGAGGTCACTGGGGAGAGGTGAGGTGAATCGATCACCGCCAAAAACATCGCCGGTTCGGTCTGAGCAGTAGGCAGGTGTGCGTGTGGCAACTGGTGTCACTGCGGCCAGACGTTTCTCCGATAATGGGACACTCGACTCAATTTGATGGCCGAAAACGGCAAAGGTGGATTGGCGTGAGCTGATAAAGGGGTTTCAGCTGGTATGCTGCGCCACACGACATAAAAACCTGCGATGGTAGACTACAGTGCACGGCGAATACACCTGCGGAGGTAGACTGTGCCGCACGACACTAAAAGCTGGTAGACTGTACCACACGACACGCAATTCTGAGATGGTATGCTGGTATGCACGACACTATAACACCTGCGATGGTAGATTGTAAAAAGTACCGCACGACACATGACACATCCTGCGGAGGTAGACTGTGCCGCACGACACTTTAACCTGGGTTGTTAGACTGTGCCGCACGACACTAAAACCTGCAGTGGTATGCTGTACCGCACGACACTAACACTTGCGATGGTAGATTGCACCGCATGACACTTAAACGTGCGTTGGTAGATTGTGCCGCACGACACTAATAGCCTTGTAAGTTGTTCACGCGAATATGTGCATGACAACCAAAAATTCCGAGGCAACTGGAAGTGATCACTACCGATTTGAGAATATGCCTAACAATAGAACTTTCCCGGCACCCACCAGTCTGAACGTAATATACCTCGGTCACAGAATCATTATGCCCTGAGGTTATTGTTCGCCTGGACAGTGATTTTATCGCATTCCGTGTCCTTTATGACCCGAGTGCGAACGACTGGAATGCATAATACACGACACGCTTCATAGTGCCGTGCGTCATTGATATTTTATCTGATGAGGAAGCCACGCTAAGACATAACCATTTTTACGGTGTATCTTTCAGGTCACTCAGCATTTTGTTTTAGCAATTACCATTTATTACATAAAGACAGCGAGAACGTAAGATACCTTCATATGTCCAGTGCAGCTTACGAACTTTAAATACGGCATACTCTTACCATATATTCCTGTGTTTATGTAATACGATTTAACCAGGGCTGCGTAATCGGAGTCGGAGTCGGAGTCGGAGTCAGAGTCGGTCGGAGTCGGAGTCAGAGTCGGTCGGAGTCGGAGTCGCCGAAAATCCATCGACTCGCGAGTCACGATTAACTATATGGTCGCCGCGACCGGCACTGCACTGTCTGGTACTCACCCCAAAACGCCATGAAGATTGAAAAGAACACGGTGGCGGGATTGTCGAACAGGTAGGTGACCTCGGAGAAGAAACACGATTCACTCAGATTGGTGTACTCGCACAGTTTGTGGCAAAGCGGGCACATGACGATGTCACTTTTGCAGATCTCCACGCTGAAAGGAAAGAGCAGCAGGTGTTATTTTTCTGTTCACTGGTGATCAATTCAATGGAAGGCTTCCGATACATACTTTTGATTTAAAACAGTACATAAGATCAGTGCCTCAAACTGTTAATCAATGCATTTCAACACAGGACTTGCATTCAATGCCTGTTGCACTAACTGCTAAATTTTCGCCCGTTTGTCCTACCTGGGGTTGTAGTTGACGTCGTTGTTCATCATGAACAGGCCGATGAAGAAGACGAACACGCCGACCAGGGCGGCCGGCACCAGCATGCCGGTGTAGAAGCCCAGCCAGGCGAAGTAGAGGCCCACCTTGTCGCCAAAGTATTTCCTCACCAGCCACAGTGGCTGCTTCTTTAGCGCCGCCTTCGGCCGACCCCACTCCAGGTACAGCAGCTGAGAACACAAATAGAGGATTGTCGTCAAAAATAAAGCATTAAACATTATTTGCCGCTGGAGTTGTTTGAAAGGCCTAACATTGCTAAGACCGGAAAAAAATAGAAAATGCATAGAAGGGAAAATATTGGATCAGCATTGAGTTTCGAAGTGGTTGCATTACATTGCGATATTGATATAGCATTACGAACTATCTTGCACAACATCCCACATTCAACTGCTTGTCTTCAAAATTACTTCAAAAATTTAAAAGTCACAGGCTATTTCCATCCACAGACTACGAGACGCTGCATTATCACATTTACTACTGTCCCATTACCAATCGGTCCATCGCGCACCCCTGCGTCTCCATCCGAATCCACGCACCCGTCTGTCGTTGAGCGGCTCGCCACAGGTGGCCTCGTCGCGGTACCCTCCGTCGTGCAGCGGGAACGCGGCCAGGTAGGCGCCGTTGTTCAACAGTCGGTTAATGCCCACTTTGGAGCGGTCCTTGCTCTGCGCGTCCGAGTAGCGCGTCCGCATCAGAATCTGCCACACGATCTGAGAGCGCTGCGCCGATGTGAAGAACGTCTCGCGGCTCTTGATGACGAATCTGACAGACAGAAACGTAGAAATTACAGGAGTGAAAAGTTACGGTAGTAACATTGAACCGTTTCGTGTGGAGTATGCGTTGTGGAAGCTCGGATCAAAACTCCCACGAGACTCAGTCCTGCCAAACAATTGTTCGCCTCCCAACAGACTCCGTGCAGCATGTGTTTACCACATTGCGTTTTATTTGTGAAGAATCTTTTCGCTGTTTTCGAACTTTGTTATCACACTCGTCGCAGTGAGGTATCCAGGCGCTCCATTAATTAATCAGCGTTGTGGGACAATCAGCTACCCACTTGATAAAAACCTGTCCATAAAAAACATCCCACACACATTTACAGATGATGCGCTGCAATGATATCAAGGTTGCTGAATTTGGAAAACAAACAATGCATTTAGACAGGGCATTCGCTAAATTTACCAGCCCTACGCAAGAGCAGTTCAGTTGATGCATTTCCTCGGCGATCCTGCTAACTGCGTCTCTAGTGATTCTCGACCATTCGCCTGTTTCTGGTGTGATGGCTACTTACTGGTGTTCGCGGTCTCGGTTAAATCCGGCCGTAAAGTACTCCGGTTCCGGCGGAATCAGGTCTGTGTTGTACATGAAGGGGTTGCGCACCATGCTGCGACAGCAGGGCGGTCCTTTCAGCTCGGGCTCCGGGTCATCCTCCTGGGGACGGTTGGGTGACAGGACGGTCACGAGACAGGTTACTGTTCGAAATAAGGTTATACGGTTCAGTGGTCCCCTAACAATGAGTATTAATTGTTCAGGATACGTCTTCAAGATGAAAGCCAGCGACGTCATGCATTTCCAGTCACAGGAGAGATTGATATCAGTTGGCGGTATAAATCACTTCATGTCAGTGAATGTCTACCAAACAGTCACATTATAAAACATGCATGCACCTTAAACACATCAGCAGGGGATTTTGACACATGCAACGGCAGCTGGTTTGAATTTGTGTCAGTTTGACACGGGTCATTTCAGAATAAACAATATTGGCCACCACCCACCGCACCCGAGAGTACAAAGGGTCCCGAACTCAAAGGAGCGGACGGATCTGTAGACTCTTGAGATTACGCACAACATAGGAATACATCATCGATTCAAACAGTCAAGCGTATTGTATTAGGAGTGAGGCTTTAATTTACACGGGAATTTAGAGCAGAGTCAATTGCATATTCGAACTTATTTTGTAGAATTAAAACGACTAAAATAAATAAGTAACAAAGGCTGCGTCTTGTCATTTACAATCACAAAACTCTGTTAACAACTAAACCATGCAATCATTTCAGACATAACGCATTCGTTGCTGAACATTTTAGATTGAGACACAACAGAGGGCGAATCATCCATCCATACACCGTTAGATGCAAACAAATTTGACATGTATTACATGCACTCATGCGTAATGACCTTATCGTACCTAATTATCGTGATGCGTAACGTTCGTCATTGATATACGTGTCAGGTGACGAACAGTGAGAAAAGCCGATTCTCCATACCCCATTTTACATGCATGCGTTGTTATCCTTGCTACAGGTATTCTTGCAAGAAATCTTATCAGATAATTACCGTACCTATTGCCGGTGATGAAAATAATCATATGCATACACAGCAAGGTGTTATATTAAGTGCAATGTTCTTTGTAATGATCATGCTGCATTCAGTTTAAGTATCCAAACAATTAATGTAGCGGCTTGGATTTATCTAATTCATGCTACATTTGTACACCATGTGTATGCTTCATCTGCTGCACCTTATATCAAAATTTTGCTACTTTTTGAAATTCAATTAAAGGTATATTTCATGACACAATATGTAGTCAGATATTCCATTTGAGGCGAGCGGAATCTGGAGGCTGGAAGACCACGCCCAGGAGCAAGTATGTGGACAATCTCATCGTATCCATGGAAGGAAAGAGTTTATGATCGAGACTGAAATCAACCCGTAAGATACCGATGGAAAGCAAAGATGCATTGTAGCGTGGCAAGGCATCGAACGGTGAATTAATTATCGAGACAGAGTACCCAACAAGAAACACAAATGGTATATCGACGACATCTAATATCAAACCACTTACCCACGCATGGTTCACCACCACAAATTTCTGTAACAGCGCACCGGTACAGCGATAAAAAAATTACATCGGGATTGTAAGGGCTTTGTCTGATGCGTAAAAACTCACGGCAGGAAAAAAGCACGCAAACACACTTGTGACTTAAGAACGTCACGTATATACATATACAATGCACGCGATGCAATTAAGCTTAAGTCATTTATCAGTTATTTCATGCAGGGAATTATTAACGTATAGATAGTAGATACATAATTTATTAAGAGCTATGCGGCGTTCGGCAATTTTAACGTTTCACACATGCGCAAGCGTCAAACTCAAGCATGACTCTTTAAGTCAACAATTTTGCATCACTCACTATTAAAAAGGTTTCGCTTTCGTTTCTTTTACGTAGATGATATGAAACTTAGTGAAATGTTGTTCAACCCTTAACGGAATTTATATTAAATAACGACGATTGACAGATTTTGTAATAATTATCTTTTTAATTAAATCAACCGTATCAATCCAATGCATGTTAGCATGCAGGCCACTCAAGGGGCGTTATTGGCAGCAGAGTGTGGGCCAGTCTTTGTCAGTTGAGATGGCAGTAGCTAAACGGCCTATCTAGACCACACAGTGCTTCACTGCAAATGGAAGCCACTTTAGCCGGCCTCTGCCACTCACCTTGATTGGCATTTTCAGGTTCATGATCTCCGCATACCGCGTGAGCACGTCCCAGGGTGAGTGCACCTTCAGGTAGTAGGTCTTCCCGTCACTCGAGTGCTGCAACGGCGAAACCGAGCGATTAAAATTCGGCTTTCGGGAAATTTGCTCAGTAAGAAAAGTAACCGAGGTTTTCAAAAGGTGACACATGGCTACTTCAACTATCAACATACTAGCTAAACTACTATACGGGTACAAGATCAAGCAACATTTCTCTATACTAATAACATTGACAGCTCTACCTTTTTATCCTCGAGCTCGAGCTCGAGTCCCTCGCTGATGAGGTTGGCCTGGAACGTTTTTCGTTTGTGCGCCCGGATCAGGTCGTCGTCCTCGCGGAACGCCAAAACCATGTCGATCTTGCGCTTATTGTCCCAGAAGTACTGCGTGTCGACTCGTCGACGCACCTGAGATCGTCGTGGATCAGACGGGGCAGTGTTAGGGAGAGGGTGAGAAGATATCGATACACGAAACACATGGACTGGCAAAGGGGTTCAAAATATTCAAACTACCCAGGCTGGTATGCCTGGGCCGTCAGCATCAAATTTTTAAACAAATCATTTTTTAAATGCATGTTTATCCTCACGAGATAAACGCTGAAGTTCATGGCTTGGATAAATTCCTAACGAATACCTATGTCTGTCCGTATCAAGGGCAGCGTTCAAAATAAAGTAAGAAGTGTGAACTGCGAGTGCATAATAAAGGGCAATAATTGGCACAGTTACGACTTGTTTCCATGACACAGAACCCACCTCATTCGGCTCCATGGCTGGCTCCATGTTGAGGTCGGTGAAATTCTGCAGGTGACGGTGTAAGCAGGCGAAAATGTGTCAAAGCAGGCAATAATGTCTCAAATCAAGGATATGCAACGTCTCAAATCATTCGTTAGGCACACTGAAAGGCGACTGTGAAGCCAATCAAACCATATAGTGCAATGCAATGACCGCCGGCGAACCGGCTTTCCGGAGAATACAATTGAACGCTTTCTGCATGCAGCGATGGCGTGAAATGCATCTCGCACGCATTGATTTGTAGCGTGATGCTTAAGCTCAATCTTGCTCTTTTAATTGCACCGTGCGTGATAATGTTTTGGACACCTTAGCGTCACTTCAAACAGTGAGTGCTATGTAAGTACGCAGAAAATCCTAAAACGTAGCTTTTGCTTGCATGAAAAGCATATAGCTGCAGACGTTTATTGAATACAGATAGACTTAGTTAAGCCGCTTGGCACTAACAGCCAGGTCTGCAATCTGCTTATTCAGTGTGACGAGGAAATAACATCAGCATGCATTAGCGTACAATTACGAAAAGGTACATTTCTTTAATGTCGCATAATATTGATCCGGTGCATTCATAATAATATATATCTTTAATGATGAAATCATGCTTTTCCACCCCTCCCCGCATCAAAGCACCCTCTCCATCCCTCAGGCGGCGCCCCTGCTCACATTTTGCACGTCGGTGGCCCGTCGCACGGTGTCCAGGTCTATCTTCCGATCATTCTCCTCCGGCTCGATGAGCAGTCCGGGCAGCGAGCCTGCGTCTAGGCCGCGCAGGGAGCCGGACTCCATGGCCCCTACCGAGTCCACAGTGGAGGCCACCGCGCCGGGGACGACAGGCCGACCCCCTCCGGTGCCCGAGATGAGCCGCCCAGAGGAGCGGGCGGATAAGTGAGCCGATGAATGAGTGGATGAGCGGCCCGACTGGCCCGATGAGCGGCCAGAGTGGGCGGAGGAGCGGCGGGGGGACTCGGGAGGCGAGGCGGGCACCGAGGCGCCGATCTCGTCCTCCGTGTGGGAGACGTTGATCTCACCGTTGGAGGTGATCTCGTCCAACAGCGCCTGCCGGTCTGACATCGGGGGAAGGGGCCTGGTCAGTGCCCATTTAACTGGGAAATCGCTCAGTTAATAGCATTTAAATGGTTTGGGGCTTGCTTGAACCTGTGGCGAAGTATTTTTTAGAGGCATACCGTAAGCCTTGAAACGTTTTCGAATGCAACATTTTCACGAAAAGAATGGAGATAACAGATTTTGTGTATTTGTGAGATAAAAATTATCAGAAATTATGCGGGTAGCAATGCTAGGACATTACTGGGACAAAGTTTTTTATTCTCTCATCAAAACACCTGCTTCAAATATCGCTCTTCGCCACGTTCGCTGTGGTTTTTCACGCACACGGGAAAAGGCAAGGGAAAAAGGGATGAAGGTGATCACTGCTCACGTGAGTGACTGAAAAAGAAGCCTTTGTGCCAAGCATCACAGCGTTTTAGGGCCTTGGCCGCAGCTGGTAGATACCTTTTTGATATTCACATTTCACACATTTTTCTTTTTTACTCTTGAAATTGCGGATGAGTTTTGGTTTTGCAACGCCATTCTAATGTTGGACTTTTTTGTACCGCAGCTGGCTAATAATGCCGACTGAGGTGGACAACGAATACAGTGCTTCAAAATTCAAATGCCTTATTGCAAAAAAAAAAACTTTTGACCATTGTAGAAAATGGAGGCTTTAATAGAAAATAGAGGCTCCATAGTTACTACTAAAAAGAGCGAAAAGAGCAAGTAATACGAAAGGACATTAAGCTACATAACAATGAATTATTTGCTTTCAGCTTTTATTTACTGCTTTATGTTTTTGGTTGGAGAAGAGATCTTGACTGAAAATAATTTAAAGAAAACAATTAAAATGGTTAGCGCTTATCACTACCTTCCTTTTCCTATAATATTTCCTGTTGGAGCCGATGAACTTCTATAAATATACAGGGAGAATAGTTAAAAGGACCGAACTTTGACGTGGGTCGTGGGTAAACTAGCAAGCACGTTTTCCAATTGTAATCACCTACCAGGTGGTTCCCACATCCACTGGCCGTCCACACGACTGAAACACGTGTGCGCACTCTGTCACTTCCGCCAGATACCAGACGCCACTGCAGTCTGTGCACTAGACTGCTCGTCTGCTCACCAGACTGTCCTTCCGATGACCAGACTACCCATCTATGTCACAGGTAGTTTGTTTGGTCACCGACTGCCCGTTTGTTTGACTTTCCGCTTGCTCATCTGTCTTTGTTCACTGGGTATGTCGTTGCCACCGCCATTCTTGCCATGTAGTCACCAGACTGCGCCTGTTCACGAGACTGTCTGTATTTCACCCGCACCCACACACGCACTCTGAGGCACGTCGGGCTCGGCGCGCGGCCCGACGCTTCCACCGACGGCGCCCACTGACCACTGCTGTCGACGGCGACGTAGCCGCCTCTGTCGACGGGGGCCCGTCGGTGCCGATACCGACGGCGGGCACGATCACGCGCACTCGCGATTAGGACCACGAGGGTGGGCGAGGAGCCGAATGCACATTATGGGGTGATCACGTTAATGGACACTAGAAGTAGAAATACATAAACACATGCGTGCACAGTGAATGCAATTGTATATCTTATGCATACAATCATGCAAGCATGCATGCATGCATGCATGCATATAAAGTACGTAAGTACAATCTTGCCAATGCACTCTGTTACCTATCCCATGTTGATAACTTACTGACATTTTTATAGCAAAACATTTAGTTGCCTACCTAGCATTGCTCAAATAACTTACACGCACAAATGAACAAGTTAAAAATACTATTAGGTACAACGCAAATTTTTAGAAAACCACGCTCAAATGACTCCACCTAGCAACACACGTTTAAGGCATTAAACACTTGAACGGCCACATTCAGGTCTGGATGTCCATTTAAAAAAGAAAAGGAAAGAAAAAATGTAGGTACCATATCGTCTGTGTCACATCGCAGGATAGGAGCTGCAACACATCAAGCACACAAAAACGCTCACATGCCAAGCAGACAGCAAAAATCTGGTTTAACTCTGGTCTCACGAAGAAACGTATGAGACCAACATCGACAGTGCACCGAACCGTCACAGCAACCTAGTGCCTATCACTGTGCTGGTTGTGGCCAACTTAGGTACTATCAGTTCTGTTCAATACGTGTTCATAGCGTTGCGCATTCTGCCGGCGTGTTTTAATAGCGATTAATATGACAAAATGACCCTAGTAACGCGTATGTTGGCATGTGTTGGGTGTTGATCGTTATGTGTGTATAAGTCAAAGGCGAGTAAAAACCTCCATCGCTGCCATCGCTCGGCCATGTTGGCATGTTTGCACCCCGTAATAGTCGATGTCGCGATGCTGTTGCCTTCGCCTTTCAAAACGACTATAGTAGACACAACCCGTTGCCGGGGCAACGAGACATACATACGGTCATTGAATGGCGGCACTCAGTCCAAGGCGCGGTCAATACCCACGGTATAGAGAGGAGTGCAGCGGCTAGGGTGGACAGAGCGCCGCCGTGCATTAACCCTTCGGAAAATACAGTTAATTTTCAGTTTATTCTATATTTTATTCAAAATAAAATAAAACCAGAGGTGGAGTTCTCGGGGGGGGGGGGGGGTCAGGACCCCCCCCCGAAAACGAATTACTGCTATGTAAGTCAATGGTACTGCATCCAGCCCGCCTCCATCTGCCCGGTCTGGACCCCCCCCCCCCCCCACTGAAATTTTGACAGATCTCCACCCCTGAATAAAACAGTTTATTCTAATAGGTACTGTCTGGCGCCGGAAACCGGACCATGTACATACAATTCAAATCATTTTTATATTCGATTCAAAAGAAAAAGTAGAAATGGTCATCAGACGTTGAAAGCTAAAAACAATTCAGTCACTGATAACAGAATTGAAACATACCTGCCAATTAGACACCTTTTGAGGCGACAAACAAGCGACCGCGAGAGTAATTCCTACTCTTGGAGAAGTCAGACCTGACTTATGCAGGTCATCCTACCAGCCGGTCCCTATAATGGTGTACCAAATTTGAAGCCAGCTGGCCCGACCTTTCTCGATTGACAGTGACCCCTGCACGTGCGCACGTGCAGTAACACCAACCATGACACGTGGGAATGCATCGCCCGGTGGGTGCCTACCCACATGCGAAGTAAAGGCGCCATCGGCCCAGCCAAGCCACGGATCACCTAATGTGATCTATTCTTATGGGAAATAACTTGACACTTCGTCATTTTGCACGTTGCTCGTGCAGTGGTAGACGGTGGTCATCCACATTCCACATGCATCGTTAAGCAGTCCGTTAGTGGGTAGAAGGTAAGAAGCTACCCAACAAAAACAACTGCAAGTCAATTGGCCCGGCCATCCTTGATATAATAAACCTATCTAAACCTTGATTCCGGCCGCTCATTTCTGCAAGCTGCTTTCCGTCAGATCCGTCAAATTCCAGCTTTGTTGGTGTTTTCGTTTATGTGGCCATGTTTTTAAGTTCAATTTTAGTGGTGAATGTCACCTCACGGCACAAATGAAACCACTATTTTGTAGCTAATGCTGGATAAAGGTGCTGTAACGTGCCCATCTTGCTGGTGATGTTCATCGTGCAGTAGGCAGGCATGTTTCACTTGTTCGAGGGAGGTAAAAATACGAACGCCTCGAGCAGCAGCGCCCTCTCCATCGTTACTCTCAGTAACACTGGACGGCGCCACCGTCGCTGTGCCGGCCTCTGTGTGACCGTAGAGGGTAACCGGACAAAAGATCGTAAAGCAGAACATCGTATGGCAGAAGATCGTAGGCAGTTGATCGTATGCAAAATATCGTAATGGATAAAGATCGTACGACATAATGCTCGTATGGACAAAAGATCGTATTCGCTAAAGATCGTCAAGGAAAATGATCGTATGCCAAAAAGTCGTAATGGATAAAGATCGTACGACATAATGATCGTATGGACAAAAGATCGTATTCGCTAAAGATCGTCAAGGAAAATGATCGTATGCCAAAAAGTCGTAATGGATAAAGATCGTACGACATAATGCTCGTATGGACAAAAGATCGTATTCGCTAAAGATCGTCAAGGAAAATGATCGTACGCCAAATGATCGTATGAGATAAAGATCGTACAGTCAAAATATGGTATTCGCATGGTGCAGCCCAACTCCAGCGCATACAAAGCTTATCAATTTCTGTGTTCGCGTAGTAAGTGGCCGTCGTAAGCTCGACCATACATTGATGTTATTTCAGAGCTTAGATGGCTCAATGACACCTAAAAGCAACGCGTTGTATATGTGCCGAATAAATGAATGTATGTGCTGCCGTTTTCATGTACCTATTTGAAGTAAATACAACTAAACCCATGTTGCCCCCCCCATCCCCCCACCCCCCACCGCCTGGAAGGTTAAAATGTTGCTTAAGCGGCTGAAGTAAACGGCGTTAAAAATACCTTTTCCTTCGCACTGTTACATTTTCATATTGAATCGTCATCGCTTTACGAGTCATCAACAGATGTTTATCGCGTTATCACTATCGAAGTCGCAATTCTCCTAGTTATAGGATCCTAGTTTCAATCCAATCCTAGTTATAGGAGTCATTGTTATCGAAGGCCGGTTAAAGATGTCAATTGTCCATCATTGGTTCGAAATCGCCCCAGTAATTACCGAGTTACTGAAATGGGAACAAATTTGGCACCTCTTCTTTTTGTATTTTGCACGTGCATTGGGGGTCACTCACATAGATCAAGGGTATCCGACCTTTGGTAGAAGGGATGCAGCTACCCTATAAAAATTACCGCAAGACAATCGCTCAAGCCGCTGCTGAGATATGGGCCTCTCAAAATCATTACTTTTGCAAAACTGCTTGAACACCCTTGACTTCTCACGTGGCACGTGCCACGACGGCCACTGAGATGTATCAAAAGTAGTCAATTACGGGGAAGAAGGGATGGGGCTACCCAGCAAAAAAAGACCGCAGGCCAATCGGTTCAGCGGTTGCTGAGATATAAGCCTCTCAAAAGCGTTACAGGCCGGGCCGGGCCGGGCCGCTCATACTGAGATTTTCCCGTTATATTCAAAAGGCTTCGCTTCGCTCGCTGCGCTCGCTCGCTCGTAACAACACTATTCTTTACGATTATTTACTTTACGAACGTAACGTTACGATCTTTTGTCGAACGATCTTTTACAACATACGATCTTTATCTTACGATCATTTTCCTACGATCTTTTTTGTACGATCCATTGCTTTACGATCTTTTGCTTACGATCCTTGGTCGTACGATCTTTTGCGACATACGATATTTATCTTACGATCATTTTCCTACGATCTTTTTTCATACGATCAATTGCTTTACGATCTTTTGCTTACGGTCTTTTTGTCGTACGATCTTTTACAACAGTGGTCGGCAGGTCCTCCGGGGTCGTGCCCCCTTTTTTGGCGCCAGGCAGCGCCATTACCCCCACCTGCCAGACCCCATTGGTGATATAACCATGGTTACTAAAATTCCATACTTTTCCGCGACTCTGTGGGTACCATATCTGCGAGAAACCACAGGCTCCCCCCCCCCCCCCTGCGGTTTCTCGCAAATATCTCAAAAAAGTTGAGCGCCACCATTTTATCACATTTTGTCATGCATTTTGTCTGCACATGTTGTGAAAATTTCAGACCAAAGTCGCTCAAAGTCAGGTCACCAGATCACGTCAAGTGACCTCACCTCAGTAAAGAGTGTAACGCCTGTTGTAGCTACACAGAGTAACAGATCTCTTCCAACTTTCAGGAATTGACAAAGGCAACAAAACATGTACAAAATTTGTATCTCGGATATTTGATGTAGGTGACCAGAGGTCAGCTCACTTTCACGCCCTCTCTCGTTATCAATGGGAGAGGTCGCAAAGTCAATGGTAGAAATTGAAAGAAAGACGCCTCTTTTGGATGAGTGTCATTCCTAGCACTGTGAAGCACTGAATCACAAGTAAACATGACCACTGAGCCGGAAAACTGCACCCGTAACCCCGCTGTATGTCCCTGAGGTCATTTCAGGTCGTGAACGGTATCTAATAGTTTTTCGCTAATAACTTTTGATAAAGGCATGCCAGAGCGATGAAAATACCTTAGATGTGTTAAGCTCGACGACACGGATCACCTGATGTGCAACAAGACCTTCGATGCTTCTCGACGGGGGGAGCACGATGCTGATGAAAGTGAGCTCTTGCAAGTTCTGAGTGAAACGCTACTGAAGAAAAACTATCAGCAAACAACGTACATTTTATCAGCAAACAACGTACATTTTAGCCATTTTTGTCTCCGCAGGCTAAATTGTTATTCTTAGGTTAAATCTGAGGGCGTCATCAGAAGAAAAAACGTTAAGAGAGCTATCGAATGCGTTTTTCCGCAGCTCTGTAGCTCTATCCTTTCCTGAGCTATAGGCCAGTTTGTCGAAAATTGTCAAAGGTTGACCTGGAAATTGGCGAAATTTTACGTTCGATGACCTCTGGTGAGCTGACCTTTGACTTGACCTAAAAAGTGGCCATAGTTTTCCTTCATCATGTCTTACTCTCTTTCGAGCGCCGACTACGGCGTTTCGCTAGTGACCCAGGAGACAAGTTAGAAGGGGGGAGGGGGTTCAACTTCCACCCCCAGCAGGGCGTGGATACCCAGGAGCCCCATCAGGGCGCGGGTTAACCCCCATACGAATAGGGGTAGCGTGTATTTTTCGGGAAGAGATCACGTTAAAATGGTCGGATCATAAAAACTGTACCCTCGAGCCGATCATTTTTATCTGTCCTGAAAATGGCATAACCTTAACCCGAATAACCGTTGATTTGTGAGATCTTTCTTGAGATCATGGGAGTCCACAAAATCTCACTTCAAGAAGTTACAGCAAGAGCCGATTTACTCGGGACTTGTCATTGACCTCTGGAAGGTCACCAAATGACCAAGGACCTTTAAATTGGGTAGCAGCGGCTGCCTATCTTCACGGGCAGCACGCTCAATTGTTCTGCAAAGCTCCAGCTCAGAGGCCGAGATGCTCGGGTCAGGGTGCAATGGACAACTCCTCTCCCTTGCGTTAGTGACTGAAAACGCCAACAGGCGAGCGCCGGCTAATACATGACAGTTACTTTTGCGCGACTGTACGGAATGGTGAGCAGCTATGTACATGAAAATTGGCATGCGCCAGCTGATCGGTTCATGCTTTGTGCGTTTGCCCTCGACTAATTTTTGAATCCCATGGGGCACAACAGTTGCGATGTCTGTCCCATCAAGGGAGCCATTAAGTCTAAAAAAGATGAGGCTTTCTCAGAGGCCCTCATTACCCCCCGCCGAAGGGCGCCATTACCCCCAAAGGGGGCATGCCCCACCATTTGCCGACCCCTGTTTTACAACATACGATCTTTATCTTACGATCATTTTCGTACGATCTTTTGCATACGATCAATTGCTTTACGATCTTTTGCTTACGATCTTTTTACCGTACGATCTTTAACAACATACGATCTTTATCTTACGATCATTTTCGTACGATCTTTTTCCATACGATCTTTTGTCTTACGATCTTTTGTCACGTAATCCCGTAGAGGCACAGCTCCCCCAGCCCCAGTGAATCAGCCAGGGTGCATCAAAACGTGCCAAGGATAGCATAACTTATGGATGTAGAAAGAAGCTCTGTATTGCAGTACGCGTGGCTTATTTCTAATTCATCGATACCATCCAAGGATTTCTAGAACGTACCTACTGAAACCAGGGCAGCGAATAGCGATGTCATAGGTAGGTACCTTAGCACAGTTCTTTTATAATGAAACAAGGGGGCAAACATTAAACATTTCCTAAAGGACTCATGAAACTTTTGCAACGTCACTCGGAATCCCCGGGTTTTGTAAAGCTAAGGTGAATGAATATGCAATGACTCTAAATGGCAATCGACCTGCTCCTCGACATCTGACTAACCGAACTCTGGCCTGTACTTCTAGCTGGCCTGTCACCTCGTATTTACAAATGTGTGTGGAGTGAGGGCCCTGCATTGCGTATGATAAATAGTTGATGTCCTCAGGTGCCGCGAGGCTGGCTGAGGCTGACGGCCGACCTGACTGTCACAAACACGACATATCAGTCATCACATCGCCGGTTAAATTGTCGTCATATCGCTGATAGGACCGAACCGGCCGACTGCAGGTGTTTGAGTGTGGCGATGTTATTCAAAGTGTAATTTTGCCCCACAATGTCTGCTTTCTAATGCTGAGTTTTTAGCGAGTTCACACCGAACTTAATTTTTAACCCTTTTTGAGTAAGTGCTGCAAATTGCTCAAAACACGCGTGTGCACAAAAGCGCGAAAGAAAGAGCGATGTGTGCACAAAAGCGCGAAAGAAAGAGCGAAAGAAAAGCACATACCTATAGGTACACCTTAGCAAACCTACCAACATCCTGATGAGGGTTCAACCCTGCCAGCGCTATGGGTGGAAAGCCCTTCATATTTTGGCAGAGATAGCTCCAACGTATCCGTGATGTGCTGAAAAAGAGATCCAATTCAATGTTCTGAAAAGTCGTATACCTAACTATTTACTATAATACTGAAGGTAAGCCAAACTGAACATACCTCCAGTTTATTGTGTCATGAATACCTCAGCTCGGCATTTCTTCGAAGGGTATAATCTCTTACGATAGCGATGCGCAGTCATCCGAACACAAGTCATTTGGTCTAAAAAGCTCACTTCACAATGTGGCACCCTCGAAGCATATATCTAATACCTACTGTTAACGCCAGACGCCTTGAGACCCTAATTTTTCGCGATTAGTTTAAAATGCGTGGAATAATTTCAACCATATTTAGGAAATAGCTGTTTCAAGACCTGCCGAAACTTTTTCTTCAAATACATTTTGTTGTCACTTGAATATTTCTGACACTTGTCATTGACTCGTAATGTTAACTGTTTTTCCATCCTGGATAGAGGCTTTCATACGTCATGACATTAGGCTCCGCCCACGACTGCGGCATTGACCCGTGCCCATCAGCGACCTCTGTACAAACGACACCCCTGCCATCTGTAAAGGCCATAGGACGGGGGATCCAGAATTTCGCTGACGCTTCACGTGCTAATGTATCAATTGCAGCAGACGGTCAAGTAAATGTTAGGCTCTTGTTGACTCTCGTATATAGGACCAAGAGGACCATCACTCCTCAACCTACTACTCACACATGCTTCGAACAAACGTTAAAGATTCCTAACAAATACGATTTTCAATGTAGGATATAGGTTTGTTTGAAATACGAGCGACCCTTATGATGTGAAGAGAACGCAATTAATAAATTATTGCGTTGTTCGATGGTTGCATAGCGATGTACCTACAAATCAGCAACTACTTGATGACATCCGACATCCCATTATCACATTATCTGCAACGCCATATAGGCTTTAAATACAGGTGAATATTTCTTAACCTTATGTCAGGTATATGCCATCTGCCCGTCATTTGCAGCTTATGAAAAATAAAACAAATATCAGCCGTCAGCGAACCTATCAGCATTGTACAAGCAATGCGCCTTGAGCATTTATGGCTCCTCAGTCATCATGTCGCTCTTTGGACACTGTCAGACAAGACGTTACGCACAACTCCGCCGGCTTTCGGCACCGCTCGACCGTCCCCGCTCCCCGCCACAGCGCGAGTGACCTCGCGCCGGCCCGAAACCGCCGCAGGCCAAGACCACAGAGGCGGGGCTTAGCTGTGACGTCATAACGTATCACAGACTGACTGGTGATAGCCTCTACACACCGGGTGAAAATCTTGCTCGAAATTTAACATTACGAGTCAATGAGAAGTGCCTGAAATATTGACATGGCGACAAAATATCTAAATTGTAAAAGTTTCGGCAGGTCTTGAAACGGCCATGTCCTGAGTTTGATTGAAATTCTCCCACGCATTAAAAGATAATCGCGAAAAATTAGGGTCTCAAGGGGTCTGGCGTTAACAGTAAATCGCTGCGACACAACCGACCATTTCAGGGACGAGTTTACACATTCCAAGGTATTAGCCGTTCACGACAAGATATCACGACGGCTATCTGGTACACATTTGGTTCACATTTGGTGCAGACTTGGTGCAGATTTGGTCGGTCAAATTAGGTTCATTGTGTTTCTTCGAAGCTATCAGTTTTGGTTACGGAGCGAGCGAAGCGAGCGTAGTCTTTCCTTAGATTAACGGAAATTTCTGAGTATGAGCGGCCGGCCGGCCGACCGGCCGGCCGGCCGGCCGGCCGTGCGGACGCTTTTGCGAGG
Source organism: Amphibalanus amphitrite (assembly GCF_019059575.1). NCBI lineage: Eukaryota > Metazoa > Arthropoda > Thecostraca > Balanomorpha > Balanidae > Amphibalanus > Amphibalanus amphitrite. The sequence continues at coordinate 309,928 of NW_024882065.1, forward strand.
CTTATATCTCAGCAACCACTTGACCGATTTACACGCGGTAATTTTTGTAGGGTAGCTTCATTCCTTCTACCAAGTATTGGACTATTCCCGATGCATGTGGGTGACCCCTTATGCATGTGCCACGTGCAAAACGAAGAGGTGTCAGTTTTGTAATTGTTGCAATATCTCGGTAACTACGTGGTCGATTGCGCTGAAAGTTGGCATGTAGGTAGGCACTCACTAGGCACTGCATATCCAAGTGCCAGCGTTGGGGTGCTGCTGCACGTGCGCACGTGCAGGGGTCGTTTCCCAGATCTCGAGAATGGCTGGACCGATTGCGCTCACATTTGGTACACGGTTACGGAGCAGTTAGTAGGGTGCCGTGCACAAGTCAGTTGGGACCCATTTTGCACGTGCGCACGTGCAGGGTGCCGCTTCCAGATCTCAAGAACGGCTGGGCCGATTGTGCTCAAATTTGGCACATCGCTAGAGACCGGTTAGTAGGGTGCCGTGCACAAGTCAGTTGGAGGTACCTCCTCGCAATTTCGCACGTGCAAGGCCCACCCTCTCGCTCGCTCCGTTAGTCGCCCCAAAAGGCGTTATACTGGTTGTACAGTTGCTTATACCTGATTTTTCAAGTTTCAGCCATTATTTTCGATTAAAACAATGAAATAAATTCGTGATGTGAGGGTATTTGTTGAAACAGAGATTTGGTGCAGATTTGGTCAACTGTTAAATGCATTCGCCAGATAACCCGTCGTGAAAACGGCTATTGTGGCCGAGTGCAGTGAATGTATATCAAAGCGAAAAGCTCAACTCAGGTCTACGCGCCAACGGACAGCAGACACGCAGGTCCCCTATCCCATGTATGCAGTCGTACATATGGGCGCCGCTCCGTCGATGTCAGTACGAGCTGCATAACGGACAACATATAGACTGAAGAACCTTCTGACTCCCGAGACCCATCAGTCGAGCGGCGACGGGCGACCGACTCTACGATATACCACCTGATATTCCCGATTAGTATCAACCAATCAACGTGCCAGCTACCAACTGGCATAGGCTCGCATGGGTCAGTAAAAAAAAAAAAATGTATCATCCTGTTTCAAACCGAAGTATAGTATGAACATTTCTAACTATTACACTCTACAACGCATACATGAGCAATACTGACATCCATGGCACTCGCACGCCTCTCTTGTGTAGCATGCAGTTGGGTAAGTGTATTGAAAAAATTACCTAGATAACCACATTTGACTGCAAGTGGTGCACTACACACATAAACACCACTCGCTGATTCGTACTCGGTGACCATCAATCCGTTGTTGAACTATCAAGTGTTCTATTATATCAGTGAAATAGACCTCGGAAGACCGTCGAGCTACCGGTGAAGTGGGGTCTCGTGATGACCATACCACTTTACTTGATGAATGAGCATGACTACTCATGTTGTCTGCCCATAGCAACGCATCTGACATCTTGTAAAGAGTAAAAGGATGGGTAGGTAGGTAGGAGGTATGTAAGTACATACGCATCGAGAAGTGCCCCCTGCCTGGAGCGATGGATGACATTTTGCGAGACAGATTTACATTCTAATGGGAAGTAAATAGCTTATTATAGCGAATCTTTGTAAAATAAAGATCCTTCCCGTAGTGGCTCAAGGCGGAATATTTTGGGAACATAGCTAGCCGTTTATGCTAGCCGCTAGGTATTCAGCACACCCACGTTATCAGTGATATCATGTTGCGATAAGTGCCAAAGAAGGTATGTAATTTTGAAACGCCAGGCTAGGTACTCGTAAAAATTCAGTTGATTATCCACTCAATCTTTTTTAGCTTGAAAATTCGAGTGCATGCAATACCTAATAAGTTCAAGACTCATGCTATGGACTTTGTAGTTAATTGATGTTTCCGTGGTTATCACCATACCTCAAGTTCGGCGATCAGTATTGCCTTACATTTTTCCCTTTTCAGCTTTGTCATGTCATTGGACTCTATTCCTGTGACGGAACTGCCGTGCCCAATGTCCAAAGCCCGTGCCCAATGTCCATAGTCCGACCGAGCTGCGATCATTTAGCAAACAATCATCCAGCGTTCGGTCGGCGTGGTTCGATATAATCGAAGGCACGGCCTCATTGGCGGTCTGGGTCACGTGGTCGCCCATCAGCACACACTGGCGAGCGGTGAATGTCACCACTACTTTGAGTGGCCCCGCAGGCGGGCTGATGAGCTTCAGTCAAACAACGACTTACTGTGTAATCGAACTGAGCTAGCTAGGGCCACTCCAGCCCAATTGTTTGTGGAGTTACTAGTCGATACCAATCAGACGGCAAACATCGATTACGGCTGGTCGCCCTAAAATGAGCTCTGCTTGCTCTACCTTTAGAGCAAGCGAACACATCAAAGAGAGGAGATTAGGTCTCAACGCACACGTAAAGAACAGTGAGTGAGAGAGAGAGAGAGAGAGAGAGAGAGAGAGAGAGAGAGAGAGAGAGAGAGAGAGAGAGAGAGAGAGAGAGAGAGAGAGAGAGAGAGAGAGAGAGAGAGATAGAGAGAGAGAGAGAGAGAGAAATAGAGAGAGAGGGAGAGGGAGAGGGAGAAAGAGAAAAAGAAAAAGAAAAATAGAAGAAAGAAAGAAAGAAAGAAAGAAAGAAAGAAAGAAAGAAAGAAAGAAAGAAAGAAAGAAAGAAAGAAAGAAAGAAAGAAAAAGAGACAGAGCGAGAGAGAGGGAGAGAGAGAGAGAGAGAGAGAGAGAGAGAGAGAGAGAGAGAGAGAGAGAGAGAGAGAGAGAGAGAGAGAGAGAGAGAGAGAGAGAGAAAGAAAGAGAGAGAGAGAGAGAGAGAGAGAGAGAGAGAGAGAGAGAGAGAGAGAGAGAGAGAGAGAGAGAGAGAGAGAGAAGCGAGGTCTACCTTTGCTTTTCATCCTGCCCGCTGATTGCTTTGTGGTCTGATCTGATCTGATCTGTGGTCTGGTCTGATCTGAGTATAGGTTTTCTAAGGTCCCATGGTAAATGGTAATTCTCATCCTGTTTCAAGGGGGCTAGGGAACGATGAGATCATGAGTCCTACCCAAGATAGTCACCAAGAGCTACATACAAGGCATCGTCTGAGTCATCAAAAGTCATACAAAGAGCTACCAAAGGTCATCGAGAGCTATAAAAAGTCACTGAGAACTGCCTATACGTATTAACACTTACCGATTCTCCGAGTGTCACTAAGTACAGTAGGCGTGCCGCAGACCTCTGTAGGCCTGACTACACCACACTACGCGATCGCCCGTCGCCCCCGGTCACCGTCAAACACTGATTCGCCCCCTCACCCTCCCCCGCGCTTCCATCTCAGTCCCAGGCGCCGCTTTCGCGACCGTTACGTCACTAATCGTCTGTTCGATAGCGCTATCAGAGCTGACGACGACTCTCCTCCGAGGGCCATGGCCACTTGGAGCGCCTCTTTGTACCGTTTACATGTCACTCTGCTCATCAAACGCACCGTGATGGGATAGTAGATAAGCCAAGGTCTAAACGAGGCTTGCTGTGCCGTGATATCTGAATTTGTTGGCCGATCACGATACTCCTGGAAAAACATAATTTGAGGGTCGCATTCGCAAGTTCGTAAGATTACACACATTGTTGGTGTACTTAGGTAAAGCTGTACGAATACTGGACTACGTACTCAACGTCAGTGCTAATTTCTAAATGCTTATTTAAACGGCAACGAATTTACTATACTTCATCTCAATCATGAGCATGCAGACAAAGTAACCACACGAGTATTAACACCAATATAGTTCAATCTCTTGCCTAACAAAAACCTAATTACCTCTTTATTCAACAGGAAACTCTTCCTGAGTGAGCGGTTTGCCGACTCACATGCTGCGCGTGTGACGGATCACTCACCGTCCGATCACCACACTGCTGCGCTGGTCGGCCAGCGGGACCGTCGCTGCCGTCGTGACCGCACCGCTCAGTCGATTGTTGTGGCGGCGTCGAGGCCGTCGCCGTGGCGGCGCGCGTGCGGCCGACGTCGGTAGACGCTCCGACGCTGGCACTGAGAGGTGTACGTATACCGCCACGGCGCGCGCGGCTAGAGGGCAGGGGTGCTGCATCGAGAGGTCGCCACGCGGCGAATGGCATAAAACCTTTCCACCCATGAGCTGGATTTAATGAGATATCGTTTAAAAGATATGGGTCTAAATGCTTTTGGAGCAGTGACACCTCTCGAGAGCATCCGATGGTAGAAGGGATGCAGCTACTCTACAAAAATTACCGCAAGTCAATCACTCAGGCAGTTACCGAGATATAGGCCTTCCAAAAATGCTCATTCTGTAAAACTGCTTGCACCCTTGGCTTTTCGCGTGGCCACGACGGTCACCTAGATGCATCAAGAATAGTCGACCACGGGGTCGAAGAAATGGGGCTACCCAATAAAAAAGACCGTTGATGCCAATCGGCCCAGCGGTTGCTGAGTTACATACGAGTATAAGCCTCTCAAAAGCGTTATAGGCCGGGTCGGGCAGGGCCGCTCATACTCAGATTTTTCCGTTATATTGAAAACATTTCGTTTCGCTCGCTTCGCTCGCTCCCTCGTAATAACACTCGCAATTCACGATTCATGCTTCACGATTCATGGGCCTATAATAACCAGTAAAACGCCTTTTGGGCGAAGAACGAGCGAGCGAGATAGTGAGCCCTGCACGTGCGGAGGGGCCAGAGGGTACTTCCAACGGGGCTTGTGCAAAGCACCTTTCTAACCGGTCGCTAGCGGTGTGCCAAATTTGAATGCAATCGGCCCAGCCGTTCCTGAGATCTGGAAGCGGCATTCTGCACGTGCGCACGTGCAATCACTGCAAACGGGGTCCAAACTGACTTTTGCACGGCACCCTACTAACCGGTTCCCAACCGTGTACCAAATTTGAGCGCAATCGGCCCAGCCGTTCTCGAGATCTGGAAACGCCCCCTGCACGTGCGCACGTGCAGTAGTACCCTAACCGCAACACATGAGAATGCATTGCCTGGTGGGTGCCTACCTGTATGCCAAGTTTCAGCGAAATCGCCCTAGTAATTACCGAGTTATTGAAATGGGAACAAATCTGGCACCTCTTCTTTTTGCATTTTGCACGTGCAGTGGGGGTCACTCACATAGATTAAGAGTATCCGACCTTTGGTAGAAGGGATGCAGCTACCCTACAAAAATTACCGCAAGACAATCGCCCAAGCGGCTGCTGAGATATGAGCCTCTCAAAATCACTACTTTTGCAAAACAGCTTGAACACCCTTGACTTTTCACGTGGCACGTGCCACGACGGTCACTGAGATGTATCAAAAGTAGTTACATAATTACGGGGTAGAAGGGATGGGGCTACCCAGCAAAAAAGACCGCAGGCCAATCGGTCCTGCGGTTGCTGAGATATAAGCCTCTCAAAAGCGTTACAGGCCGGGCCGGGCCGCTCATACTGAGATTTTCCCCTTATATTGAAAAGACTTCGCTTCGCTCGCTGCGCTCGCTCGCTCGTAATGAGATGAGAAATTGGAGGTGGATTTCTATCAAAAGCGTGCGCATGAAATAATTTGCATCGTCATGTCGAAATAATTGTCACATATATCGACGCATATAATTCAAAACTGTGACGAAACAGTAAGCAAAATGAGGTTAACATTTTTTTGGTGGTAAGCTGAAACAAAACAGCCACGACACGGCACAGCCAAACAGCCAAGTAAAGTGTCAGCGAAACGTTTGACTTCATGATAACATTACATCAAATTACTTGTTTGTGGTCAAAAAGTGTGCTTCCGTGCAATGTCAGATTTGACGGTAAAAAATATTGTCAAGCCTGAAGAGCTGGAAACAGCCGAAACCGCAGAAAACAGTGGTAAGTGTCGCCATAAAGTTATCATAAATTTATTTGTAAAACCTTACCACAAATCCGCTAGCTGTATGTTAAAGGGACTATCCCACCTTCTAAAATGTTGTTAAAACCAGTTAAATTATGCCCGACTTTATAGATTGGATGACCAGGAACACGGTTCTGGCATTTATTTTTCATTAAACATCTTAGGCTTCCCATATTCCAAACACAAACTTTCAAATATGTGACGTCACAGCCCAAAATTACCTCTTTCCCCAGGCCACATTACTGTCATAAAGCTGATTCTTTTTACTCTGTAGGCACCACAACAAAGTTCAGACCAAGTTTTAAGCGATTTTTCAACGAACAAACCCATTTAAATCAGAATGACTAAACGAGGTGACGTCACACTAACGGTCGCTCCATGTTGAAGATAGGGCCTTGTATGTACAAGGCCCATTTTCAAATGAAGGGAACGAATTTCTTCAACACCAAGAGGCCGCGGGGGTTGCAACCTAGATAGATAGTGGTTTCTGAACCTCGCCGCAAACTTGGCTATCTCAACTCAAACCCCATGTTAAAGGTGGGATAGTCCCTTTAATGTCAAGTTAAGGTTTCTTGATTCATGAGACAGCTATAGCTAAACCTTTTTACAGTCAAATAATATGATCAATTTCAGACCTGAACATTTTAAGTCATTATTAATCCCATGCTGTCACAAGCAACAAGGAAAAACAGTTTGCCAATCAGTAGCTAATCAAAGGGTATTGGAGGTAGGTATAATAATACGTCAGCGTTCTGTACAATCTTGGGAGCAATCCATAACAATACGATATGAAACAGATTATCACCAGTCAGTTGTATTCCACTAAAATAGTCACACACTGATGCAGTTGCTTATTCTTGCCATCTTATACGTAAGCTATGCAATTTTTTACCTACCCATCCTCGTCTAGGCGTTGCTGCTCGCCAATCAGAATCAGGTATTTAGCATATGCATAACACGGCGATCTAGTATGCAACATAATTACGAAGAGTTTTACGTAAATAAAAAGCATTTCTCTCATATCAGAGCCCAGCCGCCAGTATCTCACCTCGAAGTTGCGGAAGCGTGGAACCTCTCGGACTCGAGGTTGATACAACATCCTAGGGATTTTTGTAACATTTCCAAGACAAGATATTGATAGAATGATAATGATAGGACATTTCTTCGCACCCATCCGTTGAACAACATATTGTCTCTTTCTTGTCTGATCAGGTCCTTTGACATACATCATTCATGCCAGATCTTGTGCCTAACTCGATAGTTGTGACCTGGGTAACGCTTTCAGCCATCCAACGTATTTTCAGTTATGTTTCTGCATTGCATGCGAGAAATGATGCTAGTTTATGTCTAGTTACGTTAAAAGGTTGCCTCGAGGTCACCGTCATTCAAAATCATGTATGTTATAATCCTTTATTTTTTAGTTGTTCGAGCAACAGGATTATCACATTCGATATCAACAGTCAGCACCTACGGACCGGTACAGTCATACATTACATATTATGTGTAAATATCATCCAAGCGTATCCGACCGGTCACCTTAGCCGAGGTAAACCTTGATCTTGACCTTTAAAAACGAGAAAATTTTATCATTCGAAGCTAAGGCACAAACAAGACGTGTTGGTACGGGGACCCGCAGTTGCTACTGCACAGCGACTCTGAGCAAATTGTCCCAGCACCCTCATAGGGAACAACGATAAGCTGCCAGAGGGCACGCACAGAAAACCTCAGCTGCTCTTGTACAGGGACCGGCAGTCGATATCAATGTAATCGGTTGTTACTGGACAGGACAGACGGCTAGAGTTGGGGTTCGTGTACAGTAGCAACTGCGGGTCCCCGTACCATTATTTTGTTAATCATTTTTCGGAAGTTACTCGCGAAAACAAAAACTAAAATTTGGGAGGTCATTGACCAGATCTGTAAGGTACCACCCTTGGTGCCACCACGGAATAGAGTCTACGGCAGATGTCATAGACTTATATTCCGTGGTACCACTGAACCAGTTACCAAAGTTTTGGTCAAAACAGAGTTTTTAATTCAAACATAGTTGCCGGGCGTTCCAGTCTAAGTATAAAACACTTTAAACTCAAGCAACTTATTTATTTATTTTATTTATCCGCATAACCACCAACAGGGAGCACCCCACTAATAGGTGAATTCAATGGTCAATTGTAAGTCAATGAATATTCCCTTGCATTCCCTTCCGATCATAGTGAAAAACTGTCCAATAAACTGGCCTTTGGGCCTTGGCACCGAGCCCTAATGAGCAATATATGAGCACAATAAGTACTGGGTATAGTCCTATAGGTAGTAGCACCCTAAAACTACTCATGTTCGACCGCTCAGCTTATCTCAAAGCAATGCAAACACTTCTCTTACTATAACTGTTATAGTTCCAGGTAAAGCGAACAGCAGACGTTTATGCAACTACATTCTCAAGAAGACGCCACGTTCTATGGCAATCATGGCTTGCTTCGTGGGCTGCTGTTACTTCCTGGTGGTGTCAGCGAACCGACTCAATGCTGGTGTCATATTACAGGCAAGTTTATCTTTTTTCATCTCAACACGTAACTAAAGCACTTTCGGCATACTATACTTATCGAAAGAGCGAGCTCATACGAGTTTATGGTTTAACGTAAAAATATCAGCATAAGTACCAGGCCCAACCAGGCCCGGCCCGACCCGGCCCAGTCCATCTTCACTAGCGCACGTGCAGGACTCACCCTCGCGCTCGCTCGTTTATCGCCCCCTCCCCCCCAAAGACGTTCTACTGGTGGTAATCGTGTCGTGAAGAATTGAGCATTAGCCCGGCAGCCGCTGGACCTCCGCGCCACTGCACCCGCCAGCCGCTGGGGGGGGGGGGGGGGCAACTAGTTGCCGCCTTTACTTATCCCACGATATCGTCGCAACGCGTAGAGATAGACAAGCGAAACTTCGCACACATGTTCCTGAATAGCTAGCCAAAGTTGTTTCCTAATTTGGTGTCGATTCCATTTTAAATGACGTCACAGTGACGTCAGAAGTCGAACCATGGATTGGAGTTTCTTAGTTTCCCCACGATATATGCGATATATTGGACCAAATATATTTATATAGGACCGAAAACTGGTAAGGAAGTATGTAGTTTAACCCGCGCCCCACTGGGGGAAGGGCTATTCACAGCCCCCCTCCCGTTTTTCTGCAATAACTTCTAAACCGCTTGACGTATCGGCGCCAAACTTTCAGTACCTTCGGCTACATCAATTTGACACCTTGTGTCAAAATTTAAACTTCGTATCTATCATAGGTCGGCCAGAAATGACGTCAGAGTGACGTCATGTCCGGCCGATTTCGACGCAAAACATTGAACCACTGAAATCCCTCCCAAGAGCTCAGTTTTTAAGCTAGATCCAATTTCTTTGCATGAGAAGACTCAGAATGGACTGCGCTATCAAACTTCTATCTCGGATTTTCTAAATTTTGATAATTATATGTATTAAAATTCAAAATGTGTATTTTTATCTTTTTTCAAAAAGTTTTTGACTTTTCGAAAAAAACTGGAATATTTATGATAGAACACATGCTTATGACCTACTCAAGCAAGTTTTAGCCAGATATCTTTAAAAATGGCCAAGTTATACGCATTATAGCAAAAATTTCACAATTTTAAATTTTCCAAATCAATTTTTCAGTACAAACTTAAAATCATACACCAATATAAATGGCACCATCGTGGTCCTGAGCTCAAACTGCATCCGATAGACATGTTTTTTGTTGAGAAATTTCAACTTTTAAAATTTGACCTTTTTTGACCTGAAAGTGACCTGACATCAGCTAAATTCATGAAAATGGCCTCAAATGACACAGGCGACACCGAATTCGAAATCTATGGCCTAAATGGACCATAAAACATATGTCACGTGACCGACTTATGATATAAGATATCCGTGACCTGTGATGACCTGACCCTGACCTGAAAATCAAAGTACAAGTTGGTACCCTCAGGGTATCTTAAACATCTGTTCACGAGTGTGTAAACAAAAATCAGCCTGATCTGACTTGTAAGACGGCAGCCAGAGCCCAAAATGTGAACAAGCCAAACATCGATAATTTTTACTTCGACCTGACCTGTGACCTCATTTACCGTCGCGTTTCATGCTCAGTGACATTAGAAACAAACGACAACACTTTATGACGTCATTGTGACATCATCTTGCTACAACCACCAAACTTTTCTCAAATGTTGCCATAGGTATTCATTTGAAGCTATACCGAATTTCTTGTTCATATCTTATCGGTTTCGGAGATATCACACAACGTAAAGGGATGCTTTATGTCCCTTTACGCTGGGGGGGGGGGGGGCAACTTTATGCCCCCCCCCCCCACTGGCAGATCCAGGGGGCGGCAGGGGCTAAAGCCCCCCATTCGAAACTCGACAGGGGCGGCATATAAATTAGCCCCCCCCCCCAATGCACCGGGGTTGGTCATTAAAATGATTGATTGCTGGTAAGTTCCAGCATTTGCTAGTGAAGTTCCTTAACCCGCGCGGGGCTGGGGTCTCCAGCCGAACGCGCGGGGCTGGGGGGTAAATTTTACCCCCCCCTGTTATCTCCCGAACTAATGGTCCGATTTGGAAAATTCAAACGCCAATCGAAAGCTCTCATCACGAACTACTAAAAACATGTACTTAATTTAAAGTTTGAGGTCAAGGTCAGGTCAAGGGTACAAATTGCAAGTTTCTATGCAGTATCGGCCTTGCACCGTAGTTGCCGAAGAATGGAGTCATGGACTGAGACTGATCGCCCAAAACGTGTTCTTAGGGTACCAAGACAATATTCGTTGCATACAATATCATTCAGAGGTCAAGGTCAAGGTCAGGTCAGGTCAGGTCACCAAAAAACAAAATATAGAAAAGGGCATGTGCTACACATGTTTTATGGGTCATTTTACTCATAGAATTCAATAGGCACACTCAATAAGTGATATGGACCACCTCTGGATGAATTTCAGGTCGAGGTCAGGTCAAGGTCAGGTCAAGTGAGGTCAAATTTTGAAGTTGGTTGTTAAGGCCTAAAAAGGTGTATATCTGATGCAGTTTTTCACGGCGAATCGAATGGTGCTATTTTTGTTTCCGTACGAGGTCTAGAACTTCCAAAAAAGTCATTTTTCAAAAAAAATTGTGTGTCGTGACGTCATAAAATTTTGAATAACTCCCACATTTTTGAACCGATTCTTCTAAAATTTGGTATGTAGGTGCACATAGACCACATCTCTGACATATATTCCGGTTTTTTCGATAGACTCAAAATTTTGGATTTTATAATGATTTTCCCAAAAAAGTCAGTTTTTTGAAAAAATTTAGGCCAAAATCCAAAATTTTCAAAAAACCGAGATAGCCATTTGATAGACAAAGTAAAATTACGTATAACCTTTTTTGTTACGTCTTGATTCCTTTAAAAATGAAGATGTTAGCGGCGTTTGAACTTTTGCCGTTTTTGAGGCGAAAATGGCGAACATGACGTCACTAAAACGTCAATTTCTCAAAAATTTTCCGACGGATTTCGCTCAAATTTTCAGGGAACGTGTCAAATTGATGTAAGAAAAGGTACTGAAAGTTTGGCGGCGCGTTTTTGAGATATCGCAAAAATTCGCGAGGGGGGTAAAATTTACCCCCCCCCCAGCCCCGCGCGGGTTAAGAAATTCCTTTCCACTGTTAAGTTGGTAGCGATTTGGCAGTTATTCGGGGATGGAAAAGTGGCGCCCAACTTACTTTCAGCGTCGGAGATTTATCCTTGGTAAAGTTTTTTGGGGACACCCTGTACAATTGTGACAGATTGCAGGATGTAAAACGACCATCGACGCAAATGCAAATGTCAGTAAAATTGGAAGTGGGAAATAGCTCTTAAAAATGGGGATGAGAGTGCAAGATAATTTTCATTTGGATGTCAGTTCGCACCCAAATCGACAAATTTTGGGATACTGCTGTGACCTAGACTGGAAGGTCAACCAATAACCAAGAACCCTAAAATCGGGTACCATCGGCTTCCTCTCGCTACTCACGGGCGACACGCTTGTTTTTTCCGCGAAGCTCTAGCTTGATCAGGGGCCGAACGGCAGGGTGTCCAACCGACACCTCCCGGCCCCCGAAGGCTGCGCCAAGCACCGACCCGGAGTGGGCTAACTGGTCAACAGAAGCAATTTGAATGTTTTTAAAGTAATATAAAGGCACGGGTCGGGTGGACTACCATTTCAATTTTTTTTTTTTGTTAAAAAATATCGTTTCAGGGCTGTGACGAAAAATAAGTGGCCTAAGTCCAATGAGGAAACAGGATTTTGGGGTACCTTAGGTTTGGCTCCTGGCATGAGTTCCCCCCCAAAAAAACGCAGGTCTGGATCCGCCAGTGCCCCCCTCCCCTCCCCCCCCCCCCCAGCGGCTCGTGGGTTAATAGCCACGGCGATTCTGAACGGTAATGGGCGAACTTCATATCTTAGTGCAGATTACGAGCATTAGAACGAAAGGCCGAGACATTTGCATCAAACAATTTAACCAGCGCCAGGCCAGGGGAAGGCGTCTGAACACCCCCCCCCCCTCCCGACTTTACATCCTTCATCAACCACGCCACGCGATGTGTGGATCGCTCATGATTACGGAGCGAGCGAAGCGAGCGTAGTCTTTCCTAAGATTAACGGAAATTTCTCCGGCCGTGGTCTGGTCACGCTTTTGCGAGGCTTATATCTCAGCAACCACTTGACCGATTTACACGCGGCAATTTTTGTAGGGTAGCTTCATTCCTTCTACCAAGTATTGGACTATTCCCGATGCATGCGGGTGACCCCTAAGCACGTGCCACGTGCAAAACGAAGAGGTGTCCGTTTTGTAATTGTTGCAATATCTCGGTAACTACTTGGCCGATTGCGCTGAAAGTTGGCATGTACGTAGGCACCCACTAGGCACTGCATATCCATGTACCCCAGAGTTGGGGCGCTGCTGCACGTGCGCACGTGCAGGGGTCGTTTCCAGATCTCGAGAACGGCTCCACCGATTGCGCTCAAATTTGGTACACAGTTAGGGACCGGTTAGTAGGGTGCCGTGCGCAAGTCAGTTGGGACCCATTTTGCACGTGCGCACGTGCAGGGTGCCGCTTCCAGATCTCGAGAACGGCTGGGCCGATTGTGCCCAAATTTGGCACATCGCTAGAGACCAGTTAGTAGGGTGCCGTGCACAAGTCAGTTGGAGGTACCCCCTCGCAATTTCGCACGTGCAAGGCCCACCCTCTCGCTCGCTCCGTTAGTCGCCCCAAAAGGCGTTATACTGGTTGTAAATACATAAAGACATATGCATTATCATTTATCCGAATGTTGAATCTATTATCTCAATGGATCTCAAGGCAAATCATGGGGTAGGATCTCCGATCTCATCTGAGCCCGCTTGAAAATTATATCCTGTATCTACAGTCTAATAGGACTTGGCGATAAACTCAGGGAATATATATAACTGACCGGGCCGACGAAATTATTTGGAAACGAGGTTTGCAAAATTGACGGAGGCCCGAGTGCGAAGCACGAGGGCCGGAGTCAAATTTTGCAAGCCGAGTTTCCAAATAAGTTCGTACGACTGAGGTCAGTAAGATTTTTCCTACATGCCGCATACATGCTAAGTAGTTTTGACAGGTTTTGGTTTGGGTTTTGGTGACACTTTTATACAATTGTTTTGTCCATAATTTCCTAACAGTGATTGCGCTACTGCTGTGGATACAGCTTTAAAGGAAATTTATAGAAGAAAATGCATCAAAATACCTTGCTTCAAAAAGAATCGCGTCTGAAAATATCAACTCAGAATGGCACAACAACTGGATATCCAAGGAACATAATGCATGAATAATTTACCACGACATAAGAACAAGAAGAAAGTATAATATTCCTAGTGATTAAACGTGAATTTTCCAGTGCTCTTGCAAGAATCTTTTCTTTATTTATGTAATCGTACTTTGTTGATGCCCATGGCTAAACTTTCGTGAAATACATTATATTTTCCATATTTTACATGTTTGTTTCGAGGAAAGGACTACAACTGTCAAATAATAACGCAATAACTTAGGCCCAAGGTATCAGTGGACATATCAAAGATAAGACAACAAGCGATAACAGATTTAGATTTTAGGCGCATATCTTACCATAATTTCGGCTTTGTAACCAATACAAAATATTTCAAAACCCTTGATAAGCAGAGCAGATATTTTTTACCAAAAAATGTTAGTTTTCTAATTTTACGCGGCAAATATCATGCAATAATGATGTAAATTATACATTCGCTGTCAATTATACCTCTGGGCTTATAGTGCGATAAACTGTAGTTTAGAGGTCATTGCCCTGGGCAGTAAACCCGGGCAGTAAACTTTTGTTTCCTGCCCGGCCTATCAAATAACATGGCATTTTGACACCGACAGTTTCTTGGTCATAGTTTTACGGCCCGGCTCGTGCTGTGCTTAAGACAAACCCCGGCATGTAGGAAAGATCTATAGTGTATGAGGATCTCATAAAACGCGTCACGTGGAACCATAATGCCACACAAGTCCATGCCAGTTCGTACCACAGAACTGAGTTGTGAACTGTGGTTATAATGAACGCCAACACAGGTTCTCCAAAGGCAAAAATCAGATTTGTGTCTGGACAAAAATCATGAAAGAGCATTTATGACCCCGCATGGATCTCTTGAAAAAGATAATGTTCGGATATATAAATCCAACTGATTCTCTAAAGTTCCTTGACGAGATCATAGATTACTTGGATCTACGATCACGAGGGACCCTAGATCAAGATCCGTGGCTCAGATATTAAGTCCCAGATCCATCTATTCAGATTTATGCATATGTCTCCCCTACATTAAAGTGACCAACCCACCTTAACCTGCGACCGCCTGGGGGGGGGGGGGGTCGGATCCCACCCCCTCTCCGTTTTTCTTGAATAACTCATGAACCGCTTACGCTATCAACTTGAAACTTGGCATACCTTCTCCCCCATCAATTTGACGTCTCCTGTGTAATTTTTAAGAAAAGTTTCCCAAATTTGAGATATATCGATTTTAGTAATGTACCTAACTACATGGCGTTTTCAGTCAAAAAGTGGTAATGTTTAAAAAATCACCAAAAATCAGGGTTTAAAGCAAAAGGACATAAATAGACGCAGCTCAACGAGTTCTTTAAAATGGCTATCTCGGATTTTCCATAAAATGCGTTTTTCACCCCTAAAAATTAAAAAAACTATATTTTTTGGAAAACAGCTGATAAAATCCAAAATTTTGAGAATTTCCAAAAAAAAAACGGAATACATGTTATAGAGCTCTATTAGAACATTAGATGCCCCAATTTCAACTTTCTATCTTGATTTTAGACCCCCAAATTGTAAAAAATAGCTCCAACATGCATAGGGCATGGTGACGTCATAAGCATTTTCGTGAATTAGAGGCTCTTCTGAACATCGCATGTGAAAACAAATGGCACCACTAGATTCCTGGGACAAAGCTCGTCAAGAAAAGTGCATTTTTATGTCAAAAATAAACAGTTGAAAAAATTGACTTTTTCTTAGCCCTCGTTTAGTTATGTATGGTATAAACGATTTTTTATGCTTTCAATGCACACTTATCACCAGCGCAGTGACTTGGGGTCACATATAACCATTACCATCGGATTCGGCGTGAAAAATAAGCCATAAAACATGTGTCGCACGCCCATGTAGCAGAAAGTGAAAACCGTGACCTTTCGTGACCTGACCTGACCTTAACCAGTACTTAGTATGACCCCTATACGCACGTCGCACATGGTACCTTCACTAGGTCTTTGAGGTCATTTTGGTGAGTTTCGAGCAGCAGCTATCGATTCCGCTGTCCGTAAGCCTAATCATGCAAAACCCCAGAATTTGACCTTTGACCTGACCTTGACCAGAAAGTTGATCTCAATCTTAAAATCTTAAGAGTGCTTTGGGAAGGTCTTCGAACGCCGCCTCGTGGGGCTCGATGCGAACATTGGTTCTCGAGATAACAGGGGGGGGGGGGGGGTCGGATCCGACCCCCCAGGCTGTCGTGGGTACGGAAATAGCCCAGGCGGCGCCGGGTTAATATAAGTTTTGAATTGAGATAGCCAAATTGGGGTCCCAGGCTTGCAATTACCGGTTTGGGCACTCACAATATGGAGAAATGCTTTACTTCGGTGATATTTAATTTCAAAGACAGCAGTTTTCAGATTCGGGGCTAATGCATTTGAACGCACCATAGACTTCGTGACATCACCGCAGATCTAGCGATTCTCAAAGCCTTTACTAAAACCTAGGTAAAAGACAATTGTTGATGTGGTGGTACCCATGCACTGTCTTGCGCGCAGCATCTGTCGCACTCTTAAGATACCAAATTGATACCAGGTGATAAGATACCAGGGGGTAGGCTCCCACTTCAGCCGTAGCCTGGGGGGGGGGGGGGGGGTACAGTGGCCGGGAGGAGATGGAGCCCTCCTATAATTGGGACAATACAAGAGCCCGTTGGAGGGAGGCCTGAATAAAATAAAATGAAAAATGAAAAAAAATTGTTGCTTCCAAATGACGTCATAGGAACAGCGGAGGCCAAAAAATAAAAGTATGATATCTAAAAACCGGTGAATATTTTTCAGTGAAATTTGGTAGATATTCATTTTCCCTCTTTCTGAACCACAGTACATCACTTTTATGCCAATTCATTAACTTTTTGAAGGCGGGAGGGTCCCTTTAATAATTCATCCCCTAACATTTTTGTTCTAAAGTTATATTAGCCTCTATGCTAACTGATGTCACTCTGTTACAGGAATTCAAGGCAACCAGCTCAGTGGACAACGAAAACTTGCAAATAACAGTCTGTCCAGTTGGTCCATTTGACCCTATACACTTAATGGACTACAAGATTCACACAAAAAGGGCCAATAACTTAAGAGCATTGTCGAAGCAGTACAACATAAATCAATTTGCAAAAACATTTCACACAGCGATGGACTGTTTGCATGACAACAAGTACGCGCACAGAGACGACACTATCGCGAAAAAGGCACACCTCCTGCAAAGGTACCCGGAGTGCATCAGCTTTGCAGAAGATGTCATCTCTACCGACTTTCCTTATGATCTGCTAGAAATATATACCTGGCTTAGAAACATCGACCTATTATACACTCTTGGTCTTACTGCAGAAGGTGGTGTGGATTCTTACGATGGAATTTACAGAAATATTGATATTTTAATACAAGACAATTCAACACTTGCACAATATCTGACAGAAACATCCCGAGATATTGAAGAATTTCTTGTAAATGACTTTACTTCTGTCGACAACGTTAATCTGAATAAGCCTGCCCAGAAAATCTTAGTCAACAATGCACTAAGAACACGTTTTGGAATGAAATGTATCAGCTACACCATGGCAAACAGCGAAGATGGAAAGAAACTGAACCAACGGTTCCAACTTCAGATGACTTTTAACAGGTAAGAGTATACCCGTCAGTTGCGGGCCCGGAAAGTCGGTGCTCAACTAATGGATGATTGTATTTGGTAAATGTAAGATTGCTGGAAGATTGATAAATGTAAAGTAAATATAAGATTGCTAAAAGTAAATGTAAGATTGCTGGAACACCCCCCCCCCCGCGCCATTTCGTTCCTGTTGGAGATAGAGCTTAGCGGTAAAGACCAAAAAGATTCTTTGGGAAGAGACGAATCCAATGATACCCAGTTTTATGTTTTCAAATATAACCTTATGTTCAGTGATTGCGAAATGCAAAAGGTTCCAAAATTAATTACAAAATGAATATATTTCGGACAATGTCCTTCTTCAGTTCAGAATTGCAAATTAAATCGATTTAATTTGCAATTCTGAACTGAAGAAGGACAGTGTCCGAAATATATTCATTTTGTAATTAATTTTGGAACCTTTTGCATTTCCCAATCACTGAACAAAAGGTTATATTTGAAAACATATATATGTCATAATGCTGTTCATACAAGTACTTCGCCATTTACTTGCGATATCCAGTTTTACCTTATCAGGTCAGTCATTGACCTTCCAGGTCAGGTCAAACTAAAAAATGTTGCTGTTTTGGGTCACCGTTGGATATCAAGTGCGTTGCTTATCATATACCGATGACGATGCTGTTTCTGGTGCCAAGCCAGCTAGAACCTCTTTGTCACACTACCCGACCAGATTTTTGCTGCTGAGGTCATTTCAGGTCAAGTTAGGTCAAGGTCAATTATATGTGTTTGTATGTCTGTGTGTGTCTGTGTGTATACTGATGTGTACACCGATTGTTTTTGTGTCCATATTACATGAAATCATGATCGGAGAAGCTTTTACCCAAAATGCAGTCAAAAAACTTCACAAAAAGTAAATTCAGCTTGCCTAAAACGCAATTATCTTAGATGACCTAGGTTGACCTTGACCCTGACCTTGACACCTGTACATCGTCGAACAACATGTTCCATGATAGATGGGAGGTGAGACTAGCAAAAAGGCCGAAATCAAGGTGTCAAAAGCTCACAAGGCCCATGGCAAACGCAAGATGTTGAGAATTGGCCATTTGGGTTATGACATGACCTGAAAAACAAGGTCATATCTCCGAAACCAAAAATCACAGAAACTTGAAATTTTCAGTGGACATCAAGAAAGAATAGAGGAGCAGCTATACGAAAAATCAGCCTTCTAGCTCTAAAAATGTGGAGTGTAGAGCAGAAAGACTACCTGGGGGGTGGCAACCACCCCCCCCCCATGCGGGCGAGGGTTAAAATAAAGCTCGAGATTCAGAGTGAATGACATGTTGTCCAGAAGTTCCGTTGCACTTATCAATCCTGCGATTTGTTTTCGGTCTTCTGTACCCCAGTCTTGCTTAACGGATCCTGCCGGGGCATTATCACTTTACTAGCAAAGTAAAAACGGACTTATTCTGCTATTGATGTAACATTCCGGCTGAATGGGTGTCCTAACATTCCCACACCAAAACGAGAACGATTAAAAGCGTCCTGTCAGCACTTTGAATGATTTGAAACGTTTTTTGAACATGATCATAATTATAATTATAATAAGAGTTAATAATAACATTTTGCTCATAACAAGAATAAGCCAAAAGCAAATCCAGGATTTTTGTTTTTGGCTTACTTTAGTTGTGAGCAAAAAGCTATTATTAACTCCTATTACAATTATACTCTGTGTTTATGTTTCAGACTGGAATGGGCCTATCTGCTGGTGTCCGTGCACGTCAACCGTACATTCAGCGACATTCCCGGCGCAACATTAATTCAGCCATACCGAATTCCACTGGACACTACCAGCGTACTCCACATTCGAAGAAGTAAGCATGTCACTTTCCCTTATTTTCAGTTTAAATTTGTTTAGCTTTGGGTATTCCAACTGGAAACACCATTGCATGCCCTTTGGCCTCTACAGTAGAATCCGGTTAATAAATCCACCTTGGTGACACGTCGTTTTGAAATTAGAGTCGATTCCGCTTAGCTTAGTAGGCCCTCGAATAATAAATCTAGCCGCTTATTGTGGCCACTTGAGCTGCTCACGGATTTTCCATAGAAGCACAACTGACTCCGGTTAATAAAGCCACCGCTTAATAAATCTAAAACACCGTGTCATTAAGGTGGATTCGTTAACCGGATGCTACTGTATTAACCCGTGAGTTGCTGGGGGGGGGGGGGGGGGAGGGAGCGTTAAACGCCCCCACTTTTTTCGCCGCGCCATAGCATAAAAACGGCGCGCTATTTGGGTACCGTAGGGAATTGATTGAAGTTTATTGTGAAAAAGTTTTAAAAAATCGTTTGAATTTTTTTTAGATATCGTGGTTTTAGTGACGTCATGTTTTCTGAGTTTTCGACCAAAAAAGGCATATGTTCAAAAAATCATATAAAATCACAGAATAGACATACAGACATTCCGTAAACGCAATTAGACTGCCAATACCATGACCAATCAAATGGCTATCTTCAATTACTACGGAGCGAGCGAAGCGAGCGGAGTCTTTCCTTAGATTAACGGAAATTTCTGAGTATGAGCGGCCGGCCGGCCGGCCGTGCGGACGCTTTTGCGAGGCTTATATCTCAGCAACCACTTGACCGATTTGCATGCGGTAATTTTTGTAGGGTAGCATCATTCCTTCTACCAAGTATTGGACTATTCCCGATGCATGTGGGTGACCCCTTATGCACGTGCCACGTGCAAAACGAAGAGGTGTCAGTTTTGTAATTGTTGCAATATCTCGGTAACTACTTGGCCGATTGAGCTGAAAGTTGGCATGTAGGTAGGCACCCACTAGGCACTGCATATCCATGTGCCAGAGTTGGGGCGCTGCTGCACGTGCGCACGTGCAGGGGTCGTTTCCAGATCTCGAGAACGGCTCGACCGATTGCGCTCAAATTTGGTACACAGTTTTTTCATAGTAGCTGGAGACTTAAATTTGGTACACAGTTAGGGACCGGTTAGTAGGGTGCCGTGCACAAGTCAGTTGGGACCCATTTTGCACGTGCGCACGTGCAGGATGCCGCTTCCAGATCTCGAGAACGGCTGGGCCGATTGTGCCCAAATTTGGCACATCGCTAGAGATCGGTTAGTAGGGTGCCGTGCACAAGTCAGTTGGAGGTACCCCCTCGCAATTTCGCACGTGCAAGGCCCACCCTCTCGCTCGCTCCGTTAGTCACCCCAAAAGGCGTTATACTGGTTGATTATCGTTCCGCATTTTCCAAAATCTTGAACTGAATCTTGCCAATTTCTCGTGACTACTTCACGACCATGATGCATGCATTTCGTAAATTGAACTTTGTGAACCAAACACGTACACATATGATAAAATGAATGTCACCATCGTGTTCTACGCCCAAAAAAAAAAAAACATGTGTCACAGGCTGCGAATATCAGTTTTGATTTTCGGGGATATGTGCCTACCCGGTTGACCTGACCTTGACCCTGACCTATGCCTGACTGACCCCTACATGGAGCTGACACTCTTGTAGGCCTTATATGAAGGATTGTGCACCGTTTTCACAGAGTTTATGACGAAAGACGCCAATTGCCTGCAAAGTCCACGCTACTGAAAGCCCGATTTCAGTGGTTGACCTGACCTTGACCCGACCTGTGACCTCAAAATTCAACTTTAAAGTACTCATCTGAAGCGTCTCGTCGCTTTCTTTCGTTTGCCGCCTCATGCGTTTCGCTGCGCCTATTGGTTCTCGAGTTATCGGCTGGGGGAGCTTAATGCCCCCCCCCCCCCGCCAGCAAACGGCGGGTGGCGAAATACCCCAGCAACTGCCGGGTTACGCGGTGGTTTTATTTATCAACCGGAGTCAGTTGTGTTTCTTTGGAAAAATCTGTGAACAGCTGAAGTGGCCACAATAAGCGGCTGGATTTATTATCCGAGGACTTATTAAGCAGATTCCACTGTATTTGTGACCTTAACCCGCGCCCTGCTGTGGGGGTATTTAAACACCCCCCCACCTTGTGTTTTTTCGCAAATATCGCAAAAACGGCGGCGAGGAGCGCTGCTGTTTTTGGTACACCTTATCATACATCAATTCTACACATGTTGTCAAAATTTCAGACCAAGGTCATTCAAGGTCAGGTCACCAGGTCACTTGAAGTGACCTCACCTCACAAACAGTTTCAATGTCTGCCATAGCTACACCGAGAGACCGATCGCTTTGAAACTTTCAGCGATTGCTAAGAGCAATAGCATGTACAAAACGTATATCTCCGAATTTTGATATCGATGACCTAAGGTCAGGTCAATTTTGCGACCTCCCCATTATAAGTCGATGGGAGAAAATTGAAATGCGCCTCTTTTGGACGAAAGACATTATAAACACTCCTAAACACTGAATTACAAGTGGTTTATACACACTGAACATGAAAATGGTGTCCGTGACCCCTGTTTATGCCCCCGAGGTCATCTTAGGTCACGAATGGTATTTAACAGTTTTTCGCAAATAACTTTTGATAGAGGCATGCTAGAGCGATGAAAACGCCTTAGATGTGCTCAGCTTGACGATACGGATCGACTGATATGCAACATGACCCTTTCCAGTCACGTCATGACCTTGACCTGAGGTCAAATTTTCAAGTTGACCTTTCAAGGTCAAGTTATAGTTCATTCGATGCGTCTTTACAAGGGGAACACGATGCCGGTAAAAGTAAGCTCGTACAAGGCTTGGGTCAAAAGTTATTGCAGAAAAACTCCAAAAAATCGGCTATTTTTGCAGTTTTTGTCCCCTGCAGGCAAAACCGTTGACGTTAGGTCAAATCTGAGAGAATTATTCAGAAAGGGTGTTAATAGGGCTATCGAATGCGCTTTTCCGTGGCGCTGTAGCTCTATTGGTTCCCGAGTTATGCGTTGGCCTCTTGGAAATTGTCGATATTCGACCTGGAAATCGGCGAAATTTTGCCTCCAATGACCTCTGGTGACCTGACCTTTGACCTGACCAAAAAATTGGGCAAAATTATTTCGTCATTATTTTTGACACTCTTTCGAACGCCGCCTTCCGCGTATCGCTACGTGGCCCAGGAGCCAAGTTAGAAGGGGGGGGGGTGTTCAAACACCCCACCCCCCAGCAGGGCGTGGAAATCCAGGACCCCCAGCCGGGCGCGAGTTAAGCAAGTGCAGCCCACTGCAAACTGCGTGGTAGGTATTCTTTTTTCGACAAAAACGAGAATAACGCGAATACTATGCTTTTAGTCATTCGGAAATCGTAACAGCAAGACGCGCTAAACTCCTTACCTTAGATTGGCATCATCACCGTACTCATTTTCCATCTAGGTCGGCAACAAAACTCAACAGTTTATATTTGCCCACAAAGCAAACTTTTGCATTTTGTTGCCACACAAGGCGTATACTTTGTTTAGTGATAAGACCTAATCGAAGGAGTGGAGCATGGCGCATCTATTTACAGTGAGTTCCGACCGACTGATAGCATAGCTTTGAGTTATTAGGTTTTGTTGAAAAAAGAAAACCTACCACGCTCTGCTGAGGGCTGTACTTGCGAGGGTCGCTGATGTCGAAATGCTTAAAGATCAATTTTGATTGTGTTTGTTGTCTTCAATGACAGATTCGCAAGGAAACGAAAAAGGACACTGTTTGACCATAAATTACGCATAACCACCGTCCTGAAATGATCTCCATCGATCTCCTGCTCGAAATTTAGCGGCACAGGTGGAATGAGAAATAGCATAGGGAGCGTTAACCCGCGCGTGGGGGGGGCTATTTTTTGCCCCCCCCCTCCGGACTTTTCGATATATCTCCAGAACCGCTGCGCCGATCGTCACCAAACTTTCAGTAGGGGAGAGTGGGGTAATTTGGCCGCTTTTTTTAGAAAACGATGTAACTAAAAATCGACAACACATTTCTGCATTTTCTCAACGCTGACAGGTGTGGCATACATTTTACTTTCTTGGACAGTAAACTGAAAATGATAGAGTAACTACTTATATTGAAATTGTGACGTATCACAAAGGTCTGCAAAGCGGCCAAATTGCCCCACTAGCAGGGTTATTTGGCCGGGGGTGTGGGGCAATTTGGCCGGTGTTAGTTTGAGGCCATAATTTTTGTTATAGGCGAGTCAGCTTCACATTCAGCAATGACGCGAGTCCTACGACGCATTTGAAGCATTTTGGAGGTTGACTCAGTCGTCACAGGGGTCGAAAATAGTCAAAATAACGGCTCTAGATGTGATGACAGTTTTTACGAATAGCTTTTGAAGTAATCAAGCTAGGCCAAAACTAAAAGCGCCATCGTAATTCTCTCGTCATTCCGCATCGAAACATGTATGTGTTGACCTCGAGAGGTCAAGGTCAAAGGTTGGCTTCAGGTCACGTTACCTCAGGTCGCTTGACCTCAAGGTTACGTGAGTTCAAGGTCATCATGTATATCATTCGATGCGCCTTGACGAGCTGAACATAATAATACCATTTGCGCGGCTGTATCTTTTTTTTTTCTGTAAGTATTTATTAGCAAAAAAGCGTTAGGTAACCTTTGATGACGTCACATGCCTTTACAGCTGTCCAATAGGAAATATGGCATCAAGGTAGTCAAAGTTGGTCATGAATTATGTCCGTATGGTATAATTGACCATGACAACTCGGCCGTCCCAGCATAGTGACTCTGAGCGCACCGGCCAAGTTGCCCCGCTAGTCCCGGCCAAATAACCCCACATTGCCATTCTGAAATTTTGTGTCTATAAAGTCGTCATGGCTGTAGAGAACTAGACTAAATTGATCTTGGAACCGCTGAACACCCTAAAAAATAGTGCTATAATGTTGGAATTCGTTTACAGCCCAAATACTGCATGTTATACAAATTTTTAAACGGAAGTAAAAGTTACCATTTTCTAACGAAATTCACCTTTTATTAATTTTGAATAAAACTAAGAGGGGGAAAGTTTTGACATTTGTTCTCGAGCTACTTCTGCCGACGACAAATGAATAGAGACTTAAGTTGTTTCATTCACTTTTATCAGCTTTCGTACAGGTGGGGGCGGCCAATTTACACCACCGGCCAAATTACCCCACTCTCCCCTACCGTCCCGGACATCAATTTTACACATTGTGACCGAAAAATTTCCAAAGGCTATGATAGGTTGGCCAGAAATGACGTCAGAGTGACGTCATGTTCTGCCGTTTTGGACCCAAAAAAGGTTTCGCGGGAAGAGCTGTCAGCCCTATAGCTTTGCAAATACAGAAAAAATGATGAGAAATAAAGCTGTAGAATTGATAGTGCTACAAAACTGCTATCTCGGATTGTTAAAATTTTTGGATTTTAAGCCTTAAAAATCAAAAAATAGATTTCTTTTAAATAATAGCCGGAAAATCCAAAAAGTTATTTGAATTTCTAAAAAACGGAATATATGTGATAGTCCTTACCGCCTTCTATCCACATACCGAATTTGAGATCGATACCTCTTTTTTGACCAAGTTATAGCGAAAAAAATGTTCAAAATATATTACGTCAAATTTTCAAACTCAAATCTTACCAATTCTAGACCCCGTAGCACAAAACAAAGACCAACATTAGACTCTCCGTGACGAGCTGCATTGAATCAATACCCAGTTTATGCAAAACTATCAACTTTGAAATTTGACCTTTTTTGACCTGACCTTGACCTGACCTCCACCAGAAAGTGACGAAAGTCGTACCTGATGGTCTACTAGGGGAAGTTGGGGCAATGCCGGAGTTGGGGCAAAGCCGAAATTCGAGATATTTCTAAAACCATACGACATGGATGCCACGTCTCAGTGATGCTCTGAAGCTTAAGTGACTACAATTATCGCATGTTTGTTACGAGTCGTCATTTTGAATACTTCGGCTGTGAGGGCGCCAAAAGCGTTTTCAAGGTACGTTTCCCTTGTTCTACATGCGCCTTTGAAGCTGCATTTCTTACTCATTATGCTACCGTTTGTCTGGCCAATTCGGTCAGGTAATCTTCAGCATGTCTTTGCATAAGTGTGCTGCCTATTTGAAATTTATACAGCACGTTTAAAAGTTATGGGCCTGCAAATGAAAGTATGGCTGGCTGGGGTAATGCCGAAAACGTGCAATTACGCACGTTAAAGCACGCTACGTGGACTTTACTGCTGTAGAATAGCAACGCGTATTTTTAGTCATACAAATTACACTTTCAGCCGGCACAACGGCCTGTTACCTATAAGGAATGATTTACCTGGCATTTTCTGATTATATCACACAATTATAACTTCCAGTGTGCACCAAGCGTCCTCAAGCTCTTAAAACGCGTGTCAGCTTTGATGAATTTTGGATAAAGTTTGAGATAGATTGGCAAAACATCAATGTCGGCATTCCTCGTAGATCATTTATCCCATTTTCGGCTTTCCCCGCAGTCCGGGGCAACGCCGAAAAAGTCACTTCTTTGATATTTTTAGTTTGTGCGCTTAACGGTATGCGAATTCATCAAATGCGCCTGGTATGTTTGAAAGACAAAAGACTGGCCTCTCGAATGACGCCAACAAGAATAGCTTATGTTGTCTACCTTGCGTGCTACGGGCGTCAGAAAAAAAGTATTCGGCGTTCCCCCAACTTCCCCTAACCAACACCATTGAGTTGGAAATGAAAAATTGGCCAAAAAGCATGCATCGCACAACCCTAGTAAAGTTGGGTTCATGTGCTGACCCATGGTGACCTGACCTGTGACCTGACCTGGTATTGTCAGTGATCTCTAATAGCAACATATGTACTACTATGGACGTCAAACCTCTTGAGACCCCACTTTTTGCGATAATTTTTAAATGCGTCAACTCTCGTTGACAATATTCTGGCAATGTGTGTTTCAGAACCTGCCGAAACTTTTACTACTAAGGTATTTTGACGCCAAACGATTATGAAAGGTACTTCTCATTCTCTCGTAATGTTAAATTTCACGGAACGAATCTGCTGTTTGGGTAGAGGCTACGCGCTCATGGGGCGGAGCCACGTAATGACGTCAGCGCTAAGCTCCGCCCTACCCCTCCGGCGCTCCTTGCCCGGCGACCGGTCACTCGCGTCTC
Organism: Amphibalanus amphitrite; assembly: GCF_019059575.1. Lineage (NCBI taxonomy): Eukaryota > Metazoa > Arthropoda > Thecostraca > Balanomorpha > Balanidae > Amphibalanus > Amphibalanus amphitrite. The sequence goes on from NW_024882065.1 coordinate 336,317, forward strand.
TCGCTCCATTCAGGCTTGATGGTGGGCGGTAGCTGGTAGCGGTAGCGGGCGCTGGTAGATGACATTTAGAGCAGATGGCGCTGGTGGCGGGGCTCGATTGTGGCCGAGCGCAGGCCTCTGCCCGGGCCTGAAATGACCTTAGCATTACGAGTGAATTACCGGGGTTACATGAGCGATCCGTTCCAAATACGCACTACGCTAATGCGCATCAGCTCCCCACAAACGGATCTACGGCACCGGTTACATGAGACTAATTCGTTTTATCTACGTCAAACGGATCTTGTTTGGCTCACCCGGGCTGATTCCTCGACGGCCGGTAATTCGCATCACAAACGGAATAGGATTAGCGTACAGTCATGGCGCAGTGGCGGCATTTACCGGGACGACTGAGCTAAATTTTAAATACTTATATCATTTGATAGGCTCAAAAACATTTAAAATTAACATGAAATAAAAAAATGAAAACAAAGTTTTCTTGTTTTAAGTCAGTGGGCACTGATTCGCCATGCAGCGACAGCAGGGTGGTCAGAAAAAATTATCTATCAAAATATTTCATTCATTTTATTTCACATGCAAAGACTAAACCAAAATACCAACATTTTTGTTTTTGCTATTTTCTACGAGGTAGCCAATAAAAAAATGCTTAGTATTTTGCATTTTGACGCTTCCAGTCAGCAAAGAATAGTTCTTGTGAAATACGGCCCGAATCGTGTGCCTCGGACGTTTCGGTTACATGAGCGATCCGTTCCAAATACGCACTACGCTAATTCGCATCAGCTCCCCAAGAACGCATTCAGTGCACCGACTACATGAGCAAATTCGTATCAGTGACGTCAAACGGATCTAGTTTGGCTCTCGGCCCGATGCGCATTACAAACGGAATAGCATACAAATGTGGCGCACTTCCGTAGCAATAGAGGTGACTAAATTAAAAATTTATTATCTTATGTCTTTTTTGCATTTAATCTGCTCAAAACATTCTCAATTAACTTAACAAAAAAAGTTGAACATAAAGTTGTCTTGCTTTGACTCATTGGGCAATTGCCTCTCTTGATTTGTCTGTAGTGCTGTCAGAAAAATGTTTCAACTGAAATTATGTGGATATTTACTATTTGGATTTCACTATATTTATTGTTGAAAACTTGACAAAATACCAACATATTTTTTAAATATTATTTCAAAAGAAGTAAATGAAAAAAATACCTAATATTTTGCATTTTAATGTTTCTTTTTGCGAAGAAATAGTTCCTGTAATACGTATCTTGGTCCTATTCGCTTCTAAGCTTCTTTCCCAGCGGATTTTGTTCGGACCGCCGATTCGTATTAGCAGGTGGATACATGAGTCGGTAGAGTACGCTCCTGATTCGCATTAGCGGTGAATCCGATCGTGATACGTATTTGCTTTGCTCATGTAACCGCGGATCGGATCGCCGATTCGTACTAGCAAGTGGCTACATGAGTCGGTAATGCGTTCCTAATTCGAATTAGCGGCTAAATACGTATTTACTGTGCTCATGTAACCCCGATAAATGAGAAGTACCTTCCATAATCGCTTGGCGTCATAATACCTTAGTAATAAAAGTTTCGGCAGGTTCTGAAACACACATTGCCAGAATATTGTCAACGAGAGTTGACGCATTTAAAAATTATCGCAAAAAAGTGGGGTCTCAAGGGGTTTGACGTCCATAGTAGGTTACTGACGCCCTATCGCTGATTCTCGACAAAATGCGTTTTCCTCAGTGTTAAAGCGCATTCCCTAGAAGACCCGTGAACGGTGAAACATTTCATCTTTGACCTGACCTGTGACGTCATCGGTGACCCCGAGGTCCATGAAATTTCGTTTCTTTCAACAAATTTGACAGTCCTTTCGAACGCCGTTTAAATTTTGCGGATCCGTCTAGTAGTTTTGGAGATATGAGGGGGGCAAAAAATAGCACCGCCCCCCCCCCACCAGGTCGCGTTATAAACAGACCCCACCAGGGCGCGGGCTAAAGAATCGATACAGGTACCGATACGCGGTGCGGCGGTGCCATCAAGCCCGGCCGAGAGAGCAAGGTGACACCAGGCCGAGAGTCACCGAACCACTTGACGATGGGGATGGATGAGGACTGAGGATGTCGGTCAGGGGCGGATCCATAATATTATTCTGTCAGGGGCCAATGGAATGGGGGCGGCATGTTTTCACCTACTTGGGGCGGCAAAATGTAAGATTGGGGCGCATATAGTGAAAATTGAAGACAACGTCATCTGTCTGTTTCCCTTCCTCTGATGTTTTCATGGATATAGTTATTTGATAGCGTGCGGTGCCCCGATTCGTCACTCCGTAGAGCGGCATATTTTTCGGCTAGAGATTTTAGCCCCCAAAGCCCTCCCCTGGGTCCGCCCCTGATGTCGGTAAGGAAATGGACAGAGTCGAACTGATTTTAGTCGTTGATTCACCGGTGGCCTCTTTTCCCGTTCATCGGTACTTCCAAGGAAACTGTACATTTGGGCAGTACTTTTTACATACGTCTGACATACAATGCACATTGGTTTCCATCATAAATGCATTTATACGTAGATTTAGCCCGCGTTCGATGTCTCTCGGACGGCGAAGATTCTACGCCGTCCGGCCAATCACGTTCCATAACCGCAACCGAGCCCCCGCTGAACTTGGACGGGATTGGCCGGACGACGTAGAATCTTCGTCATCCGAGAGACATCGAACGCGGCGGGTTAGTGTTTTATTTTGAGAGCTGTATTTGATACATCATAACTTTTTCGGCTGAAGTATTTCATGACGGCCTATCCTGGTCGGTGTCACAGGCCCGAGCCGGCCCCGTGACGCTTTTCGAGTCCTGGTATTTCTTGTTTGTTTGTTTATTGGGGCTTTAGGGCGCGTCGACTGCAAAGGTCATTTTGCGCCCATAACGTCGCGCTAGTAAAACAAGTGTTTCAATAGAAGAAACTTTCTAGATATCAAGACTAGAAAGTAGAAGACTTTATAAAAAAAAAGACAGGGTAAAATAAAACAACGCAAAAGCGTCGTAATAGACAACTGGCAATCACTCGACCAATCCGCAAGCCGTCTGCTGTATTAGATAACATCATTCCTCTTGTCATGCTTTAGAAGAAACAAAATTTGGTGCTTTTAATTAGGGCCACCGTGGCACGAGCCACGTTGTCAACCCAGTTCTGAAACTGTCCCGCTTACCATGAATCCACAATCGCTCCACTAAAACCGGAAATTTTTTAGAGGAGGCAAAGGGACCCCCGGCAACATATTGTTCCTCGCAAGAGCACTCAACACCATATCTTCAAAAAATGGGTACCTTGCAACACGGGCCTCTTGAAACATACCGCCAAATAACAAACATTGAAAATGTGACTAGATTATATTCAACATTTTCAAATTTCAAATTAAGTTATACTCTAGACGGCGAATGACTGAATCCCTTACCTCTCATTCCCGCCAGTTGTTCTGATCCAGTGTCTTGTTCATTTATTGCCGTGCATTGTCTATTGCAGTCGAAAAAACAATTAAGAATGACCAGTTGGAAGACTGCAAGAACTATGATAGGAGTACCTCACCTGGCTCTCACGTAGAATGCATGGAGGCATGCATTCTTAAGAAGGTGGTGACCAGTCAAAACCTTACTTGTCTGATACCATGGATGGACCGGAACTCTACACGTGGTTTGATCAATAAACCATTCTGCAACACATCTGAAGGTAAGCTTTTGAGTAGACTGCCTCCCCCTAAAAAACTATTCTGGTACATACCTAACAATCATGCATCGCCCTGAAAAACTCTTTTGTAACGATCAAATTTGGCAGAATTTTCACCTTTTTTCTTGTTTTAAAAGCAAAGCCTGGACATTGGGACCTTCATTCAGGACCAGGATGAACTGAAGTGATTTGCATGTTCAAAACATTTTTTTTTGTTGCTTCGTTTTTGTTTCGTTTCAAACTTTTCATATCGTTTGGTGGTGCAATTTTTAAACTATTGAAATTTTTACCCCTAAAACTTGCATCAAGCTTGAAGAATGAAAATATAATTTTCAAAATTTTCCAAATAAATTAATAGGGTTACCTATTTATTACGAGCGAGCGAGCGCAGCGAGCGAAGCGAGTCTTTTCAATATAACGGAAAAATCTCAGTATGAGCGGCCCGGCCCGACCCGGCCCGGCCTGTAACGCTTTTGAGAGACTTATATCTCAGCAACCGCTGGACCGATTGGCCTGCGATCTTTTTTGCTGGGTAGCCCCATCCCTTCTACCCCGTAATTGACTACTTTTGATACATCTCAGTGACCGTCGTGGCACGTGCCACGTGAAAAGTCAAGGGTGTTCAAGCTGTTTTGGAAAAGCAGTGACTTTGAGAGGCTAATATCTCAGCAGCCGCTTGGGTGATTGATTTGCGGTAATTTTTGTAGGGTAGCAGCATCCCTTCTACCAAAAAAAAGGATACTCTCGATGCATGTGGGTCACCCCCAGTGCACGTGCAAAATACAACAATAAGAGGTGTCAAATTTGTTCCCATTTTAATACCTCGGTAATTACTGGGGCGATTTCGCTGAAACTTGGCATACAGGTAGGCACCCACCAGGCAATGCATTCCCATGTGTTGCGGTTAACCTTCGCCCCAGTGGGGGGGGGGTGCAAATGTTACCACCCTGTCGCGTTTTTTGCGTGTGAATAAAAAACCGCGGCGCGTAGCGCCGCGCCGCTTGGGGCAGCTTTTGGTACATCAATTTTGGACAATGTGTGAAATTTTTTACCTCAGGTCATGTCAGGTCAGGTCACCAGGTCAAGTTAACTGACCAAGCCTAAAAAAAGTTTGCAATCATGTCCAGCTTGCAGTGTTTGTCAGAAAGGTTTGAAACTTGGTGGATTGCATGCTGTTATGGGCGCCTACAATTTGTATATCTCGGATTTTTTATATTTGTGACCTAAGGTCAGGTCAGTGGCGTGACCTTTCCATTACAAGTCAATGGAGAAAAATGAAAATGCCTCTAGATCCGTGTATACGCATAGGAACAGTCCAAATATTTCAAAATCACAATGATTTAGTCCACTCGTGATGACCAAGGTGTCATTTTTGCTGATAGCCTCTAGAAAGGTCATCCGAGGTCATTTGAGGCTACAAACAGGTTTTTGCTAATAACTCGCGATTGGAAAGAGATAGAACGCTGGGGATGGTCTCATTGTGTTTGTCTTGTTGAGACGCATCGACTGATATGCAACATGACCTTTTCCAGTCAGGTCATGACCTTGACCTGAGGTCAAATTTTCAAGTTGACCTTTCAAGGTCGAATTATAGTTCATTCGACGCGTCTCGGTGAGGGGAACACGATTCTGGCAATAGAAATGTCGTGGCTTTTTGTAGTCGAAAGGTATTGTCGAAAAACACTTTTCGTAAAAACAGCTATTTTTGGAGTTTTTGCCCTCTGGAGGCTAAACCGTTGACCTGAGGTCAATATTGATAATGACCTTTTCAAAAGAAGAGTTCAAAAGCTATCGATTGGTTTTCCATGCGTTTTTCTAGCTACCATAGTTCCTGAGATAGCGGCATGTTTTCTGAAAAATATAATGACAATTGGCAAATTTTGACCTTTGATGACCTCTGGTGACCCCAATATTGCTCTAAGGTGAAAAATGACCGAAATACTTTCAAACGTACGCATTGAGAGCTATCGCCTGCTTTTTACCGCGTCTGTCTAGCCCTCTTAGTTCTTGAGTTAGAGGTGGGTGGTAACATATGCCCCCCCCCCACTAGGGCGAAGTTGGCTGAGACCGCCACTGGGGCGCGGGTTAAGGTGCCACTGCACGTGCGCACGTGCAGGGGGCGCTTCCAGATCTCGAGAAGGGCTGGGCCGATTGCGCTCAAATTTGGTAAACGGTTGGGGACCAGATAGTAGGGTGCCGTGCAAGTTTGGACCCCGTTTGCACGTGCGCACGTGCAGAATGCCGCTTCCAGATCTCAGGAACGGCTGGGCCGATTGCGTTCAAATTTGGTACACCGCTAGCGACCGGTTAGAAGGGTGCTTTGCGCAAGCCCGTTGGAAGTACCCTCTCGCCCTTCCGCACGTGCAGGGCTCACTATCTCGCTCGCTCGTTCTTCGCCCTAAAATGCGTTTTACTGGTTTATTAGTTAGCTTTGCCGTGAAAATGCTGATGGTTTTTGTATAGCGTTGCTCTGTGCTAATTTATTATAACGGGTGTGCACTTAGTTTCTGGAAGAAGTTTAATCATCTCTTTCTTTTGAACTATTGAAACTATCAATACAAACTTTGGTATGGTGAATAATTATTCATTTAGCCGTAAGCATGCCAAAATTTTGGCAAATCCGACTATTTTTCATACTTACGATATTTTGTACAGATAAAGACAGAGAAACCATGTTCCAGCATTCAGTAGTTATTAAAGTAGCATAGAGTCAATAAAACCTGGATTCGTAAGCTATCACGATAAACGCTGAGTGCACGGACGAGTCAAACAATCACGGATGGGTGCTGGAATCAGTTCGCCTGAAAGGGAAGCAATGAACACCACCTCGAGAAATAAGCGTTCACTAAATGTGAAAGCTAAGTCCGTTGACCACTTTCCACGCAATCTCCTGGTGTGGACCGCCATATCCCAACGTGCGATTTTCAATCACTTATTTTTGCCCAATGGATGCACTACGAACATCGTTATGTACTGACAGTAGAGCTTAACCCGCGCCCCACTGGGCTCTGCGCATAACGCGCCCTACTGGGTGGGGTGGGGGTGGGGGGCGCTCTTCATAGACCCCCCCCCCCTCCTAACTCCGAAACTACTGGGCCGATCGTCAAAATTCAAACGGCATCTGATAGCCTCGGAAAAGTTGTCGAGCGAAACCTAATTTCATTGACCTCGAGGTCACCGATGACGTCACAGGTCAGGTCAACGTAAAAACTATCGATGCTTAGCTTGTTCACATTTTGGGCTCTGGCCGCGTCTTTAAAGTCAGATCAGGCTCATTTTTGTTTACACACTCGTGAACAGATGTTTTAGATACCCTGAGGGTACCAACTTGTTCTTTGATTTTCCGGTCAGGGGCAGGTCATCACAGGTTACAGAAATATTATATACAGAAAAATTATATATCATGCGTCGGTCACGTGACACATGTTTTATGGTCCATTTAGGCCATAGATTTATAATTCGATGTCGTTTTTGTAATTGGAGGTCATTTTAAGTTCAATTTATTTAGCTCAGGTCAGGTCACTTTCAGGTCAAAAAGGTAAAAAGTTTTTTTTTTCAACTAAAAAGATGTCTATCGGATGCAGTTTCAGCTCAGGAATACGATGGTGTTATTTATATTGGTGTACAATGTAAAATACGTACTGAAAATTGATTTGAAAAATTATTAAGTGTGAATTTTTTGCTATAACGCATATAACTTGGCCATTTTGAAGATATTTGGCTAAAACTTGCTAGAGTAAGTCATAAGCCTGTGTTCTATCACATATATTACGGTTGTTTCGAAAAGTAAAAAAGCAAATGAAAAAAAGATAAAAAGATAAATTTTGAATTTTATTATAATTATTTTCAAAAATTTTAGAATCTTGAAAATCCTAGATAGCAGTTTGATAGCGCAGTCTATTCTAAGTCCTATCATGCAAATAAATTGGATGTAGTTTAAAAACTGATCTCTTGGGAGCAATTGCCGTGGTTCAATGTTTTGCGTCGAAATCGGCCGAACATGACGTCACTCTGACGTCACTTCCGGCCGACCTATGGTAGCTACGAAGTTCATATTTTGGCACAAGGTGTCAAATTGATGCAGCCGAAGGTGCTGAAAGTTTGGCGTCGATACGTCAAGCGGTTTGGAAGTTATTGCAGAAAAACGGGAGGGGGCTATGACTAGACGTTATGCGTATGACTAGACGTAGACGTATGGGCGAGAGTTAAATAAAGACATTCTGTCACATTAGGAGCAGCACTAACCTAGGAAAGCATACTCGTAGATGTCATGATCACACCACAATGCAACTCATCGCACGCGGAGCACTGAATCTGGTGGATGGGGCACATGTACCGTTTATAAGCCACGAAGAGAATCTTCTTGGCATATCTCAACGGCGACCGTATGGGGACCTTCAAAGCAAACATCGTACTAAGGAAGAAGTTAAGTGCAGATAAAAGCATATTAAAAGTCAAGGACCCTCTGACCACCGCCACACATGGGCCCAGAGGTGCCGCGCAATTTTAACAGAAGGGCGTTTCATAGCACTCGGGTTGTAGACCGCCTGAGAGCAGAGATCGACTTGTTCTTTTGATAACTGTTAACTATTGTTGCAATTTACATATGTGCCAAATATCTTAATCTAATTTCAAACACTTAAGATATGGGAGCACAAACTTTTTCCAGAAACTCAGTGCACTCCCGTTGCTGCGCAATACTGCCTAATAACTTTGCTCTTTTCCAGACTTTTTCAGAAGCCGTAATGTGGCGTGGAGAGTTTTTCAAGGGAACATCAGTGATTGCAATGACCTGTGTACACCAAGCTGCGAGCAGCTGAATATCCTGGTCAAAATAATGGGTAATATCAAGCCAGCCGTCTTCGGCAACGAACAACGTCATAGCTTGATCTTTATCGTGTCCAATGAAATGGATGAATTCAGAAACAGACCAGCATACGGCTGGGGTGACTTCGTCTCAGAGGTGTTTGGGTCACTCAGTTTTGTCCTCGGTATTGCCTTTGTAGCCCTGATTGACTGGGTATTTGCAGCATTGCTATGGCTCTGTGGGAAACTCCCCTACATCCCAGCAATGCCGCCTATCCTAAACTCGGACATTTACATCCGTGACATCTACTATAAAGTCAGACACGAGCTGTATGGTGAACCGATCCCAATGACCATATCACAGACGTACTTGAAAAAGCATGAGCGTAGGAGGGATGCGGTCAAGGCCGCTGCTCAATCTACAGCAGAGAAAAAGGACAGTGACCACCGGCGACCTCAGTTCCCACGCATGCATCTAAGAAAGTCTAGTCTGGCTTTAATGTCAGAAGCATTTGCCGCAGTGTCGCAACAACACGAAGAAGAAATATTGATGCAGCAGTTTAAGAGCTTGTCCGATATTATTCGACGGGGAAGCACCGTAGCAGATAGGAGTTTGCAGAGGCGTCGCTCGTCCTTCCCTGGAGACCGTGTGTCTCAACAAACCAGCGCATCAATGCGCCAACCATCAGGAGCGACCGCATCAAGTTCTCATGGCATGCCAACGATGTGGTCAGAGCCAAAAATAACGATAAGCGCACCTGACGAAGATGATGTTCGACAAAGGTCACAAACGTCGTCACCTGAGAGCCCAGCAGATGACGTCGAGCAAGGAAGACAATCGGCAGATCAAGGCGCCCCGGGACAAGAGGCCATCGACACTGGTCAACCGCCGCTGACGCCGGCTAAGAGCGGGCTGCCGGGCATAGACCAGCAGCGTCGGCCGTCGCGGGCCGCCTCTGTAATGCGAGACCTGGACGCCGCCGAGGCGAGCCCTTCAACAGCCGAAGGAGCGGCTGCACCGCAGCCCCCGGCCCAGGGACAGAGACGTGCCTCCTTATATCGCACTAAACCGCGGCGAAAATCGCACGCGGTCGCGCCGGCTCCGGTCCCATCGATCGCAGAATCGAGCGAAGGCGAAGAACCGCCGGACTAAGCTTTAGTGTACCTGTTCGGTTATCTAGGTTTTTACATTGTGTTGCCTGTGTTGTCGTGACGACTGGAAAACCATGACCGAGCCGAGTCATTTGGGTGTCCATTCTTCGTGCCCTGCCAGTGACTTGAAGCATTGACCGTTTTGTCTTTTACTGAACCTTGATGTCATATGCTACTTATGTCCAGCAGACACGGAAGCCGATGCGCTCGCTTATGTCACATGGTTACAAGTGCAGACGGAATGTGTTATGTTGTGTGCTACTCAGAAGCAAACCACTTGACTTTGCTGGGGCTTTACAGACGGATGTGATTCAGTGAAGCTGTTAGGTATCGCGGAGCGCATTTGATGTAACTGGTTGTATTACCAGCACCAAGCTCATCATCATACATTATATCAGCATGCATACACTTGCAGGGATCTAGTGTTCGTATGGTTTAACATTGACCTTTCAGGTGGAGAGAATATTAGCTCTCGCCCGTATCGGCATTTTCTCAGCCGCTAACGTATATGTAGAGGGGGATCCATCGGATCCCCTACCAAGATGTTTGGCCCCTGATCAAGCTAGAGCTTCGCGGGAAAAAGAACGAGCGTGCTGCCCATAACGAAAGAAAGCAATGATGCCTAGTTTTAAGTTCATTGGTTGACCTTCCAGGTGCCAGGTCAGTGACACAAAGGTCAGGAAAAACAGGACCTGCTAGGACTTCATACAAAAAGTAATGCTGTTATGGGGTTTTCCTGGTACTGATTTTGTATTTCATTTTATTTCAAGTTTTGATCAAAGCTAGTGTCTCCTTTGTCTCCTAACAATTCATCTATCGCCAAAATATTGAACCCGATTTCAATGCTCCCGTACAAATGCACTATGAACATATCTTGCTTTTGCAAAATTGAGGTTGAGCTTCTATTTAAGGCGTGTGCGTTAAGTAATTTGTGCTGTCTGGTGAAAATTGTTGTCACCTATAACGACGTACCTGTGACAAAATTAAAACCGAAGATAGTAGCTTTTTAATGGCGGTTTTAAACTGAATTAGTCGAACATAAAACATGTGTGGGCATACCATTTGATTCAAGGTCTTAAAATGTTGCACAAATTGCTTTCATAGTGATATTATACGGGCATTATGGAAACATGATGAAGTTATGTGTTTAGCGATTCAAACTCAACGGTTTTCACATGATGTCAAGCTCGACAGTGAAGAATGCTGTAATACCTGAAGAGTCGGATACATCTAAAACTGCCACAGAAAGCAGTAAGTGAAACCTCAAAGTTATCAAGTGAGGTCATATGAAACTTGCAATTAAAATAAGTACTAACGCACACGAAGATGAGCCTTATCATAACTTTAGCCGCCTTCATTGTTTCGCAACGTACTTTTCCATGAACTAAATAAATCAAGCGAATGCCTAATTGCTTCGCTTGAGCACTCAAATATTTCAAGTGCTCTCTGTTGATTAGTCATAACTGTCATTAGATGGACTTAAATCATTTATTTAAAAAAAAAAATAATAATGTACCTAACAAAAGTAGGAATGCTAGCGTTTTGAATTGTATCCAAACAGATAGTAGATTCAAATAATACATATAATTTTGCTCTTTTTCCGCACAAACACACCGAAAACTGATTTCTGGTCACAATAGAGATAGGTATACACATTACACAGCATAATGTTGCCTAGGTTTAACAGCTTTGATGATCAAATTCAATGTAAAAATTACGTTACGTTTTCGTAAAGAACCCTTTGCTTTCAGGTGAAGCAAACATCAGACGCTTTTGCAACTACATTCTCAAGAAGATACCTCGCACCATGGCAATTATGGCGTGCTTCGTTGGTTGTTGTTACTTCCTAATCGTTTCGGCGAATCGCCTTGATTCTGATGTGATATTACAAGTAAGTATTGTAATTGTTCGGCAAAACACAATAAAACCAACGCAACCATAAAGATTAGTTATGCAAATAGTTATGAGATGATGAACTAATTCGACATAATTCATCGATTAGATTAGATAGTGTAATGACGATGAATTGATTTGATGTTATTCACCGATTGTTATCGGTCCTGTAACTTGGTTTCAAACTAATATAACTGATGTCGTAATCTCGTTGCAGGAATTCAAGGCGACCAGTTCAGTGAGCAAGGAAAACTTGCAAATAACAGTTTGCCCAGTAGCACCGTTTGACCCGATTCAAACATTGGACTTCAAAGCTCACACGAAAAGAGCGAATTATCTAAGAAAACTTGATACCACTTCGCTCAACTCACATGACTTTTCCAAGAATTATATCAGAGCAATGAAGTGTTTGTACGCTAGCAAATACTCACACGAAGATGAGCCTGTAGAAGAAAAGATACATTCGCTGGCACTACATACAGAATGCATGACCTTCGCAGGGAAGCTTTTCACATCCGATTATCCCAACGATCTTCTAGAAGTCTATACCTGGTTTAGAACTTTTCTCTCACTAAAAATGCTTGAGCTTGACAGAGAAGGTGATGTCGATTCTTACGATGAAATTTACAAGAACATTGATATTTTGAAGCAAGACAACTCCACGCTGTCGCAATATCTAAAAGATGTATCCCGAGATATGGAAGAATTTTTTACAAGTGACTTTACTTCTGTTGACAACATTAACCTGAATAAGCCCGCCCAAAAAGTTATCGTGAACAATGCATTTATAACACGTTTTGGAATGAAATGCACCAGTTACACCCTAGCAGACAGCGAAAAAGGAAAAAAGTTGAACCAGAGATATCAGCTTCAGATGACTTTTAACAGGTAAGAATACGCCGGTTGGCTCATTAAATCAATTCCGAGCGGGGAAAAATTCGTGCGCCTCTCGCGGGTAAGTACGGGCGAGCGCAAAACGCATGCACGACCCACTTAAGCCCGGCATCTCGCGCGCTTTTTTTTAACCATCGTCGGATAGGTGACTTGCCTTTTCAAAGCATTGCGCGGCACCTTACTAGCCGGATAAAAACGGGGTGTTCCGCTGTGGATGTAAAATCCGGACGGGTTGAGTTTGAAACCCCGAATCGACAACGGCTTTTCATGTTTTTTTTTTCAACTCGGCTGAGCAACTCGGCGTCATGATCATGCATCGTTTGCTTTTGTTTCAGGGTGGAATTTTCCTACCTGCTGGTGTTTGTGAACGAAAATCGCACATTCAGCGACATCCCCGGTGCAACATTGATTCAGCCATACCGAATCCCACTGGACACTACCAGCATACTCCACATTCGAAGAAGTGAGTTCTCTTGCCCACGGGTTGTGAGTAGTTGCAAGGCTGCGGACTTGGAAAATCATATATTCCAATTTTGGGCCTGCGTTCTAGCGTCAAGGTCAAAATAATCAGCAAATGACAGGAAACGCTGCAGGGCAGGCGCTAAAGTGAGGAGGAGGGGCTCCGGGCAGTAGTTCCTCAACAGGTGGGTGGTTCCTTTTCGTAAAATCCGAACGAATAAATCCGTTGGGATTCTGAAACCATCATTCAAGGTGCCAGTTTATGCAATCAAACACTTCCCGGAACTCAATGATGGACATTAAATAACGGTTATGAATTATGACGTAAATTTTATGTCAGTAATATCATCCAACTTGAAGCTCATGGTTATTAAGATGGTCTTTTTGGCACCTAAGGGTTTGTTCTGGCCTCAGGGTTGCTTCTGATCTGAAAGGGGCCTTCAATGAAAGGGTAGAAACTTGGTGCTTGTGCTCATTATAATTCGTGATGCTCCCGCGACATGCTCGGATCAGGGTGCACGCTGACTGGATAAGGGACCTTCCTACTCTCGCCTTACGACTGCCGTCTGTAAGTGTCCGCGCTGGGTTACGGGAGACCGGGAGGCCCACAATGACCGACGCCGTCCTCAATGAGTCCAGCAAAGGTCATAATATTTCAACACTTGTCCGAGTCTCAAGGCAGCCTTAGACACCAGCGAAGCCTTAGCCTTGATAGTGTAGCCAACTTATTTTGAAGATCAACGGCTTATGTTGGTGATACAGCCGTGCAGCCCAAGTGTTTGTGATGCAGCCGGCGCGACTATGACTTTTAAATGATCTTGAACACGACTAGCATTGGTAATTGAGCTTAAATAATATATGTATATGTATATATATATATATATATATATATATATATATATATATATATATATATATATATATATATATATATATATATATATATATATATATATATATATATATATAATATATATATAATCGTTCAAAAAAATCACGTGTAAAAGATAAGTTATTTCACTTAAGCGTGCGTGTATTACGTAGTACAAAAACGGATTCATCTCAATATGCATGGATGGGCCGCTGCGACTGTGGGACCATCTTGTTGACAAAGTTACCCCGATACGAAGTTGTTGGCGTCGGCCCGGGTGCCGTTCGTCAAAAGCCCCCCACACCCACACCAAAAAAAAAAAAAAATAATAATTGCATATTCAGAAGATGTTTTCGATCCATCTTCTGATCATGATCTAGTCTTGAGAATAGAAGCCTAAATCGCAAAAAGTAATTTATTTGTATGGTTTGATCAATAGCTGCAATTTTTCAGGGATTTGAGCTATGCATTGGTCGGGGAACTAAATGAATCCTCAGCCTCCCTGTCGCGCCACCTAAGGTCTGATTAAGTGTTGTGTATTTTTAACACTGCATTTTTTTGCAGTCGAGAAAACCATTAAGAATGAGCGGTTAGAAAACTGCAAGAGCTACGACAGGAGCACCTCGCCTGGTTCCCATGTCGAATGCATGGAAGCATGCATCCTTAAGAAGGTGGTTACCCATCAAAACCTCACTTGTCTGATGCCGTGGATGGACCGAAACTCTACACGTGGTTTGATCAATAAACCATTTTGCAACACATCCGAAGGTAAGCTGTTGCACTGAGCTCCCCATGCGTAATGCAAACTGCACTGCACGATCGAATAGAGAAATCCAGACATTTGAAAAGGACGCAAGTTATATCTCGATTTTACTATCTTCAAAATACAACATGCTGTCCCTCAGATAATCTCCCAGCCTCGACATTTTGTTTCCATCGCATAGTTGCATTGTATTGCTCGTATGTGAAGCTGTATGTGAAACAGCTTCCAGTCTTAGGGCCGAGGAAATTTATGCAATTTTAGATTGGATTCTTAACAAACAGCTTCTCTGATCTGACAGCACTCGAAAGTTTTTTTTTCAAAATTGGCGCAGAATTCCTTTTCCGACCCTGGAAGAGTTAGGTATGTTGGAAAATTGAGTGGGTGACTTTAGGCCACTGGGAGCTCAGCTTCATATAGGTATGTATAGTCGGTCAAATATGTATCTTTCCCGGCCGCCAAGTGGCGCTACGGTCTGGATTCGATAGTTGGCTGAGCCCACACCCCAGCTGCCCTGGCGGCTCTGGCGGCCCTGTGACGTCACGCGCGGGGGGCGGAGCTACACAGCGGCCGGCTGGAGAGTGACCGCAGACCAGAGGCCAGTTTTACCAACAGAAAAATAGCAGCCCGGCGCAATTTTTCTGTCAAAAACCAGCCGACGAGTTTCACCAACCAGGCGAAAAAATATCCGCCGGCGTGAAAAAATATCAGCCATAAAAATAGCCAACGAGTTTCACCAACGGCAAATGCGGCATTAATGGAGTGTTTATCTGCGCCATTATATGTAGAAAAACAGCCCCAAAAAATAGACAGGCGACCCCGTCTATTTTTTTGATGTCTTGTGGGGATAATTGGCCTCATTTGTTACTAATTATCGTGATTTGCGCTTCTCAGTTGATATAATAATTTAGTATCATTCATGGCCAATTTGTAAAGCATCTGGGCTTCAAGATTAGAAGAGGAATACTGATGATATTGCGTAAAGAAAGAGCCTTTGTCACCAGGCAGGACCAAAAGGAACCAACAAGACGGGTGTTTGGTGTTGTGGTGTTAGTTTTTTCGTTTTATATTATCTTTTTGCTACCAGCACCCAACAGCAAGATGATAGCGCATTAACTAGTGGTCAGCTTACAAGTTCATTGCTCGCACGGAAGTGGAAAATAATGATGGAAGGTCATTTTCGAAAATCGAAGGTGATTGAAGAAATGCTGGAAGGAGAGGCAGAGAGGGTAGGCTCATTGGACTCAAGATTTTAAATAAATATGTCACTGTTTTCACATATTCATCTACATTTGACATTGCAAGGTGCCAGCTACTGATACCACTACTACTTTTGGGTGGAACTTACTCGAGCTGTGCGGCATGGTGCATTGACATTGCTAAGACCAAAATGGCAAGATTTTCAAGATATAATAATTCAAGATAGTAATTCAAGATAATTCAACTCAAGATAGAATAAATTTAAAAAAAGAAATTGAATAGCATGAAAGAAATGTATAAAGGCTTGTTTTTTAAGCAAAACGTGCAAAGTTTGCATGGTTGCGAACCCGAACAAACTTGCTGAATGCTGTCATAAGATTGTGCCACTGAACTCAGCAAGTCATGCTGCCAATATTGAAGGAAAAGAAAATAATAGTAATGTTGTAAAATGTAAATGAATCCATAACTGATGTGTGTGCAGTGTGCACTGTGCTGATATTGAATGCATGTGTATCTTGCATGCATGAGTCATGCAGGGATCATGTTAAAACTGGCTGTAAGTATTGTGAGTTAGTTTTGCTAAATTGTGGAGGCACCAGGCAAATTGTGGTCAAAATGTTATTTGTTCACCTCAGCGCTGAAATTTCTGCACACAGAGTTTTCAGATCATGCGCCGAAATGTTCATGCAGCCTGTCCGTTACGCTGGTCATGTTGACAGTGACAAGGATTTTTTCCCAGTCTTATGTTGAAATACAATAATAATTCACTTAGCTTGATTTTAGCTTATGTTTTTCATGCCAGTTCCTAGAATAAGGCAGCCAATATTTTCTGTCATGTGAGAAATAAAATGACAATATGCACAATTGCGGGCTGTGGCATGTTGTGATGTTTTTCCTTGTTTATTGCTGAGGTTTTTCCAGTCTCTGCTGCAAAAACGGTGGTGAATCCACCGTCGTCCGACGGTTTCGATGACGCCAATCATCGGCGAGTGTTGCTGTGATGGCCGACCTGACTGAGCGCACAGCGGCAGCCGCCGTCGCCAATAACGACAGTGAGGACACCTCCGAGTCGGACGGAGACGCCGCCGCGGACGACTTCACCGTGCTGGACGAGGTGGAGCGCTCGAGCCGACAGGCCGTGCACCGCGTGCGCTGCCCGACTGGCTGGCGCACCCGCAGCCGATTGGCGACCGGCGGCCGGTGCCGGCCAATCTGCCGGCGCTCTGCCCCGAGCTGCGCGCCCGGCTGGCCGCCGAGGGCATCGAACAGGTGTTCCTGGTGCAGGTGACGGTGTTGCCCGAGTTGCTGGCGGCCGCAGAGTCGCCGCTGCCACCGGCCGACCTCTGCGTCTCGGCGCCGGCCGGCCGCGGTAAGACGCTGCCGTTCGTGCTGCCGCTGGTGCAGGCGCGGCGCCGCGGTGCGCCGGCCGCCGGGTGCGCGCGCTAGCTGTGCTACCCACACAGGCGCTGCCCGCTCAGGTGCCCGCCGTGTTCCGCCAGTACGACGCCGACACGCCGCTCTGCGTCCGGCTGCTGGGTGGAGACGAAGTATACCCAGCGCCGAGGGCTTCTCGCTAGCGCACCTGCGCTACCTGGTGATCGACGAAGCCGACCGGGTGATCGAGATGGCCGAGACGGGCTGGCTGAAAGCGGTGGAGCGGGTGGCGGCAGCCACGGCCCGCCGCCCTGCATCGCCGGCCGGCTGACGGCCGCCGCCGTCTGCGCGCCTCACCTGCCGCTGCAGAAGCTGCCGTTCTTGGCTACCCTGTCACAGAGCCCGGAGGCCGGAGAAGCTGGAGCGAATGTCGCTGTTCCAGCCGCGACTGCTGGTGGCCGGCACGGCCGGCCGCCGTCGCACTGCCCGGTCAGTTCGTCGGCAGGTTCACCACGCCGGCCGAGCTGAGCGAGTCGTTCAACGTGGTGGCGCCGCAGCCGCTGAAGCCGCTGCTGATGCACAATTTGCTCCGACAGCCCGACTGGCGGCGCTCGCTCGTGTTGGTCAACTGGAACGAGGCAGCGCACCAGCTGGAGCTTCCGCTGTCGGTGCTGGGCGCGCGCGAGGCCGAGTTCCCTGGGGCAGTGCCGGCGGGCCAGCGCGGCGGCGGCGCGCGCCAGCTGAGATGCTGGTGTGCTCGAGGCTATGGCG
This sequence comes from Amphibalanus amphitrite, assembly GCF_019059575.1. NCBI lineage: Eukaryota > Metazoa > Arthropoda > Thecostraca > Balanomorpha > Balanidae > Amphibalanus > Amphibalanus amphitrite. The sequence goes on from NW_024882065.1 coordinate 354,205, forward strand.
CGCGGTATTGACGTGGACGCCGTGGACGTGGTCGTGTCGTACGACATCCCGGCGCTGTTGAAGGCACACTGCGTGCGTCGGACGGCGCGCGTTAGCCGGGCCGGCCAGGCGGTCACGCTAATGTTTGAGCGGCAGCGCAGCCATTTCTAGCGGCTGATGGCGCAGGCGGGCAAGGTGGACGGCCGGGTGCGGGAGACGCCGGTGCCGCTGTACGAGCTGCGCCAGTACGAGGCGACCTACGTCAGTGGATTTCCACGCTAGCTTCTAGTTGATCGCTTTTTTCACCTTTTTTACGCTCATCGCTCATGATTTATTTACATTTTAGAAATATTACAATGAATAGGTGTTTACCTTGTCATCAGCCCAGAAAAGTTAAAGTAGGTAAGGCGTTTTTAGTTGCATAATGTATATTTGTTCATGAACACGGATTTAACGTGTCCTAACTCCCAAATACTTCGATATTAGACCCGAGTTTTGCAAACCAGTCGAAAGGCTTAGAACGATCATTTGGTTGGGGCGTAGCCAGACGGCTCGACTGGGCGTGGAAGCCGGCGAAAAGGTGGTCACCACGCGATCATCATGTAAAGCGGTCTCCGTCGGACGATTGTGTCCGTGCGCAACGAATGATCTCGGCACACGTGGACGAGTTCGGCAGGACTCTCCACTGAGCGGTACTGGGCGCAGTCGAACGACGGTCGACGAAGCTAGCGCAGGTATTGTTACGAGCCGGACCAGTGTAGCGGGGCCGGAGCTTATATTGTTTGCTGTGTGGCGTTCCTTCGTCTTGATCGGGCCCGGCAAACGGGGCCTGCATATCGGCTGAAATCACCTAGCCGGGCAGCATGACCTCCACCTCGCCGAAGTGGGGCGAACGACCGCCCTCAGCCCTGCAATGACCGCGGTGCAGTTAATCTGGGTAGGTATCTTCCTGAGGTATGACACTCGCCTTGGCACAAGGCTTTACCCATATAGGCTTTGGCGAATCCTTAGCCCTCTTGGTCCTCTAGAAGTAGGTGTAATGCAGTGCGCGCGAAGCCGCCTCGCAGCACCGCAGTTCACTCGCTCGGCAGCGGAACTGTCCGTCCAGCTTCAGGTGGCGCCTCTGGGAACAATGTTTGTCGCTTCTTCCCCACTCTTTTGACATCTAGGAAAGAGGTGCGACTCCCGCGTCGGGAGCGGGTCCCATCTATTATAGTCCCCACCTCATAAAAGGTGGGAGTGGGGGTCCATACATTGCGTGCACGTTCGACACGATTATTTTCTACGAGGTGCAACTAAAAGTAGACAAAAAGGTTAATTGCAAGTTGAAGGTATTGTAAAAATGAAAAATAATAGGCTGACAGGAAAAAAAGATCCACTAAAACGCACGCTTCCTATCGTGACCGTCATAAATGACGTAGGTTTACAATTTGGTGGTCTTGTATTGGCAAGTTTATTATGGTCTATTTTGTGGTTACAACTCTTGAAAATATATGTTATGTTTTCCAATAATAATATTTCTCAATCTTTGTTGTATTTGCTTTAAAAAAACACGCTTAACTTTATCAGAAACATGTTTTAAATAATTTATCAATCTCCTTGACCATTATCGATATTAAAATATCAGCTGACTGCCGGCGACAAATATTTCCGGCCGATGTTGGCTGGAATTTTTTTGTTGGTGAAACTCGTGGCTGTGTGGCATATTTACGTCTGGACAACGAGTTGCGTTGGAGAGGCCGGAAATAGTGGCGATTTCTGGACCGCAAGAATGGACCGTCATTGGAATGATTCTTTTTCAAACCGTGCACTGTTTTTAGCCGGAATTTAATAGTTACTACAAAATATTTTTGTCATTACATTTGGCTAAGAATGAATGCCATCAGGGAAGGTTTTACTGCCGCTGCATTTTGTCCAGAAACATATAGTGCTGTTATATTGCAGTTTTTGCGCTTTTGTTACAAAATATGAAGCGAACATGCATCAGGCTCTCGTCCATCCACTAAGAAGTTATTAAATATTTTGTTTTGTGTATTCCAAGAGGAGAGGAAACTATTTTATTTGTGCCTTCATTGAGAATTGAAGATCGATCATCAAATTTTCAAGGCAGTTAATCAATCAAACCAAGCATTTAGTCATTCTCGTATAGCAGTGGCTATAAGAAGAAAAGGTTGATAAATACTGAAGTTCAGTCATCTTACTTCAACTTGGCAGCAAGATCCCAGAGGATAAAGGATATAAAAAGTATACCTATCCTGTAAATCAAAGCATTTTGGTGCCTGCAAAGGCTTGCGTTATTTGTGGTGTGCTCGCGGAGTGAGGCTTTGGGCGTTTTTGTTGTGTTTATGTGGAGATTGAATATAACTGTGACCCTGTGTTTGTTTGTGTATTTACTACAGTCAAACATCACATTCACATAAAATACTCACCTAGCTCATAGGTGTACCCTGCAGAATTTGTACTTGTTGATGTCTGGAGCATGAACAAAGCACTAAAGTATCTCAATTATCATTTCCCACATTTTCTGAGCATCTAACATGGCAATACAGCAGTGCAGAGCAGCTTCAGAGAAGAAACACTTTCAATGCACAGACTGACACCAGCCACCCAATGAGCCAGTTCCTCATTTGGCTGTTTCCATGGATGCGGCTTGGCAAAGGTGAGCTAACTTGGCAACGGCTTGACGCGAGCTGTTTTTAAGTTGTTAGCAGGTAAGATTGAGTCATGGTGAGTATCTATCATATAACTGGGTGCTTCTGCTATGAGTAGATTGCAAATATGTGTGATGATTGAGGTTAGGTTAGGTTAGTCAGGGCCCTGTTTCACCAGTGATAGCAGCACGCTGCTTATACACGTGTCAAATTGGGTTTCCATGGAAACATCAACAGGCCCATTGCTCCAACACTACCACAAGTGTGACGTCAGTTCGTGCAATTGGATAGCAGCGTGGTAGCAGCATCCCGTGAAACACCGCCCTGGTCACATTTTTTATGGACACCTGGCAAATTAACTAAAAACTAGCATAACCTAATCTAACCTGACCAAACTAAACCTACACAACTACTAACTATAGGCACTAAGCACCTAAGTTCTTGTGCCTACATCTCATACCAACTCAAAATAAAGTTCCTTGCTGGAAGATAACCCTCCAGTACATTTTATAACATCCCTGTGAAGAAGACTAATACTTCTAAATCCTGAGTCACACTTCTGGCCATCCACAGAAAGAAGCGCTGAGAGCTTTGCTATTGTATATTGGACCAAAGATCATTGTCACGAATGACTATTAACACGTATTATATGATCATATCGTTGCATGGCTTGTCACATTCACAATTTTACTGAAATCCTTTTTCAAGAAATGCAAAGTTTCATTTGCCAGACACTTGAGTAATGCACATTACCATCTGCATAGCAAAGTAAAGCTGCCTGAGTTCGCTCATTCTAGATTTTTTCACTTCATAGTCAGCGCTTCATAGTTATAATCTTGCTGTTATAAGTTATAATTAATTATTCATCCCAATACATCAATAGACAATATGCAATCATCATCAGCAAACATTTTCTGGCTTGATACTGCTCGGCGTACTCTTCAGTATTGATCTCCTGCAATAATATGGCTTGTTTTTAGCCAATAAGCTCTTTTAATTTTACTTTTATTGCTGATAAGTGAGCCAGATCAACCTGCGTTTATCAACCAACATTTCATAACTTCAACTTGATCTTGCTCAGGACGATCAGGACCTCTCTTAGCCTCCTCCTGGATACTTGGGATTGTTTTCAGTCAACATGCTTCTTTAATATGCTATAAGTCAATCACAAGAGATTTAAGACATCCAACAAAACGTACACGAGTACACGAGTACGAAAACCTCCAGATGAACTCGAAAAAGGCCTTGGAACAGAGCCAAGTGGTGCTCCGTTTGTTTGTTTACAATAATAGTAGTACTGATGTATTGTTTTAGGACTCTAACGTTCGGCTTATAAAAATTGAAACATTTTTACAAAATCTGTAAGGCAAGTAATATTTCTCTGAAAGAACTAAAATATTCAAAAGCCAAACACTATGAAATACAGGAATCGGAGCGAAAAAGTAACCCAAAAAACCAGCCTAATCACCGACTCCTAAAACTGCGACAAAATCAGCACTTTTCCCCGCAACTCGTTGTCCAGACGTAAATATGCGGCTGTGTGGCGGCTATTTTTTCGGCTGGATATTTTATTTCGGCGGCCGGCTGCTATTTTTTGGTAAAACTGGCCTCAGCACTGGACGGCCTCGCCGCCGGGTGCTCCGGCGGGTCTGGCCGGGAGAGGCGAGCAAGCGGATGCGTTAGGAATCTAACGAATGTGAGGGCAGCGCGATGGTCTAATGATGGCTGTGCTTTCATGCGCCGTGTAAATTGAAGACTGAGTGCTATGAGCTATCAAAGGATTATCTGGTGTTTCAACAGGGGTCGCTGACCTAAAAATTAAGATGGTTGCTCTTGATACGATTGAATGCTTGGTGATATGATGATTAGCGCAAGAGAAATATTTAATCGAATTATGACCGGTTATTTTTTGATAAAGCAAAAACTTTTTTCATTTTTTTTTTTGCATTAACGGGAAAGCGTTAAGCCATATCTACTGAAAATCTTAACCTGCGCCGGGCGGGGGGGGGGGCGATTTGCGTCCCCCCAGGTTTTTCGCAGATAGCCGAAAAACGGCAGCGTGCAGCGCCACCAAATTTTGCATACCTGTTTTTCCATCTATTGCGCATACTGTGTGCGAATTTTGACCTTATATGACATAAGGTCAGGTCAACAGGTCGGTTTGAGTGACCTAACGTCACAAAAAGTTTGAACTTGCACCAAAGCTACAACTGTTGACCGATCGATATGAAACTTTCAGGAGTTAGTAAGGGTGACAATATCCACAAAATGTATGTCTCGGATTTTTTATCTATGACCTGAGGTCAGGTCAATCTCACAACCTCCCCATTATAAGTCAATGGGATAAATTTCAACTTCATCTGAATGCCACCCGATCCACACAATATATTCAGGATCATGGTGTTGCAGGTCCCTGGTGGTCATTCTACCGAAAGATGTCACCGGTGACCTTTGGAAGGTGTCGCTAGGTCATCCGAGGTCACCTGAGGTCACCAGCGGGGGTTTTCTGCAATAACTTTTGAGTGAATAGAAATAGAGACTCCGTTCGACGTTTATCATGTTTGTCTGATCAATGCGGATCGAATGATATGCAACATGACCTATTTCAGTCAGGTCATGACCTTGACCTTAGGTCAAATTTTCAACTTGACCTTTCGAGGTCACATGATATAGCTTTCGATGCGCTTTGACAAGCTAAGAACGATGACGTTCGAATCGATCCTTTATCTTGTCTGGATCAAAAGCTATTTAAGAAAAAGTATCAGAAGTAAAAACGTTTTTTATCGCTCTTTCGAACGCCGCCTACCGCTTGTCTCTACGACGCTCAGGAGTCGAGTTAGACGGGGGGGGGGGGCGTAAAACCGCCCCCTCCTAAAACAACCTCCTAAACCAACCCTCCTAAAGATTTCTGCAACCGTTCTACCCTCATCACTCAACTGAATGATTCTCCCCTTTTCAAAAACGGTGCAGTGATACGGCATCTCAAACCTAGAGCGACTACACTCAAGTTCAAGCTAACGGTCTCCACTCTCCAATTCAGATACCTATCGAAACCTTTCCGCGACCCGGTGCTGTGGCTCAATCAGTGGGCCAGCTGGCCGCAGACCATACCCGCAGGGCATGAACCTTTGACCATATTAGGTCAACACGCCGTGGCCCCAGCCCGCTCGCCAAGTCCGCGCTCATTGGCCGACGCGGCAACCGCACAACCTGTCCCCTCCCCTCCGTAGTACTCGCAGCGGCCGGCGGATTCAGCCAAGTTACCGACCTGCCCAGCTTGGGGAGGGCCGGCCGGGAAAGATACATATTTGACCGACTATACATCGTCCAATCCATTCATGGATTAGATCGACGAAAATGTTTTTGCTGGTTGTTAAATAGGTATCGTTGTTATTTGTTAGATAAGGATGTTGTTCACTTGCGCCATTCAAGTAACCCTTTTATCTTTCAGAATTTCTCAGAAGCCGTGATGCAGTGCAGAGTGTTTTTCAAGGAAATACCAGCGATTGCAACATCGAATGTACAGAAGGCTGCGAGAAGCTGAATATCCTGGTGAAGATTATGGGTATTGTCAAACCGGCCATCTTCAGCAACGAACAACGCCATAACTTGATCTTTATCGTGTCCAATGAAATGGATGAATTCAGAAATAGACCAGCATACGGCTGGGGTGACTTCATCTCAGAGGTGTTTGGGTCACTCAGTTTCATTCTTGGTATTGCCTTTGTAGCCCTGATTGACTGGGTATTTGCAGCACTGCTATGGCTCTGTGGGAAACTCCCCTACATCCCAGCAATGCCGCCTATCCTAAACTCGGACATTTACATCCGTGACATCTACTTTATAGTCAGACACGAGCTGTATGGTGAACCGATTCCAATGACCATATCACAGACGTACTTGAAAAAGCATGAGCATAGGAGGGATGCGTTCCAAGCTGCCCCGTCTACGACAGAGAAAACGGACAGTGACCACCGGCGTCCTCGCCCTCAGTTCCCTCGAATGCATCAAAGGAAGTCTAGTCTGGCTCTAATGTCGGAGGCTATTGCCGCAGTGTCGCATCAACACGAGGAAGCAGTATTGATGCAGCAGTTCAAGAGTTTGTCCGAAGTTATTCGACGTGGAAGTTCTGTCGCAGATAGGGACTTGCAAAAGCGCTCATCCTTCCCTCCCGGCGGCCGGTCTCAACAAACCAGCCCATCAGTGCGCCATCCGTCTGGAGCGACCGCATCAAGTTCTCATGGCATGCCAACGAAGTGGTCGGAACCAAAAATAACGATAAGCGCACCTGATGAAGACGATTATAGGGAAAGGTCACAAACGCCGTCACCCAAAAGCGAACCAGATGAAGCTGAGCATGAAAGTCAACCGGAAACTCAAGGCGCCCCGGGACAAGAGGCCATCGACACTGGTCAACCGCCGCTGACGCCGGCTAAGAGCGGGCTGCCGGGCATAGACCAGCAGCGTCGGCCGTCGCGAGCCGCCTCCGTGCTGCGAGACCTCGACGCTGCCGAGGCGAGCCCTTCAACGGCCGAAGGAGCGGCTGCACCGCAGCTCCCGGCCCAGGGACAGAGACGTGCCTCCTTATATCGCACTAAACCGCGGCGAAAATCGCACGCGGTCGCGCCGGCTCCGGCCCCCGCGATCGCAGAATCGAGCGAAGGCGAAGAGCCGCCGGACTGAGCTTTAATGCACTAATTTGGTTATCTAGGTTTTTACATTGTATTGCCTGTGTTGCCGTGACGACTGGAAGCCATGGCTGAACCGAGTCATTTGGGTGGCCCTAATTCGTGCCCCGCCAATGACTTGTGTAGCATTGACCGTTTTGTCTTTTATTGAACCCTGATGTCTTACGCTACTAATGTCCAGCAAGCACGGAGACTGATGCGTTCGCTTATGTCACAAGGTCCGCGTGCATGTGGAATGTCCTTTGCTGTGTGCTGCTCACAAAGAGACCAACTGACTAGTTGATGTGGCTGTACAGACGGATATGATAAGGTGAAGCATGGTCAAGCTGTTAGGCATCGCGGAGCGCATTTGCTGTTGCTGATTGTATTAGCAGCAGCAACCCTGTCATTATGCACAAATATCGTCATGCAGTGTACTCGCCGGATGCCGGTGTTCTCATATCGCACAGAAGAAGTTCTAATGCTCTTATTAGAGCATACCAGCTGAGTTCGTGGGAAGGGAAGCACCAGCCTAAACACGTCTGTTTGGTCTACAGTCGTGTATTTCAGCGCACACACTGACAGGCCGTAACACGACAGCACATTCGTGTGTAAGCTAGATAGACATATATACTTGGAATGCGTACCATGGATAACTCGTCCATATCACCATCACAGAGCTGATACAAAACATCTGCCCGTGGTCACCGGCGCAGAGGCCGGCTGTGCGCTCCCAGGCTCCCTTATTCGTCCGATCGTGTCAACTCGCATTCCGCCGCCGTTAGACCGGTAGCATAAGGTAACATGCTCGCATTTGGATACATTCGGCCTATACGCACACACCCTGTCCTGAACAGCGGGGCTAGCCGCACCTCTGATAGAATCAGTTCTCGATGCGCGGCCCAACGGCACCCCAGTGGGAAACTCGACCGGTGTCCAGGTAGACAGCAGACCTCCGCGCGACACCATCCGTCTCATGCACCTGCCAGCCCCGTGTCTGGCCACCTCTCCTGCCGCGGGCCGGACAGTCTCGCCCAGACTACCCAGCAGTCGGCCCCGCCAGTACCGTCCGAACTATGTGCCCAGTAAGACGGAGCCCCGGCCAAGGCCAGCGCCACACCGAATCACCACGGCCGAGCGGCGTGTGCGTGCTCCACGGCAACCTCGGGCGCTGGGCGGCGGCGGAGGGCCCGCAGTCGCTCCCAGACGAGCGCACCGACTAGAAAATATGCACGCGTCGGCAAGATACGCGAGATTCGAGCGCAACAGGCGAAACAAACGCAACATCAACAGTCCCCGGAATAGACATGCCCCAGGGATAACTATCAACAGCGTGCGCAGGCCCACGAGGCTGTCACAAACGGTCGCAAAAATCGTAAGTAGCCCCGTGTAGCCCGCAGGCCTTAACAACACTATATAAATATCAGAGGACAGCCCACAGGGCAAGACAGGCCGATCGGAAGGCCCTTTAAAGAAAACCATCCTGGCATAGTCGCAAAGTCCCCGAGAGCACAGAAAAGTTGAGCTTCGTTCCTCCATTGCATATGGAGTTAGCCACTCGTTGAGATACTTTTCCCTGTCCGTGAGTCCACGGGAAGTGATGAAATACTAAACGAAAGTACGAACCAAGAACGCAGTGACTGGAGAAAGTTTCACAGCTCCGAAATCGACCAGTGGTCGCCGACACGGCGTACGGAAAGGCTCGCCGTCCGACCGGCCGGTGCGGCCGACGGCCCCCTCCCTCCCTCGCCCTCCCTCTCTCCAGCGACGCCGACTGAACGTGCGCACAACCCCTGGTCGACCGCTGCCGCTGCCGCCGCGCCGGATGCCGCCCGTGCTGACACGGACTTAGTCCAAGGGCCAGCGTACGGGCCGTCATCAGCGTAAACAACTCAGACCTAACCGGTGCACGCGTGCCCGTGAAAACTAAACAAGCGCCACGCTTCTCGGTAGTACACCGCAACACAAATGTTACGAAGCCACACGGAAAGCGTGCCGACCGCTGTCCCGGCGCAGGGCGGCGCCGGCTCGCCCAGCTACTGTGAGGCTGGAGAGAGCCGGTCCCGGCAGCGTCATCCCTCGGTAAAATTTAGCCGCCGCCTCACAAAGTTCTTACACACCAAACCGCGCAACACGTAAACAAGGCAAAACTGGCGCGCGTCGCGTCACCCGGCGCCGACCGACTGCCGTAAAAACCCCATCTACCGCACTAACCGAGAGTGAACGACGAAAGACTGTCGGGGGTCCGGCCAGCTCACCTAACAACTCCGGCAGCTCTCCAGCTGGCCCGCTAGCCCACCAGCTGGCTAGCTAGCCCACCAGACTGGTCGGCTAGCCCACCAGCTGACTAGCTAGCCCACCAGCTCGCCAGCTAGTTCACTAGGTCACCGGTAGGTCGGCTACCGAACTGATCCGTCAGCTCACTAGCTCATCAGCAAACTAGCAAGCCAACCAGCCAGCCAGCTCACAGGTCAATTCTCTAGCCTACCTGCAAGCTCTAGCTCTACAGTCTGGCTCTAGCTCTGCCTTCTAGCTGTTGGCTCGCCGGCCGGGCTCACCGTTCACAATTCGTCGCCACTCTCGGGTCGGTAGAAGGGGTCGAGCGCGGCGGCCGGTCGGATGCGGGCGCGCGCGGCGCCGGAGCCCGACCGCAGTCGCCAGGGGTTGTAGACGTGTCCTCAGGTGGTCTGCGAGTCGATCGACTGGGAGCTGGTCAGCAGCCGGTAGCAGGGCCGGCACACGGGCGACGGCTCGCCGCCCAGGTGGCCCGGCAGCCTCAGACACCGGTCCAGACACCGCTGGCAGAAGATCTCGCCGCATCGCCAGCAGTGAAACTGAAAACGGCATAAGCGACAGCGGTTAGATGGAGTCAAACGCCTGTATCTCAATGCATAATATGAAACACTCGTGAGAATCTACGTGGTATTTCTGGCTATGTTTGGATACAGATCCCTAATGATCTGGAATTTAACAAGGAAATGAACGAAACGAACGAAATGATTCTGCTCCATCTCAGCAAAGAGGCATCCCATCGACACAGGACCAACCCAATACTCACGGGTCGAAAATAACCTTTCTTCGCGTTGCAAAGCAAGAGGGTCAGTCACCCTAGCCCATTGCTACTTGGTTATTTCAACATCCACATGGTACATCATTCATAGTCGGTTCGGGGTACAGCCTCCCTCTACTTCAATAAGATCAAACAGGATTCACACTAGCCCCATGACACGACACCTGTCCTGGGCCACGCGCACCTTTTTGCTGAAGTGGTCGAAGGCGGTGGTGCAGCTGCACTCGCGTACACCCCTGGGCGAGGCCCACTCGATGGCTACCGAGTCGAGCTCCCTGGTCAGCTGGTCGGCCGTCAGTGGCGGCAGCTGCAGGTTGGCGTTCACCTGGCGGGAGGGAGCGGGAGGTGTTAGGTGGGGAGGGTGAACGGGAAGGGGGAGGGGTGGCGAATGACCTGTTAGCTCAGTTGAGTGTCAATTTATTGACCGAAGTCCCAAACCCCGATATTTGACTTTGCGTTTAGCATACTTGCATTAAAGAAATACTCGTCTACGCATTAATCACATTATTTCCTCGCTGCAAAACAAACCAGCAATGGAGAATCAGCAGTCATACGACATGCATACTGCATGTATTTACATGACCGATGACAAAAAGAAATACAGCCACGCCGCGCTATATAGCCGGCTTAAGTCGAACACATTGAGCCATGAGTCGACATCTACAGCGTATAATTATGTGTCACCGATCGCACAGTTTCCCGTGTCAGAACTCAGAGGTGCTGTCGGAACAGGGCGGGCAAGCTGTCGGTCCAGGACAGGTATGCAGTCGTTCCTCACCTGATCGTGGATGTGTCGCCGTTCGGACAGTTTCTCCGTGCCGGAGGTGCTGTCCGCGCCACCGTGGTTCTCCCCGTCGGCCGCGTTGTTGAGCCTGCTCTCCAGCTGCGCTATCCGCTGCAGAAGGGGATGTAGACCGTCAAATATTACAACAATTTACAGCACTACAGCTTGTCGACGGAATCCAACATAATGAGCTCCACTTTATGTTAATTAACTGCATTACACCAAAACCAACTTAATTTTACCGAAATAACATCACCCGAAAAATAGCTAAATGATTCTTGATTCGTCAAAGAAAACTTACACACCAAAAAATGGAAAACACCGCGGTTGGTCAGCTGATAAACCACACATGCAGGCACCAGTACCACCAACCACTCCTTAGTCCTTTCAGACACCTCTCCCACCCACTGTACGGCGGAGGGCGCTGACGGCGTCAATATCCGGTAGCGTCACCGACTCGACGAGCCGCTGGGGTCCCCAGTGAGTCCCCAGTGGGTATCGATCGGGAGCCCCGGCCGAGGGAGGCCCGGCACGGCTGTAATGCCAGCTGACACACTCAGACGGATAGGAATACAGGTGGCGCGCAACAGCCGCCTTTTGACATCAGGCTGGGAGTATGCAGTCTGGTTTTGGTGGTAGGGGACACGTCGTCGTGTAAAGGTCGTGTTAACTCTTCCAAATTAAATTAAATATTTGTAAACGTTGTCGTGTGCATTTTTCATGCTTAATTCATGATTAGAAAGATTGGTTTAGCGTCAGGTCGAGTGCAAAGTAAATTAACGCCTCAGAATAGGACCGCAGCTCTCCTGTTATAGCTCCAGTAAAGCCTTACAAATCCATCACTATCAGCGTCTTAATTTTGGTCCCAAAACCTCCATGCACCTTGATTACATCCTACGCCACCCGAAATAGACCCCACACCGACAGTGACTGCTGTACGGACCTTCTCCATGAGCCGAATGTGGTCCCGCAGTGAGGAGTTGTGGTCGGACAGGCATCCCGTCACCTCGGCTAGGCTGTCCCGCGGGTGAACGCCGAACTCGAACCGCGTGTACATCCCGCGCCAGAACCTGGCGGGAAAACAGCGGCGGGGTGTGATGGGCTGGTAGCCACACGGGTGAGACAGAGCTGGACGATACTTATTTACACAAATGGGACAACTTCACTGAGGTGGCTGCAAGTTGTAAAATGTATGGAAGTCAACACGTTATTTCGACGGTGTCGCGCTATGACATTGTATGTACCTATTAAAAGTTTGTTGCATAATCATTGTATAATCATTGTTAGGCATTGTATATTTGAAGAAAATACCTAGAACAGCTCAGCCAAGCGAACGAACGGACACCATCTTACGTAAGAAACGGATCCATACTATCCACGTACTCGTTAGTTAAAAATGAACTGGCTGCATAGCTCACTATCTCACCATCAACTCAAACACCTGGCCTCCTCAGCCAGCCCTCCCTCCCCTTCCCCTCCCTGTTCTACTAACCGTATAGTCTGTGGAGCCAGGTTGACCTTCAGGCAGCCCGGGTGCAGGGTGGGGTCGTACAGCGGATTCAGGTACTCATTGCGGTGGTGCGCCATGTACCCCCACAGGGAGTAAGTTCGCTCCGACAGCCTGTGGTAGACAGATAGGGAAGGTGAATAGAGGCGTCATGTAACCCCAGAGGGAGTAATTTCGCTCCAAAAGCCTACCTGGTAGGCACGTCATAGGGAAGGTGAGCGTCGTGTCAGTTAGTGGGCGAGATATTGTGGGCGTTATTCCGTCCAGTGGCTGATACTGTGGGCTAATAGCGATAAGAGCGAGCACACTAAAACAGACAGGTATTACGGCGGGCGACGGAGTTACGGAGGCCGGTGCCGCACCCAGCCAGAATCATGGCGAAGGGTGGTAATCCGCGGTGGCTTCACAATTATCAGAGAGTGCGAAATAATCAGACAAAGGAAAACATAGGCAAATATGAATTGCAATTAGGGGTAGCTTGATAGCAAAAGGTGATGTGAAAATAAGAGAAGACTGACATGGTTACACTGGCGACTATTCGGGTAAAGGATTAAATCACGGTTCACTAAGCACACAACGTATCGCAGCCTCAGCTTCCAAACAATGCAACGCACAGATTAAGTTACTAGACATCTAACAAAGTTGCGCTACAACTTTCAAACTCTGCCAGCTTTAAAGGCTTCTAGCTGAATACAACACGTCCGGTTGAAAGGAAACATTGAATTAAACTACAGCCACATCCGTGAAACTCACCACCTCAGACTACTCAAACCTTAACGCCCCACGAACGCTCCAAGACAGAAACGCCTGACCAATGACCATTATTGTCATGTACGATCGATCAGCTGACCTGAGATCCTGTCGATCCTTGTGGCAGTTTCCGATGAAGGTGCCGAACTGACACGAGAACACGTGGTCGTGCAGTGTGAGCAGGTAGCGCTCGTTGAACTGGAACGCCTGGGGCTGCAGCTGGGTCAGCTGCCACACCGCCTCTGCGGACACACAGGGTCACACGGGGTCATACAGGGTCACATGGGTTACGCTAAGGCCATAAGGGGTTACCTTGAGGTCACATGGGGTCACACATTATCAAGCCGAGGTCATATGGGTCCATTGTGGTGGTCACAAAAAAAAAGAATGAGGGGAAGAAATGAGAAGAATCAGCGACAAAGTGCATCACTGACAAAAAAAAAAAAAAATGCACACATAATGTTCTCGCTCAAAAACAAATTTGTATCAAGATCCTGTCAAGCCCCGAAGCTGCATACACCACTAGTAATGACGAAGGGAATTCCAGCTCGCACCGCAACAGAAATAGACCGGCAATGAATAGCAGATCGGGTGTGGAAAATACGACATGAATATTACCACCCGGAGGTCATCAATTTTCAGCTCCGACCTACCGCCGTGAAGCGCATTTCTCAGACAGTAACGCAATCTAGCACTGCATACCTTTACCCTCCCAACCCAACCAGCATACCCAGTAACACGGACTGCAATATGTTATCCGCGGCGGATTAGACGGCTCTACTCCTCACGGACCAGGGTGGCGACGACAGGGCATTCGTCTTCACAAGGTGCTGGCCGTTCCTCTTACCACCACAGCCCGCTTACAGTGCACAGGGCCTCGCGAAAAGGCGGATCGGCTGACGGCAGCTGCGGTCTGCACTCAACGACAAACTGCGAGAAGACAGCAGATGGCGGGACTTGACGACAATTAGCGTGAAGGTAGCAGACGGCAGCACTCACCGACAAATTGCGTGAAGATGGGTGAGATCTCCTTGGGGTCCTGCTGGATGAATCCGCACCGGTCGGTGAACTTGTGACCGTGAGCCAGCCAAACTCTCTCGATCAGCGCCTGACGGGGGAGGGAAAAGAACGCGACAGTCAGAGGCTGCTTGAAGTGGACGAAACAAATGTGCCATAAACTGTCACAACCAAAGGCAGATTGCGCGTCATGTCCGATCGTTCGTACAGACTCACAAGTCCACAGCTTAACACAACCATTCCATACGAAAAACTAAAAATGTGCAATCCACTGAGCGCGAAACCTAACCACTACGAACAGGCGAGATCACGGGCTACACCAAAGTTCTACGCTACAGATTTAGTCGATTCTCTGCAAACCTGCTACAACTCAACTCCCCTCCTCTTTATCACCAAACTTATCTTCCTCTCACTCTCCCTCTCACCTGGAACCCGTGCAGCGACCGGTAGTAGGGGTCGAGCAGCAGCTCTGCCAGGCCGCACGTCTGGCTGGTGCGGTCCCAGCCGTCGCTGCAGTGCACCAGCACCGTGGTGCCGGCCTCCACCGAGGAGGCCACGAACTGGGCTGCCTCCAGGGTGGTGCGAATGTGCCGCAGCCAGCCGCTCGCCTCCAGGCCAGAGAGGAACGACGACATCGCCGACGTCTTGCTCTCGCAGGCTGTGAGGGGAAGGGGAGAGAGGTCAGGTCAGCGAGGCATGATATGGGTGATATACGGGCGGGTCAGAGGGTTAAATTGGCAGAATTATGATCAGTGAGGGCCTACACAGAAACACATCAGTACCCCGGAGGAATATGAGTTATCGGGACCAAACATTTATGCACAGCAACATTGTCCGAGTTGAGCAATCTAACAACAATCTACTGAGTCATTTTCACTCTGTTACATATATGAACCAGCCTGGACACGTGCTATGCCTCTTTCTCAGCATCAACTCAACAGGACGATCAAACTTGATTATTTTCGTCGCCCGATAGCTTACAAACCTTGGTGACAGGCACTCACTTTCCACAAGTTTGCTGAGACTATGCCGCATAACGTGAATGTTTTCAATGCCGAAGAAATGGAATTTGATGTTCTGGTAGAAGCTCTCGTTCTCGTATCCTTTCCCTGAGGCTCGGTTGGCCATAGCGTTGATCTGGGAAAAATCCATGAAGACATGCGGTCAGAAGTTCGGGATTTAGTGAGTTGTATGCATTGCATCCAATAAACACACCTAGCCTGCATTTAACCCGCGCCCCAGTGGCGGTCTCAGCCAACTTCGCCCTAGTGAGGGGGGGGGCATATGTTACCACCCACCTCTAACTCAAAAACTAAGAGGGCTAGAAAGACGCGGTAAAAAGCAGTCGATAGCTCTCAATGCGTACGTTTGAAAGTATTTCGGCCATTTTTCACCTTAGAGCAATATTGGGGTCACCAGAGGTCATCAAAGGTCAAAATTTGCCAATTATCATTATATTTTTCAGAAAACATGCCGCTATCTCAGGAACTATGGTAGCTAAAAAAACGCACGGAACAGCAAACGATAGTTTTTGAACTCTTCTTTTGAAAAGGTCATTATCAATATTGACCTCAGGTCAACGGTTTAGCTTCCAGAGGGCAAAAACTCCAAAAATAGCTGTTTTTACGAAAAGTGTTTTTCGACAATAACTTTCGACTACAAAAAGCCACGACATTTCTATTGCCAGAATCGTGTTCTCCTCGCCGAGACGCGTCGAATGAACTATAATTTGACCTTGAAAGGTCAACTTGAAAATTTGACCTCAGGTCAAGGTCATGAACTGACCGGAAAAGGTCATGTTGCATATCAGTCGATGCGTCTCAACAAGACAAACACAATGAGACCATTCCCAGCGTTCTATCTCTTTCCAATCGCGAGTTATTGGCAAAAAACTGTTTGTAGCCTCAAGTGACCTCGGATGACCTGTCTAGAGGCTATCAGCAAAAATGACACCTTGGTCATCACGAGTGGACTAAATCATTGTGATTCTGAAATATTTGGACTGTTCCGATGCGTACACACGGATCTAGAGGCATTTTCATTTTTCTCCATTGACTTGTAATGGAAAGGTCACGCCACTGAGCTGACCTTAGGTCACGGATATAAAAAATCTGAGATATACAAATTGTAGGCGCCCATAACAGCATGCAATCCACCAAGTTTGAAACCTTTCTGACAAACACTGCAGGCTGGACATGATTGCAAACTTTTTTTTAGGCTTGGTCAGTTAACTTGACCTGGTGACCTGACCTGACATAACCTGGGGTCAAAAATTTCACACATTGTCCAAAATTGATGTACCAAAAGCTACCCCAAGCGGCGCGGCGCTACGCGCCGCGGTTTTTTATTCACACGCAAAAAACGCGACAGGATGGTAACATATGCCCCCCCCCCCACTGGGGCGAAGGTTAACAGACGCAGGATAATCTAACCCGCGCGATGATAATCTAATGGCAAAAACATCCGCCTGGCAGCGAGCGTCCCCGCCCGCTCAGTGAAGCCCTCCACGCCAGTCAGCCTGCTGATAGATTCACGCCCGCGCGTCCGTCTGTCGAACTAAAACCACTGCAGCCGCTGGGAGTACTGGGAACCCCGCCCCTCGGCAGAGCTGACCTTTCCACAGCCCGGAATAGACTGAGCGCGAACATACCGTCCGCCCACACAGCTTCAGAAATCAGTTCACCGAGCCGAATCAGTCTGTCAGCAACAGCGAGCGCTGGGCTGTTTCGGTGTATGTTCACTTTTCATTAGACGGTGATACTGATGAACCGCATATCACAAAGCAGAACTATTTCGTCCATATGATGTAAGCATGACGGCAATTACAACGATTGCCTCCACAGCAAAGCTAATGAGAGTGCGTTTCCAACCGAAGAGCAACAGAAATAAATAGAGCCATGGAAAAAGGCCATAATTAGGGAGCCATATCGCTTTTATATGACGCCTACGAGAAAAAAATGACACGAGAGTACCGAAATTCCTCGCCTCGCCTCCCCCGTACCACCCCTCCCGCCTGACCCGACCCCACCGTTCCCGACGACCCATCGTCCCCGGTAGGGGGGGGGGGGGGTATCTCACCTTGGGCCGAGTGTCCACCACATACATGAGCTTGTCGGAGGGATTGGTCAAACGGACCAGTTCCAGCATCTGTTCATCTTCCAGACAGCGAGCCTTGAAGCCGGACAGAGGTTGGCTGCACCGACAGATGCTCGCCTGAGAGGGGGGGGGGGGGTCAGGTCAGAGGTCATAACCTGCAGAGACTGCACGGCTCATTGGTCAGAACAGTCCGGAACAGGCGTAACAGGCGGAACACGCTTCGGGGAGCCCGTGTAAGCACAGCGCGCAGGACTCGTGTATTGTACTGATGGGACGGGGAGAATATTGAACTGTGTGTGAAGTGCCGCATTGTGCGGTTGGCATTTGCTCATCAGATAAAAGGAACCTCGTTGTGAGAAAAAATGGCAGAGATGATACGGTAGTTATTACTTATTAATATCATTCACCGGAACATACGAAACGACGCATATTTGACAACCGAAAGAGAGCTCGAACCATACACCATACATACAATTTCCTCATACCAACCATACAACGTCCTCTAACGACTCCAAAAAGCGGCCGCGACCGCTTCCATTCACTCGTTAATCACACCACCATTGCTCGGCGAGCTCGCCCCAGTTCTCCGTAACACGCTATTTCAGACATCTCCCCGGCTGCCGCGGCGTGCGGTCGACATTTCAGAGTGGGAAGCCGGGCCCTACCAGTAAATTGCCGCCGGCCTGCTCTGTTCCGGGTTGGACGGAACCCAGCCGTCCCGGACGCGTCATGAAAGCGTGACGGTTTTTATCACAGGTCACGCGTCACGAACCTAGCCGGACTACGGCGGAGGTAGCGAGACGGGGAAAGGGACCATTCGGGTGCGATGGCCTGCGTACCATCGATCAATAGTATTGATCTAAGGACACGAAAAACAGACAGCCGGTATAAACTACAGCTGGGTGGGATTGCAACAGTTCTCGACACATCGACACAAAAGACCCAGATACGCCACGCCAACTGTTCAACAGGTCACGTGTCGTAATGGAAAAGTTGGCAACTAGGCTACTTACGCTCGCCATAGCCTGTTGAGGCTACTGCAAACTTCGGTAAAAGGTCCATCTATATTACTATTTGAGGAGGGTGCGTCTGTCCGTTACCGAGGTCCCGACTTGGTGGTGCTTTGCGTGGACTACAGGCCAGACCGTTGCACCTAGCCCGGTGAAATTTGCACAACTTATAGATCAAAGATGCGCGACGTGCCTTTGAGGGGTCTCAGCTCGATCGGGTCGTTAGTGAGCGCTTGGCGCGTGTCCAAAAAGTGCAAATTCGCGTCATAGACTTTACATGTATAAATCGGCGTGCGAAATCGGGCGAAAACGGCTAATTTTGGCCGACACGGGTCCAGTTCCCGTGCAATATCTTGGTGACCAGGGGTCCGACCGGCACGTGGAAAACAGCATCGTGTACAGAATTGAACGGGCTATTGAATGGTGTGCAATGCAGAGGATAGCACGCGCCACGTGCACCGGAGAGGGCACTTTTATTTGAAAAATTGCGGTTTTTGAGGGATTTTGGAATTAATTTCATTTTTAGGTGACCGTTAAATGGAGCGAGTTGAATCAACGCCTATTTGCAAGAGAAAGGTACCGCCTCTCATATAAAAATTGTGAATAGCTAATTGATCGACGCCAAGGTGGTACAAATCGCTAGAGAAAATGGTGTTTGTCGATGATGTGCCACTTTATTAATTACACGGGTTTTGCTGCATAACCTGATACGTTTGGCAATTGAAAATGGCACCGTTGGAAAGAGCATTCAATTCTGTCCAAGATTCACTCTTCATGTTTACATGATGAGCAACAGTATTCTTAAAAATGCAAATGTTTCAAACCACTACATAGTCATTTTTACCGAAATTCATCGATGGTCCTCAAAAGACTTCACGCCAGTTTCCGAATCATTCTTAAGTAGAACGCATGATAATACGAAACGGGCACCTCGATGCGATGTATCTTTTTGTTTTATTACAAAATGCTTGGCCGTCAAAAAGCAATCGAACGAAATATAATGGATGCCGACCAGATCGACACAGACCAACCCAATACCCACGGGTCAAAAATAACCCTTCTTCGCGTTGCGGAGCACGCGGGTAACCCTAGTGACTTCACTATTGGTTCAATCAGTATCACCGAAAATGGGGATCATTAGAATTTCAGGCAAATGCCACATGAAAATGTGAAATGTGAAAGCCACCGATTTGCTCGCTTAGTCCTTCGTATGCCTCGGGGAGCCTGTGTCGGGTATGAGGCTTTATACAATCGCCGTTACGGCACATTCCGAGATCTACTCAGCGGAGAACCACTCCACTCCAACAAATCTCTCCTATCCCAATATCACTCAGAAGGGATTAGGGCCAGGGTTGTTACGAGCAAAAACCCAACCCACTGGGTTTTTGGGTTTTTGGGTGGGTAATTGAAAGCAAAAACCCAGGGTGGGTTTTTGCCTTAACTTTGAATTGTTTCGATCACCACAATCACTTCTACATTTCAGTATTTCATGCTTTGGGCCTAATTCAATGTTTAATTTATGCTAGCATCTTATAGTGTGTTACAGAGACGCGGAATCAATGCCTGTTATAAGTAAAAACCCAACCTGGTGGGTTTTTGGGTTTCTAAGCTGCTTTTTATATTTAGAATGGGAACTGAAGCAAGCAACTAATAGGAAACAATAGTAAAATGTTTCGTTGTCCATGTGCACCAGTACGTGGACTGGATGAGGTCGACCACTCCTCTGGATTGGCGGGAATCTGCAATTATGTGGTGTGGTGTCAGCGCTGCTCTCGGCGGAGGCTGCCGGGCGCGCCTCGTGTTATAGACGCCCTGCAACATAAGGCGCGAGATGCAGCGGGCCGCCGGCTAGGCTGGGGCAGGGGGGGGGGGGGACAAAGTTTAGTTCATACCTACCAGTCTGGCTGCTCCCGTACCTACGTCGCCAAACCAAGAGAACACCCGAGGGCATTTACGTGCTGAAGATCGGGAACATCCGCGATATTCAAGAACGCCTGTGGCCTGATCTGCGCATAGCTTCGTGGAAAACTGGACACCGACACATTCATCAATGTCTCCTGTAGCGATTTCCGTGTCCAAAATATGCATAAGTAGTCAAAATTTCGGATGGCAGGGCAAGAAAGGCGACTCTGAAACTCGGTTAAAACAGCGTTTATACTGTGGTTTCGGCGGCATTATCACTTTTACGCATCCGTGCGCTCCCTCCCAGCGCGGCGGAAGTGCGACCGACGAAGAGGTTGCTAGGCAACGGTATTTGCTTGGGCTGTTCTATGAACTCAGGTTTCTATAGCAACCCCGTAACAAACCAATGAAACTGAACAGGTCTCCATGGCAACCACGGTACAAACATTGCTATAGAACACGTCTGGTAAAATTAGTTGCAACCAAGGCCATCTATAGAAGGTACAGTCACTCCCCCGCCGACCAATCAGAGACAGATCCTGAGTGACGTCACCCCTGATGCTCGCAAGGGGTACTCCATTCCTTTGCAACGTAAAAATGACTAACTTCATTTGAAGATTTTTGATGGCACTGTGCACTTACCGCTCAGCCGATGATGTCAATGGAAAACCCAACTAATTTTCCAGCGACAAAAAAGAGCAGCAATATGCTAAGAAATGGCCGGTTTTGAAGATATAGACGATTTAAAAAGCCTCTGCAGCAGCAGGAAAGCAACGTAAAAACGCATCGAGCTTATATTTTTACTATGGATAAATCATTTTTCAGTGAGGTTTTAGATATGGTATAGATTTAACTTACAACTTTATTACAATATTTTCATTACTTGAAACTTTATTTCAAAATAATATTTTCAAAAATGGCAGCTGTTGGCAAGTAGCTTGGGAGCGATTGTGGCGCACCACGCCATTAATTGTCCTGAGGCCCCCTTATGATGTCATCAAAAGTGGAGTGACATGGGCCTGGTTGCAACTATCTTTAGCCACCGTGGTTGCAACGATCATAGGGCCTAATGAAACATCACAGCTAAAACAACCAAAGTGTGAACAAAAATATCAAAAAGCCTCCAGTAATATCAAAAACCCACCAAAAAAAAACACGAAAAACCCACCAAAAATACCAAAAACCCACCAAAAACCCATGAAAAACCCTGGGTTTTTGCAAAAACCCAGGGTTTTTGGGTTTTTCACCAAAAACCCTGGGTTTTTAACAACCCTGATTAGGGCACAACTACCATATCTCAAGGGGCAGAATATGTCATCTCTTTTCGCTGAGTAAGGCTTCAAGGAAGCTGCAACTAAACGTAATACTGCGTGTTCGTCCAAGTACTCCTCAATCAAACGACAGCTGGATATGGGATAGACGCAATCAAAAATCTATAAGGAACATCCGAACTTATCAATGCCACAAAAAAACATACCACAGGATCATTAGCAAACAAAAACTCATGCATAAGTTCTAGGAGGAAAAAAGCGTCAAAGCCGTTCCTTTCTTAATAGTTATGCGTATGAAGAATACCATAATCGTTCAAAAATAGACCTAAAAATGAGCTGCCTGACCACTCCCTTCCGTCCCATCACATCTCCGCGGGGCGTCGCACCCACCTGATTGTGGTGCCGGTAGCTGAGGACGGGCAGGCGGCCCTTGCTGCGGAACCGCGCGCAGCCGATCAGCACGGCCGTGGAGGCGGCGGCCGGCACCGCCAGCAGCGGCGGGTACGTGTCGCACACCTCGTACGACTCGTTAATGTCCGTCAGCGTCCACGCCGAGTTCGGCACGCCCATCCGCCTGGTGGGCAGAACAAGAGGGGATTTTATAGATTGTTATATGATGCCCTGTAGGCTGTAAGGGTCAACATAACATTATAACAACACGGGCGGGTGAATCATTTATCTTTTTGTAACAACTCCTAGCTACTTTATATTCTTTACTACCCAATTTAGCCACATCTCGCCCATACTAAACCACTGGCGCCATGCGAAGAAGCACGGTAACCAAGTACCATCCCGAGTCCCGGTGTCGAATGTCCTGTTGTCGACCGTCCCGTGTGTAAGCCGGAGTGGGGTAATGCAGACAGAACTGACCAATCTATGTCACGCCAGACTGTCATTAGGTGGCGGGCGCACAGAGCGTGGGGCGACGGTCAATACTGCGGCGGGAGCCCGAGGCTGGTCCCGCTGGGAACAGCGTGCCGGGACAAGGGGAGACGATAAACTTTGAGCAGTAACTTACTGCAGCCGATTGACGAATACTTGTCGAGCGTGCAGCTAGACTGGGCTTCTCTATAAATATATGCGGTATTCACACATCGCGAAAATTTCGTAGATCAGGATTTCGAGCATATCACGCTACGATTAGCGATAGTAGGCCGGTGAAATTTTCCTTAATCTAGAGGGAGTAATGCGTACAACATTCATGGGCCGTAGTTGGCAATGCGATCGGATGGTGTGCTTTGTAAGATCGTTCTGTGTTAGGGAACATAAGAACACCCCTCCCATACTATTGCAGTTTGAGAGCAAGTAACATCTCAAGTCAACCAATGAACGTCTAAACCGCGCTAAACTTCGTAGATATCACGCATAAAATAATTAAAAGCAACCTTCACCATCAACTTCAGAGCACCATCAAATCTCAAATTATTCCACGAACTCGCTCCATCGTCCCTACATCCCTCCCACGCACACATAAACCGTTTCCGTCTGGACTGCCCTGGAGCCGCCTCCAGCCCACTCCAGCCGTCGTAAACACTCGTCTCCCGGTCCCGTTAACCTTCAGCTCTAACCGACCTGGGCCTGCGGCGGGCGGTTATCTGTCAGCTCTAGGGAGACGCGCGGGACGGG
This sequence comes from Amphibalanus amphitrite, assembly GCF_019059575.1. Lineage (NCBI taxonomy): Eukaryota > Metazoa > Arthropoda > Thecostraca > Balanomorpha > Balanidae > Amphibalanus > Amphibalanus amphitrite. The sequence continues at coordinate 377,535 of NW_024882065.1, forward strand.
CGCCGGACGTCTCTGTCCACTGGCAGTCAGCCGGCACTCACCGAAAGTCGTCACGCAGGTTGTAGATGTTCCAGCCCTCCTCCTGACGCAGCTCGGTACTGCGGGGCGTGTACTGGAAGCAGTACAGGTCCTGCAGCTCCACTGGAAAATGGAACGGCGCGGAGTGAGAGACGGGCAATTAACCATGGCACACGTGAGAGCATGCATTTCATTAGACAGAGGGATATGGAACATGTGCCTCCCTTCCCCTACCGAACGCAATCAAGCTATAAGACTGTTAATGGGTATATTGTAAATGGCACATAAAACCGAAAAGTGCGGGAAGTGTTCCATTTTTATATTACAGCTGCATCCATATCGTTTAGTCAGATGAACCTGCTCAATAAGCCTACGCAATACCTATGTCATACACCACAAAGAACGCATATTTATTTCCAATCCGCGACAAACACCACCAACGTAACCAATAGAAAGATAAGCCCATGCACACCAGTTTCCCGACAAGCCAGCCCTCACAGCTCACTAGTTTCCCCACGACGACACACGACTACTCAATGGGCTGCAGGGGCTGTAGGACTGCTGAGGTCACATACTCACCGGGCTGCGACAGCTGGAGCAGCGACGTGTAAATGTCGTGGCAGTCGGGCTCGCGCTGAATGACAAACGTGGCCGAGCGGAAGTTCTTGCAGCGCACCAGCAGGGGCGAGCCACCCGGCGTCAGCGGGAGCTTCTCCACCGACGCTATGTGCATGTGCGATATCTGAAACGGAGCGCGACGGTCATCCGTGCGGTACCTGACCCGGTGGAAGTGAACGAGATTGTAATTATGGCGTGCGATGAGGAGTACTACCTACCTAACAACTTAATCAATCGAAAATCACACCCGGGAATTGCAAATGTACCACTGGACGAGAATTTGAACCATAAACTACAACAAATGCAAGTTAGGTGCTTTCTAAACACTTTTAGGAATTCCATTTCTCGTCCAATAACTCGTTTTCTGCCGGATCATCGCACATCAGAGATTGTCAACACCCAACGTGTACCTCCTCCCTCCATTAGAATCATTACGATATCGCAGCCTCTATGGGCCGATCTGCATAATCTCCGGGTACCGCGTCTAGAATGGTGATGTGTTTCTGAGTGATGGGCCGGCGACCCTCGCCTCGCCAACGTGGGCGGTGCAGGTGACACAGGCGCATTTCAGCAGAAATGGCTTTAGTTTAGGGGTACAGCCAGAAAAACTCAGGGGGCCCGCATCATGAAATGAGACACAACAATGAGTATATTAGGCAGCCAGAGGCCCAAAGGGCGAGTGAAGTATTAATTAGTATGCACATCCCATGTTTGCATATCAAAGTCCTACCAAACATCTTTACCTCACAGTCTTGAAGACTGGGCCATCAAATAAATGACAATGGACAGGACATCACCAGCTGCATAGCCTTTATTGTGAGGGTTGAATACTATCGATGAACTCAGCCAACCATGTCAGAGTTGTTATCAATATTTCTATACACCCCAAACAACTAAGTCTATGGTCCCATTTTTTTCTGTTAGCAAGTCATGATCAAAGCTTTGGCATTAGGCTGCAGTTGCACACTGCAGTCAGCACTCACCCAGGTCTCCTTTTTGTTGCGTGGGTCCACAAAGATGAGATGTGTGGCAGTCAGGTAAAGGGTGCCAGGTGCAGGCTCCACTGCAGTAAACCGCTCCAGCATCCTCACCTTTTCCACCTGCCACAGACAGAAGCGGGTGAGTGAAACAGTTGATGGAGGGGGTAAGAGAGGGAGACAGACATATGAGAATCCCGAGCTACATTTTACACAACTGTCTTTGGGAGAAGTGCAGAGAAATGCATGACAATGCTAAGATTAAAGAAATTAAATGCAGGAGACTTGGAATGGTGAAATAGGAAGCTAATAAGCAATTTGTTACATGAAATTTGAATGAATAAGTAAATGGATGCATTATCAATTGCAAATACATTAGGTAATCAAATCCAATGTATCTTTTGTTAAAACAACCTTTGGTTTTTTGATGATCTCCATGGTCTGCTGCGGGTCACGGACACCCGTCTCAACCTCATTGTTGCCGGGCAACAGCTGAGACAGCTGCCGCCCGACACCCTTCAGGAACTGATCCACGGTGGTATCAACTCAGACTGCAGGCGGCTTAACTTCACTCAAGCCAACTGCCACTTTCAATGTTACTGGAAAAAACAACATGTCAATGTCAATTTGATGCTTAAAAGGGATAGCACTAACAGGTCAGAGCAAGCGGTGGATTTCTTTAAGCATACTTCTATCAATTAATCAGCAAAAATGCATGTTAACTATTTGTATCACTCATATTTCTTTCAGCATATCAGTAGGCGGAACTATGGTCATGAGTACCCAAATATAGGAACGTTCCCATTTTTGGGAACGGAGTTCCCAAATATGGGAACGGGCGTTCCCATTTATGAGAACGGAAGGCAATTTTTCGGCCGTTCGCCCACTAAAACTCAAAAGTGCATCACGTCTCAAAAAGTGCACGCTGATTTAAGTATCTACTAAATCTCCATAAAGTTATCTTTAATCTGACCGTGGAACAAGGAAATTGACCGTGGAATGATATTTTTAATGATTTTTTAAAATGACAGAATGGTGGAAATATGGGTTATACGACATTTAACATGCAAGTTTAAGGAAAATGAAGCATTTTTTACATTTTGAGGTCAAGTATAATAATTTTCGCCTGGTTATGAAGTTTCATTCTAGCGACACCAGATGATGACATATGCAAGCGAACACGCGGACAGTCCCGAGGTAATATTGTTGACATTTGGTGTCGGGGCGATCGACCGCGTGGAACGTCAGTGATTTTACCGAACTACTGTTGTAAACTCAGTTTCAGTGGTTTAAAATCATTCAGCTGTATTTTATCAGCCCTGAAAGACATATTTTATTTGGATGCTAGCTGTTTAGCGTTGTTTTATAAGCAGTGTCATGAGCGTGGTTTTTGTCTTCGGCGTTTCTAAGCATGATCGGTTGGGGGAATTTCTCTGATATAGGTCGCTCTGTGTGGCTTATTTATAATTTTTATGCTGATTTCGATCATACGTCGTGCCCATCCTACCAGGCCTTTTGCCACTTACACTCATTAAGAAAGGAAAAAACTAGATTTTCATTGGGACTAGGTGTTTTGAGGGTGTAACATATTCAGCGTTCCCATTTTTGGATACTTCTTGTGCTCGTCAACTCTCGGTGATTAGCAGACAGGTGCTTGACATGTCTCCACCCTCGGCGCGGACGGTGGATATAGGTATGGAAGACCTTGTTGAACATCGCTGAGCGTTGTGGATTACGTAATCCTGCAGAGGGGGGCGTGCCCGCTGCGAGATCGACGGGAATAAAAGCGCAGAAGACCGGGCGAAACATGCAACGGTCTTGCCGGAAAGGTCATCTGATGATTGTTGCGTTAACAATAATTTGCGGCGTTGGACGTGATGCTTGTTAATGAAAAGAGCCCCTGAAAGGCGTCGGTGAAATCGTTCCCAATTTTGGGTACGCCGTTCCCATAATAAGGAACGCTTGCAGCGCCAGTGTACGACAGCGTTCCCAAATTTGGGCTCGCGGCCCGGGTGATGGACTGCTTTAGAAATAGGGGAACGATTTGAAACTACGATGGGCCTTACAATATCAAACTCTTTCCCAACAATATTGAGACAACTATCAGGCGGTTCACGATCGTTTTATATTTTTTGGACGTCATTTAACAGTTCTTTTTCTTGTTTTAAATAATGCCTACATGGCGTTCCCATATTTGGGTTTATCGTTCCCAAACATGGGAACGAAAATGCGTTCCCGAAAATGGGTACGCTTGACCATAGTTCCGCCTACTGATATTGCCAGAAAAAGGTTGCCTCTGGTTCCGTCCAACAAACTTGCCTATTTTCATTTCATTGAAATGCTCTTACCTACCTGGAGTTGAAGTATCTACTGAAAATCTGCAAATTTTGATGAGAAGATGAGAACGTTCACCCTGAAGTAACAGTGCACATAAAAATGCCTTTTATTCGGGGAACGAGTGCATCACTCGCATAAATCCGCCGTCACTTCACGGACACAACACAAAACAAACCCAACAAGTAGACTGACGCATACACGCGTAAGATTTGTCTATAAATTTGGTAGCCCTTACCAGCTGTGAACTTAAAAACACTGAATTAGCACCAAACCACGATGCTTACCCTAGATTACTTTTGCTTACCTAATACCTACCTATGTCCGAGAAGCGATTTTACCGGAATATGGAACTTTTGAGCCGGTCTCCATCGTTGAAACCAAAAGTATACGAACATCCACAATAGCCAAATGCATCTTTCTACCATTTATATTTTCTGATAAAAGGTAAGGATTCGAAGCATTTATTTGAAATATAGTGATAAAACAGAATTATGAGGCGTAAATAAAATGCTTAAATATGGCAGCACCAAGGCAACTGCGCCAAAAAAGGGGAGGGTTTGACGAATGTGCTGCACTTTGACTTGACCTGTGAACGTCACCCGAAGACGTCATCAAAAAGTCCAGCTCTTAGGCGTGTCCCTGTGATGCACACACGTGTGATACGGGGTTGAAATATGCAATATTAATTTTTAAGATTGCCGGCAGGTATCAATATAATGTGATACGTCTTGCCAGTATCTTGTGGTGGTGTTAAATGAATAACACTTGTTTGCGCCTTGCCAACAGTTTGTGCTCAGAATTTTGAAATCAAAGCCAAGTGGTCTTGTCAGAAACTACCTATTGAAAATCCATGCCAGGATTGCAGTTAAGTGAGGGAGAATGGACTTAACAAGCCTTGCTACTGGATTTGGATGTGGTGTATTTTTCTGCTGGCTTCTTAGGCAAGGGCGAGTGTCTCAGGTACTCGCAGGGGCATCAAAGACTTCTGCAGCCTGTGGATCTCGGACTCTCCCTCGAGTTGCTGGCCATGGACAGCAAAAGCTTGTCCTTGTAGTGAGAATGGATCTCAAGATGGGGAAAGGCAAGATAGCAGCACAGTGCTCTCATGCTACTCTTGCTGCTTACAAGAGAGCACTTGATGAATCACCTGGTGACCTCAGTTCTTGGAAAAGATCTGGACAGGCAAAAGTTGTTGTGAAGGTTGATGATGAGCAATCATTGTATGACATTGAGGAAAAGGCAAGAGAAGCAGGGCTGCTAACAGCCATTATCTCTGATGCTGGACTGACTCAAACTGCCCCAGGAACAGTTACGGTGATGAGTGTTGGTCCCGCACCAGCCTCTCTCCTGGATGCTGTGACAGGACACTTGAAGCTATTATGAAGAAAGTAGGTAATGCAGAATTGAAATGAGCACGCAATGAGATTGAAGGAAGAAATAATTCCATTTGACCAATCTCTGAGTTGCAAGTTGTACCTGTCATGTGGTCTTCAATGTTAATGCCACCTCCACTTCAACCTCTGCTTGATCAATACACTTGAAATGCTACACCATCCACATTGTTTTATATTTGTGAAAATGTAGGCACTGTTGACACTGTTGATATGTTCAATTAGCTACACATTGCACTGCAGGCTGCAGTCAACACTCAACCAGCATGATAAGACTTGGATCTTGGATAAGACTTTCACAGGATGGAGCCAGAAGACCCAAACACTTAGGTAGCTACCATAAGAAGTTAGGTGACCATTTATTATTAGCAGGTAGGTCAAAGTCAATTCTAAGGCTCTTTTGTCAGCAACTTGCAACAATTTACAACTTGGGTGAAGCGGTTCATGATGGAGCCCATTGATGGATTTGTATTTTTCATTTCTTTGAATGCATGACTGCAATTGCATTTTCAGTTTTTGTAGCAATGGATGGCAGAATATGCTAAAATGCATTCCTCTCATGCAAGCCATCAATATGCCTCTAAATGAACGGACATGTTATAGCCACCTCAAGGCATCGTGTGATTCATCACAGAAGTAATTACTTCTGTGCCATTACCATTATCAGGTCGCAATCAATCAGCCCCAGGTCAATATCTGCGGTTTGGCTGAGTGCTGAGTCTGACGCACTTAGCTGCAATTACATCTCCGCCCGGGGATTGGAATAAGATCGTAATTTTCTCGTTGAAATCATACCATTACAATAAGGCCGTTTTGAGAAGGAATCTTGGTTTTGAGCACCCGACCGACCGCGTCCGGTTGGCCGGTGATACTTTAAGCAGAAAATGTAACGTTTTGCAGGTAGGTACCTAGATGGCAACACGGTCCTCCCTAGTTTAGCCTGGCCCTTTCTCGCCAGCTGCCACAGTGTTGCAGACGTTGTCTCTTTCACAACGTATGGTGCGGACGACGTAGGTATAGCTCCCCAGCCACGAACTCGCGGCCACCGGGTTACAAGCGGACGCCTCATCCACTATATCCAGTATCCACTAGGCTTCGCGGAAGATAAAATCGACAAGGATGACAAACATGATGAAGGCAAGCGTGATGAAAAGCTTATGGTGGTATTGCATTCCTTTATGAAGTTATTTTGTGTCCGACATTGGATTCAGATTCGTATATGAAGCCAACTTCACGGACATACACTTCAGCAAGATAGTACCGGTACTATAATGAATATACTCTCAGTTTTGGTGTTATAATCATTTCAAAGTACAAAATTTTTCCTTTGTTTAATCTTAATTTTAATTTGCTATTTTATTTGAAAGGAATATAAACGCTTTGTAAAGCGGGGAAAATTTTTTATAAAATAGTGATGGGCAATAACCATTATGCGGCAAACTCAGAGCAAACTGCGTAAAGATTGTAGATTGTAGAATTTCTTGATGTGTTGAAGGTTGGATTGGTGTGATTGTGATTTTATGAGTTAATTGTGGTTACTGTGTTTTTAAGTGGATCAGCAAAAACACAAGGCACTCTCAGTGTGTTAATTTTAGCCTGGAATATTGTGATGCGGTTTGGTGGCCCCTGTCATGACTTGAATGGACCTCCAAGAATCTCGCGGGACGTGGCGTCATACCATCCGTTTTGTAAGTACCTACCTAATCATGGATAGGGAGATAGTGTATGGGTTGGGATCATTACTTGAAGCACCTTATGGACAATTATCTGACCCATGAATTATTCCAAAAAGTCAACTCATTCTGCTGATGTGCTTCTGTCTCTGCACCACTGACTGGCAGGGTCAGTCCATTCTGCAAAGTATGGCAATTTCGACGAGATCTCGTTGGTGCGGGCTTGTTCGGCTGGTGCGGATTTGGTGCGGTGCGGTGCGAATTTAGTAAAGTGCATTGTGGAATTGGCTTGGGGATGGACATGACTAACCTGACGAGATAGATGAAAATAAAAAAAAAACTGTTGGAGCTTTGACATCATGTTGATAATTCAGTGTGCTCGGGTTGAAATGAGTGTGCGCTGGTCAGAACGGACTGCCAGTGCTGGTGGTCCAGTCTGCAAAGCATGGCTGGCAGGTCGACGAGGTGCACCGGCCCAAGTTCAAAATACGCACCAATCCTTCAAACAGAGCCGGAATATCCACACCAGTTGGGGGAGGTTTGGTCAAAGGTTGTCATTTTTAGCACATGCCATTTTTGGCAACCATGTGCTAAAAATGACAACGCTATCAGCTATTTTTAGCAACGATGAAGCCGATTTCACTCCTCAGCGAGGAAATCACGATTTTGGAAATACAAGCACTGATTTTGGAAAAGAAGTGCTGCCACCTGGTGCAAGAAGAAGAAACCAGCTTTAATATGGCCGTTGTTTGTATGGTAGTCCAACGTTGAAGTATACCCTTTTTTGTGGCCCGAAGTTGGAACTTTAAATTGAAGCATCCGAAAATGATCGATATTGATCGAAATCATGATGTTGATGAAAAAAATAATATGTTAAGTTGAGAGAGGAGGCCATTTTATCCAGATGCGGTGGTTTACTTCTTGAAATTATTTTTGCTTACGACGACTGCCATGTAATGAGGGATAATTAGCAGCCGTCATTAGCAAAAATAATTTCAAGAAGTAAACTACTGCATCTGGATAAAATGGCCTCCTCTCTCAACTTAAAATATTATTTTTTTCATCAACATCATGTTTTCGATCAATATTGATCATTTTCGGATGCTTCAATTTTAAGTTCCAACTTCAGGCCACAAAACAAACTACCATACAAATAACAGGCATATTAAAGCTGGATTCTTCGTCTTGCACCAGGTGGCAGCACTTCTTTTCCAAAATCAGTGTTTATCTTTCCAAAATCTTCATTTCCTCGCTGAGGAGTGAAATCGGCCTCATCGTTGTCAAAAATAGCAGAATCGTTGTCATTTTTAGCACGTTTGACAAAAATAGCACGTGCTAAAAATGACAACGATTGACCAAACCTCCCCCGACTGACACTAAAGCTGGCTGAGGGTACAATAAATCCGCACCGGCCACCGAACCCGTACAAGTGACCAGTTGAAAGCCGCTCTGACCGATATGAGTCACAAGCCTGCCCTCTTAGTGGTATGAAAACGGAACAAGAAATAATTGCACAGCAGGATTAGAATTAAAAGCATGTCACTCCAATACATGAAGCCTATCCGTTAGCGTTAGCTGCCCCTGGCGCTTTATCCAGGGTGATTATTGCGCGATGTGCCATGGTTACCCTAATGGCTTGACGACTTGTGAAGGCCCCAGTTATAAAAAAGAAATATGAACGGCCCCAGAAAGTGGGACTATGGCAATTGGCATGCAGGCATTTTCGTTATTTCTCGATAGGTCATTAGCTGTATTGAACAACAAATCTGATAGGCAAGTCATTCACAGCGGATTTGACTATACTTAGCGCCTTGGTCGCGGCAAAGTGGTGGTCCTCAAGGCCTGCCATCAGCCATGCGCATCTCGCCCTTCTTACCACCGGGCGACACCGCTAAACCCTTACATGAGCCGAGCGCATCTGGTTTGCGAATGCTGCAGAGTGCAGAATGCAACAAACTCAGATTCTTTCAACACAACCTATTAGCTGCGTTGAACGTACACGATAAATTGCTCACATTTGACAGTTTGAAGTGGCGGAGCGGTGATTTTCTGGCCCTCCTATCGGCCGTACGTACAAATCTTGAATCCCCCTCATCGGCCATGCTCATGGCGTGGCCCCTTGCTCCTGGTTTCGATCCCCCCCCCCTCATCAGAGGGGGCCAAGTGCCCCCGACAGGCGGACTCTCGCCCTCGCCGTCTCCCCGCCATCCCCCTCTCTCTATCACTCCACCAATAGCAATGGTCATGCTTGTCAGCTGCTGGATACCGATCACTTATGCCATTCTTGTGTCAATTATGTCATTGTGTGTGCACTGTGCAGCCACTAATTATATTTGACTCAGGTTGGATGAAAATGTTTATGTGATTTCACAGAATGTCCATCAGTGAACATTGAATATCAATCAATCATCAATCAATGAACAGAATGCAGTCTGCCCATCAATTTTTGTCCATTCAAAGGCTGTCAAAGTGTTTGATACATTTTCGTCCATCGCGAATCAGCTTACGATATTTTCACACCGTTAGGGTTATGGTGTCATCCAATCAGCCGTTCGCTGGCGTCTTTAAAGGTTTTGTTGGTTTTGTGGGCGACGTGCTTGGCATGTAAACACGCGCTTTTTCATCAATTACCATCGGGACCACAGAGTGCAAACGCCACATGACTGTGAATTGAGCCATTTAGCGAATGTAATGCAATTTGTTTTCTTTCTTTTTCTTTTTTAACGAACCTTTTGATTAAAAGGATTCACTAGGACAGCGCCCCCGCTAAGCGAAGCTTGTTACGGTGACCCTGCCCTCTACCCTCCGATCGCGCAATTCCGGTTCTATGGCAGAATTTGGGGTCCAAAGTTTAACGCGCGCACATAGCCGCGCACGGTCGGTCCCCTCACTAACTTTGCCTGGCTACGGTCTGCCACCAACTGCAACCATACCTGTCAGGAGGCTCGTAAACGTCAAGCGCCCATCGCGCTTCGAACCCGGACTGTTAACCCGCGAGTTGCTGGGGGGGGGAGCTAAACGCCCCCACTTTTTCCGTCGCACCAGGCGCGCCAAAATTTGGGTACCTGTAGTGAATTGATTGACGTTTATTGTGACAAAGTTTCAAAAAAAAATCGGTCGGAATTTTTTTTAGATATCGAGGTTTTAGTGACGTCATGATTTCTGAGTTTTCGACCAAAAACGGCATATGTTCAAAAAATCATATAAAATCACAGAATAGACATACAGACATGCCGTAAACGCCATTAGACTGCCAATACCATGAACAATAAAATGGCTATCTTCGATTATTGATTATCGTTCCGAATTTTCCAAAATCTTGAACTGAATCTTGGCAATTTCTCGTGACTACTTCACAACTATGATACATGCATTTCTTAAATTGAACTTTTTGAGCCAAACACGTACACATATGATAAAATGAATGTCACCATCGTGTTCTGCCCAAAATTACCCATAAAACATGTGTCACAGGCTGCGAATATCAGTTTTGATTTTCGGGGATATGTGCCTACCCGGTTGACCTGACCTTGACCCTGACCTATGCTTGACTGACCCCTACATGGAGCTGCCGCTCTGGTAGGCCTTACATAAAGGATTGTGCACCGTTTTGACAGAGTTTATGACGAGAGGCGCCCATTGCGAAGCCCTGAAGTCCATGCTACTGGAAAGCCCGATTTCAGGTGTTTGACCTGACCTTGACCCGACCTGTGACCTCAAAATTCAACTTAAAAGTACTCATCTGAAGCGTCTTGTCGCGTTCTTTCGTTTGCCGCCTCGTGCGTTTCGCTGCGCCTACCGGTTCTCGAGTTATCGGCTGGGGGCGTTTAACGCCCCCCCCCCCCCACCCCAGCAAACGGCGGGTGGCGAAATATCCCAGCAACTGCCGGGTTAAAGCCGGGAACGCGTGCTCTCACCACGCGGAGTCTAACGCTCTACCAACTGAGCTACGGGGGCCGGCTGAAAATTACCCCCGGTAGTGTAGCTGAGTTTCTCGTCGTTTCTGACGACGATAAATAAAGCGAATATAAATTTGCAAATTATACTGTAGTGAAACAAACAATCCAATAGAAATGCTTAACATTTTGTGTTGTTTTCCATTGGGGTACCTTTTGAGGTATTGAGGTATACCTTTTGTTGGTTATTGGCTTAGAACACTGACAAGCAAACCCACTGCTCTCTGCCTCGACCCCTGTCGTTCCTGTCGCGTTTCCGTGGTCCAACGCTACCGTACATACAGCTGCAGATACCGGCTGCAGCGGCGGCTCACGTCAGCGCGGCGTTCCAGTCATTCCTGGCGTAGTACGACCGTTTCCTCCCAGTCTGCCCGGCTGCGGCTCGTAGACGGCTCGTACTTACACCGCCACGCCTCAGGAGATGGCGAGCGGATTCGCTGCGGCGTAACCGCCGCCGACGGCTTCTCGTCTAGGCTCGTCCCGTTCCGGATCATGTGTTCGACTGAATGGACGGTAAATTTTGCGTTGATTTGACGCGCAGGGCATGCGTGAAACCGGTCCGTTATTTTTGGCACTGATGGTGGTGTGACCACTGGGGCGTGGCTGCCAGGGACACGTGAATGCTTTCAGGGCGAACACCTCGTCCTTGGCATTGTGGCCGTTACGTTTTCCCTTGCTCATACTAGTCGATATTAGGTTTACGTATACGCCCAAGCATTGGCATGATTTGTTTTAATTTGCTGCTCAGATGGTGGGCATATATTTTGAACAGTTAACTATTCAATTCACCGTACTTGCATCCTCGAAACACTTTATCTGAATTTGGTAGCAAAATTATCAAAGGATCACCATTCCATTGCTTCTGGTGGTGTATGCACATAATATCGGTTACCCAGTGACCCTGTTCTTTGCCGAGTCAGCCGCCGTTTTTAGCCCGCGCAACACCCTCCCCCACAAACCCATATCAGCGGCCGCTGACCGCAGTTTCCACCCACTCGGCGACTGTGGCGGCCTCCGAAAGGTCGTCTCTCGCTATCGCCCGACGTTCCCTCTCCCTCTCCCTCCCCCGGTGAAGGTCCGACCGACACATTGGATAATGAATGTTCCCACCACTCTGAGCGCTTTTCGTTCGCCTTTTTGATCGGCATGCGGTCAGCTTCCTGGTGTTTCTCGGCTTATCACTAGTGAATTTCACCAAGGGTGTTTTGTGAGTGACTTTCATGCATCGCAGAGGTATCCACAGGCGGTATCCTGACAAAAGTTTACACCGAACATCTTCTAAATACTCTTACTACACCAGTATCCCAAAATGTGTCAATTTGGTTGCGACCTGACATACAAATAAAAATTATTTTGTGCTCTCATCCACATTTTTAAGAGCTATTTCCAACTCCCAATTTTACTGACAGTAAGCATTTGCGTTGCTGGTCGTCTTGCATCCTGCGATCTGTCTCAGTTGCATATAATTATAAATGTGCGCCATTGATCCCTTTTCCACTTTTTGGGGCTTATGTGACTGACAATTTTCCACTAAATTTTCCCCCTTTTGGGCGAGCTATTTTTCCCTCTGACACCCAAGCCAAAATACAATTTTGGGACACTGTACTACGCCCGTTGGCTTGTGTTCTACCGAAGTCAGCTCACGGGACAGTGAACAAGGCGCCGTACTTGAGTGAAAGATATTGCTGTGTGTTGCTTTGTCGCTGTCCAGTAACCCGTAGCGTGTTTTGTCGCTGCCCGGTTACCAGAGAGTGGCACTGTGTGGAGACGGAATGCGTTCGGCTCGTAGTGCCGAGTAGCCTTGGCGGTCGCCAATCCGTTACGTCAGAACCGCCTGCGGTCAGCGTACGGAGTCTGACCGGAGTAACCCCGATGGGTGAGTCCGGATGGGATGTAGATTGAGCGGAGCAGGCGCACGTGGCGTGTAACCGCAGGTTGCTGCAGAACTAAAGATTAGATACTATTCTTTGTCACTGTTGTTAAAAAACACCGGGAGTTGTCCTGTAGTCCGTTTTTATATGGGCCGAGCGGAGTGGTCCCGGGTGGGGTGTAGGGAGATGTTTGCTGCCGATATGGTGTCACCAGTCGTTACCGTGCGGTGTGGCAATTTTGCCTCATTCCCTGAGGTCCGCCGTGGCTGTTCGTTTGGGACAGTCCCTCAGATACCCTGGTCAGGGCCTGTGTCACTCATGGGACCACGTCTCACTAACGACAGATGAGGTCACACAAAGATGGTCTACAGCTGAGGGCACTTCAGCGCTGTCCGTCCCGATCTGTCGTCCTTGATGCCCAGTTCTCCATATCTGTCTGCGGATCAGCGGGCTCTGTCCCGTCCTGTTATCCACTGTGACTGCTGACGCATGTGTGCCGTTATATTTGCTCCCACCCGGACTATTGTGTTGGCCCTTTCCATGCCCGTGGCCTTTTCTGTCTTATTGGGCTTACGTGACCTTTACGTGACGAGTGATGGGCTCTACGCAGTACGCGCTCTGCCGAGTCTCCCAAAATCCATTACTCTGCTGTCTCTTTCCCTCTCTTTCTTCTCCCCCCTCTCTCTCTCTCCCTCTCTCTCTCCTCTCTCTCCTCTCTCTCTCTCCCTCTCTCTCTCTCTCCCTCTCTTTACTCCCTCTACCTTACCCCGTCCGCCGTCCATCGTCGTTCCGTTCTCGGGCTTCGCTTGGTCGATGCCGCGCTGGCCATTGGGCTCCATTGTTGCACACTGCCGCCGGCTGCCTCTGTTGACACGCCTGTCATGGCTGGTGACTGGGGACACGAGTAACAGGCGTCCTATGTGAGAACCGATTGTCTTCAATTGGCGGCTGTGTTTGGCTGCAATTAAATACAGTGGGCGGCCCATTGTGGGTAAAAAGGATGCTTCTGTTGCGAGACAGCTGTGGCAGCTATTAGTTGACGATTCTGTCGTTGATTGGACGTGCCATGACGAGTTGCAGTTTGTTGCCGTCCCTGGGCAACTTTTGGTGTCCATGCGAGACGAAGTTTGTAGGTTGACGCGCCACAGTCATGTCTTGGTGACTGCAGGCGGCCTTTATCAGACTGAGAAGTGTGAGCGGGTACGACGAGCCCGACCGATTATTTGGAGTTGAGGTTCGCATATATGCCGCACTGCCGCAGGCTAGGCGTTACGCCTTCCCCGAGTTTCATATTTCAACCTTCATTCGACTGGACTGAATCTCGTTTCGCTTATCTGCTCATCCAATTCATACCTCTGCCGGAGACTCAAATACCCCCGGTTTTCTTCGTCCGGCTATTTTTGGCACCGGTTCTCGAAACTCGGGTCTCTGCCACCGCCGGTCCAGCTGTCTGGTGGCCGTGCCAATGAGTGACGTCACTCGGCCCAGCTGACTGCCCCCCCCCCTCCCTCATCCCCCTCACTATCACCTCGGAGAGCCGCACCCTGCCTCGGTGGCCGACCGTGCAGCGCGCCGCTCCGTCCCTCCGCGATCCGTGCCGTCGGTGACGCCACCAGCTCGCTCGAGTCGACACGCGCCTGCCCCGCCGTAGTCGGTCGGGCTCGGTCGGCCTCTCTGGGCTGCCGCTGCCACCGCCGCCGGCCGCCGGTCTCGCTGCTGCCGGCCTGGCATGACGCCAGACACCGCGCGCCGGGTCAACTCAATTGGCCGAGCCGGAAGGCGGAATTGTGCGACGTTTGCTGAGGGATGTCCTGTGGCTGGTGGCGGCTCGCGAGGACACGCCGGTGTCATGCGCGGTTTGTGATCCGCCGGGAGGCTGTGCGCGAGTCGGTCGGAGCAGCCGCACGGCGCGCTGCTCGGCGGTGTTTGGTGGAGCGAGTGCAGCGCGGTGCCAGTGCCGCCGGCAGAGAGGACCGTGTTGATGTTGGCTGCAGGGCGTCGGTCACGTGAGGACTCTGTCGGGTCGCCGCGCCGCGCCGCCAGGTCAGTCGGCCGCGCCGCCCCCGGCGGCCGGGCCAGTCCAGCCCGGGTCGCCAGAGGGCCGGCCCGCCCAGTGTGAATTCAGTGGGTAGATAGATACACGGTCGGCGGTGTTGTGGTTCATAGGGCATGCCGTTCTTCTTACCTTTATCCCAGGTCTGTGGTTCACCACACACCTCTGATTCTGCTGGGCGCCGGCTGCCGATAAGTTGGTTATTCCGTATACCCCAAGCCCAAATCACCACCTCCGTAGCGGGGTTATGTGTTATGTGGATGCGGCTTGGCACGGGCCTGTTCCCACCTCGTGCTCGTGTGCCGCCCGATCGTCTGCCGTGGCCCATCGGCTGGCCACCCCACCTGGACGTCACGAGTGCGGCCAGCCACGGCAGTATCGAGCGGACGGACCGGCCGGCCGGACTTGGACGGAGGGGCCACGCCCACCCGCTCACAACACACCACCGCTGCCGCTGCCGCTGCTGCGAACTCGCTATCACACCTTATTCCGGTCCTGCTTGTGTCCTCACTCTGCTAGGTTATGTGTACTGATTCCTGGACGAATACCAACGGATCATCCCCATGCAAAGTAATTTGTTTGAATTGTGACTTTGGGACGCACTGACTCTGGTCATGCTAATAATTGTTTGCTGCTATTGCTCTCGACTGCACCGTTCCGGTTTCAGCGACCCGTAATCCACCGCTTCTTCCTATCACAATTTCCCTTTCTTTCTTCCCTCTCTTCCCTCCGTATCAGCAGACCGGTCCGACTCTACCTACCTTCATACCCGTCACTCTCATCCTGGGAGCTCTGACCGGCAGCGTGCCCATCCCCTCTCGCACACGCCGCCCGGTCGGAATTCGACGCACGTCGACCGCGACAGGCTTCCCGTCGGGCTTCCCTGCGAGCAGAGCGTGCCCGTCACTGCCGACGGCGTCGATGATGCGTCCACGACGGTGGTGCGTGTGTCGGCGACGGTGACCGACTGCGCACGTGGTGTTTTCTTCCGGGCGGCACCTGTCGTCTGCCGAAAGATCCAAGAGCGCCCGCGGCCAAAACAGCCGTCAGAGTTGTATCAGAGGGCCGTGTTTTGTGGGTGGTGGCGGGCGGGCGTTTCTCGTCGGTTTGTGTCGATTCGAGTCGCTCCGCCGCCCATGTTGGACGTTTCCCGGCGGTAAACATGGCCGTTATCCGTCGGTGGTGAAACATTCGGGGTTGATGGGGGCTTTGGGAGGCTCGTATGCATGTTGATGACTGGTCAGAGATGGTGGATGATGCAGTCATGACGTGTTGAGAGCGCTGATGTGATAAGGATGAACGAGTGCGCTGACTTGTGAAGTGTGGGACTATGCTAGGGTTTAAAATGAGGAGATTGTTGCGAATTGGGGATCGTTAGAAAAGCCCTGTTCAACTCTTCGCCACGACGTTATCAGTTTCTTTGTAAGCATTCAACTGGACATTTTGAACGCGATATCTTTGCAGTAATGTGTGCAACATTTATGATTGACCACACGAGTCCAATATCCATCACCACATTACCATTTCCATACCGAGCCTGAACAGGTAACTGAACACCAACCAGGCCTGGACGAGCATCGATCACGCCAATGCTGGTTGTGCACCGCTGTTTTTGTGCCCGGTTTCGTCTTTATTTAGCTCGGCGTGCGCGGCTCCAGCCGGACTGCGGTAATGTCCGTATCGAGCTCAGTGCGTGATGTGGTATAGGGTGATCGTATCAGATCTAGTACGGTACGGGGACCCGCAGTTGCTACTGTACAGCGACCCTGAGTAAATTGTCTCAGCACCCTCACAGTGAACAAAGATAAGCTGTCACAGGGCACGCACAGAAAACCTCAGCTGCTCTTGTATAGGGACCGGCAGTCGATATCAATGTTATCGGTTGTTACTGGACAGGACAGACGGCTAGAGTTGGGGTTCGTGTACAGTAGCAACTGCGGGTCCCCGTACACTGACCATGAAGATGTCCACTAGCGTTAGCCAAGTCTCTGCGGCCACCTGGCAACAATAGAGGACACCTGCGGGCGCTCCCATGCATTATTATCCAATGCTATATCTTCCACCTACTTTACACATCCCGATGCCCGTCGCTCGACGCTGACTGCACCTCTCCCTCACAGTGTGAACCGGTGATGCCCGGGCGTGGCGCGTGGTGCTCGGCTCCCACGTAGATGGTCGTCATCAACCCGGCGCGCGGCCCAGGGGTCTGGCCTCACCAGCCGGCGCCCGACTCCCTCATCGGCACGGCCACCGACCCCGCCACCAAGATGGTCTCTCGGGCCACGCTCATCTGTCGGCCCAACTCGCATCCATTCCAGGTGAGGCGATGGTGATGATGATGGCGATGATGGCGGCGAGAAGCATGATGATGATGATGTGTATGACGGCTTCGATGTCAGCCGGCCGGCTGGTTGGACGAGAGACTGCCGCTGGTGGGGGTGGTATGGAAGGTTGGGGATACATGGGGGTGTTACGTGGATATGTTGCGTGAGGGAATATGTGTGTTCGGTGTCGCACAGAGCGTGTGTGGGTAGTTGGACTGTTATCACGGTAAACGCTAGTCTTGATATGGCACATCGCGCACCTTATTTGGGGTCACGATGCCACCCGACGCCCGCGCACCAGGTGGGACATGGCCATTGGCCAGGCCTTCGCTCAACAAGGAGCATCGTGTAACATGTTTCAACAAATACCTGGAACAAAACACCACAGCATGCGTATGGCTCCAACAACCAGCTCGAACCTGCGTCTTACTTTCACTCTGCAGGCTGACGAAAAACCCGCTCCTTTTTCTCGTGTGTCGCAACGCGCACTCATACAGCACACACTGATCCCTGCACAAAACTATCTTCGGAACTTCATATACCCGTACGGCTCACTCCGGGGTAAATGTGTCCCCTGACCAGCGCGGCGGCTATAATCCATACCGGTGACTCTGGTGCCGCCCAGAGCCACCTTGGCTGGCCCGGCGGACGGACGGATGGACGGCCTCGCCCATACCGGTTCCGTACCGGGCAGCGGGCGCTTTTTGGCGCACTGTGACGCCATAGGACGATTCAGGGATGTGTGTGGAGCTCTCCAGGGCGACGGTAGGCGGATGGTGGGTGAAGGGATTTTTATAGTGGGGAGACGGGACGTTGCCTGTGGGGGGTCGGTGGATCGCAGGTGATGGAATAATGTACGGCGAGTGGTGGAGTGAAGCTTTTGGAAGGCAGGTGGTGGAGTGGTGAGTGTACGCGACGAGCGACCCCTCCCCGGTGGAGCGGTGGACGGTGCTGTGCGCTGGATGTAATGAATCATGGAGTGGACCAAGGATGCAATGCAAGGGTGCAACTAAGGTCGACACAGCCTATCTGCGTGACGCGGCGCTGTAGCTGCGTGTACCGGTTGGACGCTCGCGTACCGTCGGCGTCATCTCACCGGACGGATGGACGGACGGACGGACGCGTGCCGAACGCGCTGACAGACGCCGGACATCACGCGTCGCACCGTTATCAGACGGCCGCCATCCGCAGGCGACACACGCGAGGCGGTGGCCGGGCGCACAGGGCAATGCGTCGCTTCTGATCAGTAGCGCACGCAAAACAAGCGTGAGCGATAGTCGTGTTTTTTTGTGTGTGTTTTGGTCGTAATGCCGTCAATCATATGTTTTATTTTGGTGGCTTATTTTTAGGTCGATTGTGCATAGCAATGCTTATTTGAGTATGAGGGCGTTCTGTAGAACTATTATTTATCACTCAGCTGTGACGGCTCAGTTTTGCTCCTTGGATCCCCCCGATAAGACGCACTTAGACTTTAGTTTCGGCTCCTGAGCTCATGCTGTGGATCAGGAATGTCCTTTGACCGTTGTTAGCATTACGTAAGCTACCCTAACATTGCCGACGGCATTCTACATAAGTCGGCAATGAGATAAGATAACGCGCTAAGCTTGATATGCACTCCAAAAGAAGATACCTATGGGTATGCAGTACATTTGATGCGATGAATACTGGAGTGATGAATACTGCTTTGAAACGTGTCTGAAGAACTGCACGTTATTACCACTTTCCGCTAGCTTTGGTCCCTGAGGGCCCACTTTCAACTGCCGGCAAGCTCAACGGACTGAATGAAACCCAAAGAATACGACTGAATTTGAGCGGAGCAGCGATCAGGACATCGTCCATACTGGGCTTTAAGTGCAACATTGACCTGTACAGCCGTCAGCCGTCGGTGTCATCTGCTCTCTGTGTGTTGTGCCGTCCGTCTGCCCGGGCGCCGCTCTGTTGCACTTTGAGTCTCACTGTTTATCATTAGACGTGTTGTGCAACGTACCCTATCAGTGCACTTTGCTTTCTCTGCTCCTCGTTCGCAAACAGAACCGAACGTCCCTCCTTGCTCACAATACACACTGCTGAGTTTTTTATCTTGTTTGTGGTGTAGAAGCGTGTGATGTTGGGATATGATGTCACACTTATTATGTACCGTTGGTAAATGGTTTGGTCTCGTTACCGTTACGGTTGATGAGTATATGCTTATACATGCAACATATAATAACTATGGGCATTATGAGTTATGTATGTGAAAACACTTGACACTGTGTCTAACGTGAAACAGGTGTCTCTGAAGAGGGCGAATGCTCTCGTGGTTTTGGGTATCAGGAAAATGAAAACAATGTAAGGAAATGGAGCTGTTAAAATTGTAATGTAAGTGATATGTTAATGTGATAGTGTGATTTTTTTGTTGAGAGCAACGCTACTTCTTGTGGCACATTTTTCATATTTACTCGTTTGCTGATAGAGTCGGTGTATCGGCTTCATTTTATGTCAACGTGCCTATTGAAAAATCGTTTCTGTCTATTGTTTGCATAGCAGTGTTCAGAAAACTAAAACGGACGTGTATTTTACCAGTCATCAAGTCCCATTCCGTAATAGCCTTCGATCTCCGCTCCTGCGACTTACCACTGTGAGCTCGTTTGTCACTCGTGGGTTTATTGATCAGTGTGACGTCAGCCCTACACTGCAGTCGTAATCACCCGACCATGAAATGCAGGCCGCGGCTCTCGTCTTCCGAGATATCTGAAGGCCGTTTCTAGTGGTCACTGGACAGTGATTTAGCCAGAATCCATCAGGATCTTTCGTCCATGTCTGTTGTGTCCACGTTGACGTGTATGACCTACATCCGCGTTAGGCGCACGTTTATTTGAAGCGCCGTTACTTTGAATTACCCTCCACTCGTCCCCGTTGCACTGTGCTGTTGCACTCTGCCTCTGCATACAACGCTGCCTGATCCACTAGCCTCGGTGCACCATGCTGACGCCCTGCCCCCTGCTGACCTCAGGATCGTCATCTGACCCTGGAAAAGCCGGAGAAGATCGGCCGGTCGGTGGCTCGCTCCCGCGCCGCCACCAACAACGCCATCTTCGACTGCAAGGTGCTCTCCAGGAATCACGCGCTGCTCTGGTTTGAAAATGGCAAGGTGAGGACCGGCAGTGGACAAAAACCCAGATCAGCGTCTTGGAAGGTGATCTAAGGAGGTGGTGATCTTGTGAATATCTTGTTAGGTGTTTTTATGAGTCTTACCCTAAGACCCTGATCGTCCATCTTGCCAATATCCTGAATCCTGATCCGCGGCGGTGCGATAAATTAATGACGTGCTCCGCCGTCACCTCATCATTGCCACCCGCTAATCAACTTGCGTCGCCGTGTCATCCTCGGCTATCATCAATACGTGTTCCAGCTCCATGCTCCGCCAATCACCGCCTCCCGCTACCAATAACGTCTGTTTGGTGATTTCCGATCTGCCATATCCGCCGTTATCGCCGATAGTGGCGTCACAGCGCTGACAGCGCGCCGCCGGTGGCGGTTTGTTTCAGTTCTTTCTCCAGGACACGAAGAGCAGCAATGGCACGTTTGTCAACAGTCAACGGCTGGGCAAAGGCACCGATGAGTCGCCGCCTCGGGAGCTGTGCTCCGGTGACATCGTCCAGTTTGGCGTCGATGTCATGGAGAACTCGAAAAAAGGTACGGGACGTCAGCGCAAGGGAAATACGGATGAGGAATGAACTTTGAAGAGGGAAGTTACTCCAACGTCCGGACCATATGCTAGCTCGATGAAAAGTACGGGATGTCGATGGTCTGAAACATAATACTTATCTTTTGTCTTGGGAATGGGAAAGACTTTGAAGCTGTGTTATGAATGCTTAATAATGCAGATAGTAAAATTATGAATAAATTGTTAGTCCTTTCGTTATTGCCACGCGTTAGGACTGCCTTTCGTTCGCATTCCGTTTTTTTCATCATTATTGGTTGTGTCACTCAACGCCCTATTTTAAGTTTACTGTCCCCATGCATTCGACTAACACATTTGTGTGTAAGTTTCAGTGACGCACGGGTGTATCGTGGCCACACTCAAGCTCTATCTTCCCGACGGGAAGGAGGCGAAAGCCAGGTAAGGCCTTCGCGAGGCTAGTGGCAGCTAATTCACAGTTTTATGCCCTATAGCGATTCAATGCTCTGTTTAGTAGACTGTTCTTCTAGCTTGAAGCAACCCCTTTGCTATTTTGTCATTTTCTAGCATTCGGCGATGGAGATTGATTGTAGAACGAGTACGAATTTGTTATCGTAGGAGTAGCAAAGTAGATAGTATGTAGCGCTTAGCCTGTTCTCTACTATCTTAGCTACGTTTAATTGCTGCTTGAGGTGAACATTTTTCCATTGACGTTTCAGAGGATCAAGTCCTGACATGCTTTCTGGGTAAATCCGCTTAGTTGTGCTGAATTTCTACCCTCTCGCTTCACGTCCACTCGTCTTCCCCACGCTCTATCCCGCTTGCCTTGTCAGACCCACACTTTCCTGCCCGCTCGTTGTGTTAGAACTCCGCCTGGGTGTGATGATGTCCGTCCATGAGCAGTTGTTTGTGCGCTTGCATCCACCTGGGGTAAAGTAACCCCGCTCGGGCCACGCAAACCCCTCGTCAGTGTATCAGTGTCTGCTGGGGAGCTATGTGTACCAGGAGACTGTCCCAGCTAGCTGGTCGGGTCGGTCGGTCGCCCGATGACTGCCGCTTGCTGATACGGGGACGGCAGGCGGCTCGCTTAGAGAATGTGTCCCCGATCTGCTAGCACAGACCGCTGGCATTGGAAGGAGTGGAGGACGGTGTCCGTTATGTGACGCGTGTTTGCCGCCCCAATCGCACCCTGTTCGTCAGTCTTTTTTCCCTAGTTTTTTTTTTACGTCAGTTCCATGCGACCTACTGGACCTATTTTTGTACCGATTTACAAACGGCCAATTGCTCATATTTTGTGACCACTTTGCACAGGCTAAGATTCGCGGTGTCTGTTTCCCTTCCCCGGCCCCTTAGCTTCCCAAAACTGGCTGTTGGCGGTGTTTCAGTACGCTTGTCGTCTTCGTCATGTCATCCGTTTTGACTTATTGTCTTGGCTATTTGGCCCATGGGACTCCTTGGCACAGCTGCTTTATGTGAGCATTTGTGATTGTCGTGAATCGCTGATGAGCTTGATAATTTTTCTTGCCATTGCGTGTTATAACAGTTTCATTCAAATATGAAATTTTATTTCATTCAAATTCCCGTAACACAAGCGGCTGATTTGTCTTGTTTGTCATGATATGCACACATTCCGATGTCTGTTAATTTAATCATTGGCACAGGCTGGGCCCGTTGATGTTCAGTTTGCTGCCAGCTCTGGCGTAGTTGACACAGTGTTAGGCCTCCCACAGAGACAGACGTTATGACAACATGGCAACACCTGGGCGACTTATAACAAACGGTCCACTGGGATGATAAACGCATAATAGACCCTCTCTCGGCGGCCAATGCTCTTATTGCTCCTAAAGCTACCTATTAGTTTTTCCTAGGCAAAGGTTATAGAAGTAATTAGTGAATATGTATGTGATTGAGGCTGTTCGCGTTCAGGTGTGTGATTTTTCAGCAAGCTGTGTGCCGTACTCCTCCTTGGTGTTTGCACGGAAGCTGGCTGTGGCTTATTGGTTGTCTATGTCGCTCGTTTTTCAGCCTCTTATTGTCAAAGATCATCCATTGAATAGCGCTTAGGTGTGCTGACCTTATGCTCCTCTCCGCCCGCAGCACCGCGTCGATACCCCTGAGTCCGGCCAACCCGATTCAGTCTCAGGAGCTCTACCAGCTGCAGCAGTGTGTCCAGGTCAGTACAGCTCAGACGGTTTCAGTTCGTTGTGCCAGTCGGCGAATTCTCAGCGAACGACCGCCGCGGCTCTCAGGAGCTCCACACTCTACATTCCACACGTGGGCTAGCTCTGGCAGCAGCTTCCGTCAGCTTTTAGAAGCTCTGAGGGAGGTGCGCTTACATAAGCCCATCCATCAGTTCTCGTTAGTCCCACCTGTAGCCCATCGCAGCTTCTGCGGCTCTCGGCAGCTCCTGTCGAAGCTCCCGGCCCCTTTGACCGGCGCTGGTGCGACGTTATGCTGTCCGAGCGGCCCGTCACCATCCCCTCCCTCCCCTCCCACGCCGTTTACCGGTGTCTGATGGGTAGTTACGAGCGGTTTGATCGGACAGGCTCTGCTGGCACGGCTGACTGTGTTAGTACAGCCGGCGGGGAGGGGAGGGCGCTGTCTGGTAGTAAGGGGCTGTTGTGTCTGTATGACAGGCGGGTGGGCGCCGGGCGGTGGAACTTCCTCAATCAACGCCGTCTGATGGGG
The DNA here is from genome assembly GCF_019059575.1 of Amphibalanus amphitrite. Classification (NCBI taxonomy): domain Eukaryota; kingdom Metazoa; phylum Arthropoda; class Thecostraca; order Balanomorpha; family Balanidae; genus Amphibalanus; species Amphibalanus amphitrite. Next base: position 401,102 of record NW_024882065.1, read on the forward strand.
TTGATAGGCTGATAACAAGGCTAAGGGGTTGGAGGCCAGCTATGGTTGACGCCACACTCGAGTGACATAAATACAACTTTGTTCATTTACTATCCCTCCTGAACACAGATCTTGTGATTAGAAACGGCCGTATGTCTTTACAACCTGACGAATTTATCAATGATTATGTAAAAAAAAGAAGATAGATACCGGTGCGTCTCTCACTCGTGTGTCGTTTGACTACCAACTGCCTGTACCGTCTTCTAACCGATGTCTGCCCCGCCGCCGTGTTTCAGGAGGCCGTGCATCGCGAGCGGGCGGTGGAGAACAAGCTGGCCACGCTGCAGCGGCTGCTGGACGGCGTGCAGACAGCCACCAACTCCAGCTGGAAGGCGCTCATCGACGAGGACCGGCTGCTCACACGGCTGGAGATCCTCGAGGGACAGCACGCGCTGTACTCCAAGGTGAGGGATGGCGGTGATGGCCATGGTTATAGGCGTTCGTTGGGGTGTTGGGGACGGATTAAATGACTTGTTTAAAGTGAGTTGTATGCTAGTTGTGCTATGTGTTACTGTCATCGGTAGGAATTGGCATTGTTATGAGATTTAATGCAGACAATGTGACTTTTCCCTTGTTAAAAATGCAATGTTAGAGTCAGTGATTTGTGGTTATTCTATCATGTATGACCACTGTTTTTTTTTTTTTTGTAAGCACTGTAGGACGTAGTTGGCGTAGTAGTGCGTACTCTTCATGAATCAGGAATGTCAGTGGACGTCTATCGGGTAGGCGCACCATTAAAATGTTTTGTCGAATAGCGTGCCAATGCGCAGTAGTGGATGGCTACACACGACTCGTGGCCAACCTGGGCCGCGTAAACGGAGACAAATAATTGAGCGTGTGACGGAACCGCTCTGTGTTTTCCGGCTCTGCATGACGTGGCGGTGATTTCCCGTCTAATGAGGTCCTCACGACTGTTCGGCTCTGTTTCCAGAACTTTGGCGAGGATAAACTGAGGGAGGAAATTGCGCGGCTACAGGAAGAGAAGAATGTGTATCAGAATGTGGCGAAAGAAAGTCTCAAAAAGGTGCTACAGGAGAAGTTGGAAGCCGTCCGGAAGTTACAAGAGCTAGAAAGGTGGGTTTATGAACTCTGGGGCAGCACATTAATAAGATGCCGGTGCCATCGTTGATGCCTTATTTGTTTATCAGTCAGTTGTTCGTTCAGTCATTTGAACAATTAGCGCATTCGTCGCTTTTTATCCCTGTTTTTTCTCGCTATGGACTTAAAAACCTCAGCACAGTTAAGCTAGTAAAAATCGACCTGACAGTGGCCCCAACGCTATTTTGTGCTCACTGCTCGAACTAATTGGGCCTTGGCCTCGTACCTTGGCCATACCCTGAGACATCTATCCCCGACGCTGACTGTTCCCCCGCTCTGCGCGCCCAGGACGGTGAGCTCGGCTCAGGACGAGTGTCGGCGGCAGACCGACCTGCGGGACGCCGCCGGCAGGGAACTCACCGAACTGGCCGCCAAATATGAGGCCAAGCAGAGCGCCGTCGCCGAGCTGGAGACCAAAGTCAAGGTCAGTGTCGGGTGGGGGGTGCATTAGGGGATTGTGAAAAGGCAGGGGCGAGTGGCTTTGTTTTGGTTCAGTAAGCAGCCTCGATGCTGTTTGGTTTTCGCTGATGTGGTGTTGAAATTGATGATGACTGAGCTGTTGCGGATCAATGTGCCTGATAATCTGACTGCAGTGCATATAAACAGTTTGGGAAGCCCGCTGTAAAGAAGCGATTAGAACACTGCCCTTTGCCCGATCTGTAGCGTTCAATTAGGATATCTCAGTCTTATCCTGATACTTACTAAATGAAATCTTTTCTATTGAGATGATGATCCATGTCAACTCCCACTTTCACTCCATTTCATTGCACTCTCCTGTTGCCTTATATCCAGCCTATTTAAACCGTCTACCTCTGACCTGTCCCCCTGTCTCTGCCCAGGAGCTGGAGGAGGAGGCCCTAGCCGCCGAGATGCGCTGGGACGTAGAGCGGGCCGGTGCTGAGGCGCGGGCCGCCCAGCAGAGGATCGAGGAAGCGCAGCAGCGCGCGCGGCTTGAGGTACTGCAGGCAGAGAGCGACTTCACCAAGCAGCAGCTCACCGCGCTCAGGCAGAAGATGCAGAACAAACCGGCCTGTGAGTGCGGGGAGGGTGGTGACTGGCGATGGGAAGGAAGTCGGGAGATGGTTCATGCTGCATAGTGTGTTGGGTGGTTTTAAGTGGTATGCTCGCTGACCTGATGACTGGCGTAGCGCATTTGAAGTTAGTATGAAGTAATCTTGTCGCCGTGGTTGGTAAATGCGGATACGAGTTACTTTATGGAACTGCCCCGTTCAGCTGGGTACTGCTGAGTAATTCTATCAGCATATAATCGTCCCAGATGGAAGGGCTACCGTACCCGGATCTTACTTCCTTCCATTTAGAACAACATCACGTCCAATCCCACCCTAGAGAGAACCCTAGAGTACAGTGGGCGAACTCGGGATGAGGATATCCGTGTCACCACGAGGGTCGTCGGTCATGTCAGTTGAATTATGGCTGCTGGTGGTGTATGCCCCGTCTTTCTCGGAAACTAGCACTGGCTGTCGGGCCGCGTGCTTCACGTCTGTCATGACTGAAATGGTCCCTGTTACTGCCCGGATGGGGCTGTTTGAATGGCAGCAGTGGGATCGGGTGGGTCTCCAGGGTATTATTGCGAGCTGGATACTACCTGGAATAGCCTTGCTGGGCGTTTTAAAGTTCACCGTTTTGAACTGTCCGAAGGCACGCGGGCTTCCGCGACTAATGTTATGTAGGACGTAGGTGTCATGAACCAGTGATTGATCAAAAAGAAGTGCAAAGTTCTTTGCACGCAACTGCACTAAGTTGCTGCCAATTATGCAGGATGTTCAATGGTTTTGTGGTAAATTTGAAATTTTCATCACAGATCACTGATCGTATAACACACGTCATAGCGCTACTCGTCTACTCCTCTGAGCCCTTTGAGTCACTGACACCTCTCCTTTTCTTCCCCCGCAGTGGACACCACGCCAAACGGCGACATCTCACTGGGCGATAAGGAGCTCAGTCCGACCTCCACCCCTGGCAGCCCTGCCCTGGGCTCGGGTATGGAGCAGACCGAGTGCGAGCTCGCCGCCGTGCGGGGTCAGCTCGAGGCAGCCGAGAGCCAGCTGGCGGCCGCGCACCACACCATCACCCGGCTGAGGGAGGAGGCCGCGCGGGCCGACGCCGAGACGGCCGCCTTCAAGGAGAGCGCCGCGGCCCTGGAGGCGGAGCTGGCCGCGGCTCGGACCGAGGCGGCGACACGGAGAGACGAGGCCCAGCGGCTGGAGACCAGTCTGAAGGAGAAACAGGGCGAGCTGGCCAAACTGGAGAAACAGGTGGGTGGACAGGGATCAAGTTCGGTCTCCTGTAGCTGCAGGGGGTGCGTTCTGTTGCTTCTCTGGGAAACGTGTGGAGGGGAGGGACTTAGTTCGGCCTCCTGTAGCAGGGGGTGCTTTCTATGACCACTCTGGGAAACAGGATATTCCACTTCCAGTGAGGCACTATGCTCGCAGTGAAGTGGTAAATGCTTTAGCGATTTTCGGGTCATTACCGATCTCGAACAGCGCGATGTGTTTTTAAGTCGGGGTCTTGGCATTATCTGATGAATGTTGACCCTGGTCTTGTGTCGCGCCTCCTTACAGCGGTCGGCGGGAGATGCCGACATCAAGGAGACCCAGACCGACATCATCCAGCTGAAGAACAAGGTGGACAGCCTGCAGGGTGAGTCGGCCGCACCCAGTCGGTATCTCAGCACCGGGAGGCATTTATAGCTGATCTAACATTTTCTGTCCCTCTTGGTAATATATGTCGGGGTATGGTGTCTGCTGTTCTCTGGTATTAAGTTTGCTTTTGTATGGCTAGATAACATATTTTAATGTTGCCTTTTTCTGTTCTTTTTGGTCCTGTTTTGTTTGTTTGTTTGTTTGTTTTGTTAACATAATTATGATTTTATCTTTGTTCGCCTTCGACGAGCGCTTGGGTTTATGTTTCTTTTGTACATAATTTGTATCTAACATTTCTGACTGACCGCCTGTGTTGTAGAGCGTTTGTGGATGATGGGAACGCACGTAGAGCACTACATTAGCACAATAACCATACTAAAAGGTTCGTTCGGTAACTGATGGCGGCTGCGCCATGTGCGCCTGCCCGCATGTCGTGCTCTCGTGAGAAGCCGTGGGGATTAAGATAGCTGGCTGGCTGCACTCACAGCTTCGTGAACTGAACTTTCACGCTGTCGCCATTCCTCTGGTGATGCCTGCAACTACCAAGGTGTCCGTTCCTGTTAAATGTTCTCCTTCGCTCCCTTTTCTCTTCCCCCACAATTTGTGTCTTGGCACTTGATGAGTTGCTTGCTCATGCACGATCCGCTTTGAGTTTTTTTATGCTTTTATTGCATGATTGCATGTTCATTCATCAAAGTGGAGGGTTTATTTTGCGATCATATTTGCGTATGATTTTGAATGAGCATTGATGATAGAGCTGACAGGCATGGCTCATACAAATCGCTTCGGACGTGGCGGTTTTTAGGCCTTTTGCGGTATTATTTCCATTAACCAGCACGCACTAGTTTTGCCTGGATCGTGGCAATGTATGCAATATACAGCTGTAATATTATCACCTACAATGCCGCTCTATTCTGGGGCTGTAAGAACTAGTAATGGTATGCAGCCACCAGTATTCAATAGCCAACTTAAAGAAGCGCTCCTGCTTGACTCCACCAAGTATCTATCGTTCGAAGCTCTTGTGGCTCTGTCCCACGCTTTCATCGTCGTACAAAAGCTAAATGTCTGTCCGAGTCGCTCACTGCTGTATTCGGGCGGCCGACAGAACTTCTGGAGGAGGCCCGCACCGCCCGCGCCGACTCCGAGGCCAAGGTGGAGCGGTGTCAGTCCGAGCTGCTGGTGACGCGCAACAACGGCCAGGAGGCCACGCTGCGGGCCGACCACCTGAGGACCCAGCTAAAGGTAAGGGGCACTGTCCTGAGGGGTAGCTAACAGGAGGCCACGCTGCGGGCCGACCAACTGAGGACCCAGCTCAAGGTGAGGGACACTATCCTGAGGGGTAGCTAACAGGAGGCCATGCTGCGGGCCGACCACCTGAGGACACAGTTAAAGGTAAGGGGCATTCTAAGGGGTATAGAACAACAGACACTGTCCTGAGGGGTACGCAACAACGGTCAGGAGGCCACGCTGCGGGCCGACCACCTGAGGACACAACTCAAGGTAAGGGACGCTGTTCTGACTGTCCCGAAGGCAGTAGCGTATTCAATGAACAGGAGTGCTGCCGCGAAAGGTGATATCAGCATGTTGACGCTCTTGTGCGCCTCATGTTAGTTGTGAAGGGCAGCTTGGTACCCTTGTCTCCTATCAACTGTGTCTATGTGTAGGTGTCAGCACTGTCCACGGTTGTGAATCAATTCGACGTCTGACTTCGTAGAACGTGCGTCTACATCTAACATCTCTCTCCCATTCGTCTGTGTGCCTATCTGACAGCCCCCCCCCCCCCCCGCTCTCCTCGCCCAGGAGACGGAGGCCAGTCTGGCGGTGCGCTCGGAGCGGACCGAGCAGCTCCAGCAGACGGTGGTCCGGCTGGCGGCGAGCGTCACAGAGGCCGTCGGGCAGCTACAGAGCTTACAGAACAAATACGACCACCAGCAGCAGGCGGCCGCCGACGGTCGCGCCCGCGCCGACCTCCTGCAAGGTCAGTGGGCGGTGGAGGGTATGGGAATGCAGTGGTGACCCGTGGGCTGTGGACCTGTGCCAGGGTTAGGTGTGTATTAACTAGATGACCAGGTAGGGGACGACGGACGTGCCCGCGCCGACCTCCTGCAAGGTCAGTGTTAGGTGGAAGGTGCGGGGCAGGCGGTGGCGACCTGCGCTAGGATCAGGTGTATACTATCCAGGACAGCAGCCTGTACAGCCTAGTAAATGAGACAGGGTCAACAAACTAATGTTCAGTTCCATTCCAGCCTCTGTCTATTTGTTCCCTCTAACATGTACGAATGATGAGGCCCTCTGTATTCCTGGTGAGTTTCGGAGTGTACTGAATGGGTCCCCGGGATGCTAAATTCACTTGTGATGCAGCCCACAAAGAGTCGTACGTCTGTTACAAAAGCAGCCGGCATCGGCGTTAGTTATGGGACACTGGGGGGCATGTACGGCGTGCGTGCCATCTTTTGTTCCAGCTGTGCCGTCCTTTGTCCAGACTTTGTCGTGTGACAGCTCTTTGGTATTTTCATGCTAAATTCCTTCTTGGGTGTTATTTGTTTCCGGCTTTATGTTATGGTAGCTTTGTATTTATCGAGGGTCGAATTGTTTTTTTTTTTCTAGCCACAGCTAGGCGCTTCACGAAAAGGTGAATGCTGCGCCGTCTCTGCTAGCTGTCTGTCCTGTCACATGTAAAGCAAATTCTCCCGTTTATTACCACAGACCACAATGCATTACTCCCACCGAGGACGTCCTCCATTAATTCTCACCTCCCCCCCCCCCCTCTATTTCAGAGAGTCTGACGTCTGCCGAGCGGCGCGCCGCCGACTCATCTGCCGAGGCCGAGAGTCTGCGGGCCCAGCTGGCCGAGCTGCGGACGGAGCTGACCACGGTCCGTGCCGAGACAGAGAGGAGGCACCGTCAGCTGGAGGAGACGGCAGACCGGCTGCAGCAGCTCGAGCAGCGCTTCAAGGCGTGAGTGGGGGAGAGAGCTGGGTGCTGAGCGATTTACTGAAACGGTTGTTTGGCAGTATGATGATGTTGCTAAATGAAGTAAGCAAGGTCTCCCTGTAAGTTTTATTTTACAAGTAAGACAACGTGGTCATGAAGTTTAGTTATGACGTTCTCTTGTCAAGACATTATCATGCTGTTGCTGTTGTCAGTCTGCAGCCTGCCTGACTGCGCCCGCCATTGACAATCCACATCTTCTCTCTATCTCGTCATAGATGCGAGGAGGAGCGGGACACAGCCCGGGCGCGCTGTGCCACCCTCGAGACGACCGCTGCCGAGCTGAGTGCCTCCTCGGCACCGGGCGGCGACGCTCCCGACTCCACCGTGTCCGCGCCGCCCGTGTGCGCCTCCCCTCCCTCGGCGGCCGCCGCGCCGCCCGCAGCCGAGGAGGCTCCCGCCGCCGCTGCCTCGGCAGAGGATGATGCAGAGAAGGCGGAGCTGCGGCGGCAGCTGCAGCATATGGACGAACAGCTCAAGGAGCTAGCCGTGCAGAACAGAACGGTAAGACACCGCTGCCCTCTGTGGAGCCGGCAGTACAGTCGGGCACTTTTCACTCTCCTCTGCAGCCTTATCGATGTTCACAGTTTCTCTTGGATCTATCTGCTTTATCTGTTTGTTTGTTTGTTTTCTATGGAATGTAGCTGTATGTATGCTGACCTGCTGCACTGTTTTATGTTTGAGCTGGTATATGCTTTATCTGTTTTGTGATGCTTGTAAGACCGTCTGAATTGTCAGTATTTCAGTGTTTGAAGCAAGGGGAATGTTCGGCACTGAATGCATTGGAGCTTCCTGAATGTTTTATGATTATTAAACGTTGGGCTGCCAGCAGTTTAGACGCTGCGCATTTAAGGGAGTCCCTGAGGAATGTTTTCATGATTTGTTGTGATTCTCTAAGTGCACCATGTCTAGTTCAAAAACTCAGCCTAGCACATTTTGGGATATAGCTCTCAGAGCTAACCGCACCGGCGAAGCCCATGCTAAGTCTAGTCTGGACTGTCCTGGACTAGTCAAAGTTGACTTCAGCCGGTGTGGTTCAGTTCGACAAACCTTCAGTCTGTTCGATCGTTAGCCGGTCGGGCAGATAGGGCTTGTCCGCACTCGCTGTCACATGAGGCATGCTGCACTCATAACCACACTATTCAGCTATTTATGTAAAAGTCACTGGGTCCCTGCCTGTCCGTGCTCTGATCTCTCTGCGTTCTGATTCTGTTCCCTCTCTGTTCTCTATGTTCTCTTTCGATGTTCGCTCGTCGCCTGGCCGCCGCCTGTCTGTCCGTCTGTCCAGCGCTCGTACCGTGTGGGCCGCACCTCTGCACTGCCGCCTGTCCTGTCTTACAGATGGACACCTCAAACGTTATAGCCGTGGCCGTACTGGTGATAGCACTCTTCATCGCACTGGTGGTGCTCAACTCGTAGCCCGCGGCGGCGCCTCTGTCCCCCTCCTTCACTCTGTCCTGTGCGCCGCCGCCTGCCTCTGCCTCCGCACAAGTCGCGGTGGTGTGTGATGAGTGACTGTGTGTGTGAGTGCGTGAATGTGTTGAGAGTGTGTGTTTGTATGTCTGTGTGCGACTTGTGCGGATGGTTTGAGGGGCGGCGGAGAAGATACGACGGTGATAAGGTAAGGAGCACTCCGCGCCAGTGCACTGCACTCGTTAAAAGTACCTGGGCCCATTGCTCGCTTACTTGCACGCAGGGTTGTTACGAGCAAAAACCCAACCCACTGGGTTTTTGGGTTTTTGGGTGGGTAATTGAAAGCAAAAACCCAGGGTGGGTTTTTGCCTTAACTTTGAATTGTTTCGATCACCACAATCACTTCTACATTTCAGTATTTCATGCTTTGGGCCTAATTCAATGTTTAATTTATGCTAGCATCTTATAGTGTGTTACAGAGACGCGGAATCAATGCCTGTTATAAGTAAAAACCCAACCTGGTGGGTTTTTGGGTTTCTAAGCTGCTTTTTATATTTAGAATGGGAACTGAAGCAAGCAACTAATAGGAAACAATAGTAAAATGTTTCGTTGTCCATGTGCACCAGTACGTGGACTGGATGAGGTCGACCACTCCTCTGGATTGGCGGGAATCTGCAATTATGTGGTGTGGTGTCAGCGCTGCTCTCGGCGGAGGCTGCCGGGCGCGCCTCGTGTTATAGACGCCCTGCAACATAAGGCGCGAGATGCAGCGGGCCGCCGGCTAGGCTGGGGCAGGGGGGGGGGACAAAGTTTAGTTCATACCTACCAGTCTGGCTGCTCCCGTACCTACGTCGCCAAACCAAGAGAACACCCGAGGGCATTTACGTGCTGAAGATCGGGAACATCCGCGATATTCAAGAACGCCTGTGGCCTGATCTGCGCATAGCTTCGTGGAAAACTGGACACCGACACATTCATCAATGTCTCCTGTAGCGATTTCCGTGTCCAAAATATGCATAAGTAGTCAAAATTTCGGATGGCAGGGCAAGAAAGGCGACTCTGAAACTCGGTTAAAACAGCGTTTATACTGTGGTTTCGGCGGCATTATCACTTTTACGCATCCGTGCGCTCCCTCCCAGCGCGGCGGAAGTGCGACCGACGAAGAGGTTGCTAGGCAACGGTATTTGCTTGGGCTGTTCTATGAACTCAGGTTTCTATAGCAACCCCGTAACAAACCAATGAAACTGAACAGGTCTCCATGGCAACCACGGTACAAACATTGCTATAGAACACGTCTGGTAAAATTAGTTGCAACCAAGGCCATCTATAGAAGGTACAGTCACTCCCCCGCCGACCAATCAGAGACAGATCCTGAGTGACGTCACCCCTGATGCTCGCAAGGGGTACTCCATTCCTTTGCAACGTAAAAATGACTAACTTCATTTGAAGATTTTTGATGGCACTGTGCACTTACCGCTCAGCCGATGATGTCAATGGAAAACCCAACTAATTTTCCAGCGACAAAAAAGAGCAGCAATATGCTAAGAAATGGCCGGTTTTGAAGATATAGACGATTTAAAAAGCCTCTGCAGCAGCAGGAAAGCAACGTAAAAACGCATCGAGCTTATATTTTTACTATGGATAAATCATTTTTCAGTGAGGTTTTAGATATGGTATAGATTTAACTTACAACTTTATTACAATATTTTCATTACTTGAAACTTTATTTCAAAATAATATTTTCAAAAATGGCAGCTGTTGGCAAGTAGCTTGGGAGCGATTGTGGCGCACCACGCCATTAATTGTCCTGAGGCCCCCTTATGATGTCATCAAAAGTGGAGTGACATGGGCCTGGTTGCAACTATCTTTAGCCACCGTGGTTGCAACGATCATAGGGCCTAATGAAACATCACAGCTAAAACAACCAAAGTGTGAACAAAAATATCAAAAAGCCTCCAGTAATATCAAAAACCCACCAAAAAAAAACACGAAAAACCCACCAAAAATACCAAAAACCCACCAAAAACCCATGAAAAACCCTGGGTTTTTGCAAAAACCCAGGGTTTTTGGGTTTTTCACCAAAAACCCTGGGTTTTTAACAACCCTGCTTGCACGCCTTACGTGGATCGTGATATGCGCTAGCATGATGTCAATGTCTGGATGTACTTTTTTGGGCTCGGCTGGCGATATATGTGCTGCCATCTTTCGACATTGGTCGACACCTTAGTTGCAACTGTTAAGTGTAAAGAGCAGGGAATCATCCATTGGTTGGATGTTTTGTACTTTGGGACTCCATGACTGATGCCTCAGGTGTAGTATAGCAGTTTTCATTAAGGTTTATTTGTGTTTTGCGTTTGGCTCATCACCATGCTTTCCTCCATGTCTTGCGCTGACCGGTCCGCTGTTGCTCCACAGGCAACGGCTTGCAGTGTTCTGCCACTACTGGTGCTGGGCTGGAGTATCTGTATGGCCTTCTACGACTGGCTGGCGAGTCTGACGGCTACCCGCGAGCCCTAGCGACCCTCCCGCCCTGCACCGACCTTCCTACCGCCGCTCAATCCGGCCCCCAGTGAGACAGAGAGAGACAGACTGAGAGCGAGATTCCGAGTACGTGTAGCGCCGCGGGCCGGCGCCGCCGCCATCCTGTGCCATGGGCAGCAGCGACCAGTACAAAGGACCCGGAGCGACCGGCACTGCTCCGGCCCCGTGGCAGCTGCCCCGCCGCCCCCGCCCCCGCCCCCGCCGCCGCCCGCTGGGGCTCCCGGACATACCCCACACTGCGTCCATGTGTCGAGCCGAGAGGCCGGGCACGGTCAACGCGGCGCAACGGCGGCTGGTGCCTCACTAGAAATTCACTCTGTCAATGCGTTGCGTATTGGGATATTTTATGGCGTTATGTTTGGTGGCTGTATCCTGACGGTAAAGTGCTCGTGATGGTGTGTAGGCGAATCTGTCGGCCGGTGGTAGGCATGGAAAGCTGAGTTTATTTTATGATTAGCTTCGTCCCTTCGTCCCCCCCCCCCCTACCTCGCAATAATCTTCCAGGACGCCTTTCGATAACTTTTCTAATCCCTCCCCCGATACGGAGTCAGAGACTAGCATTTTAACGGTGCGAACGCGCGAACAAGCCGGTGCGAGTCAATGTTGTTGGTGCGAGTGTTTGTGAAAGCTGTGCGATGATGAGCTAGCGAAGGACGAAGGTGTCGGCCGACCCGTGACATACGTGTTTGGGACAAGTGGCGACGCCGGCCAGCGCCAAATTCTGAGATATATCTACTTACGCTTGGTAAAATGTCGCGCATCTGTTAGCAGACAGACTCGCCCTTTGTATTATTTTGTGATTGAGTTGAGCGATGCTTTGTGATAAAATTGATGAACGACTGCATATTATTTCGCGTTTGTTGCCGTGGAGCCGTCGTAATGCGCGAAACCTGAGATGAAGAAAGCAGATTTTACCGCTCCCGGAAAGCGAACGTCACTCTTATCGTCGTGAGCAATGTGGTGCAGCAAACGTGCGGACTCCCGCCGCGTTTTAATCATACCACCCTTTTGGTACTTGCGTGATTTATAACCCAGCGCCTTCGCGGCGGCCGTTCTCCTAGGCTGCGCGTCAACAGTGCCATTTTCTCCGTACGATCTCCGAGGAACACAAAATTTACTGAGTGGAGCGACCGTGCTGCTCAGTGCGACACGGCGGCACGTGCGCGCGAGGAGTGTACGTGCCCGAGGGCAGAGTCTGACGAGCGAGGTGATTGTTTTGTACGTGCCGCCGCGAGAGCGCCAAGTCTGGCTACCTCAGTAGCCTAGCATGGCTACCTCAGTAGCCTAGCATGGCTACCTCAGTAGCCGGCCCGAATCAGCCGAGTGAAAGTGATGATCGGTTAAGGCTTGTTGATTATTTTATTTGTTACACTATGTGAGCTTGTAAATATACACTTTCCCAACCACAAGTTAATGTTTTGTCCCACGGAGAGATGAAGCGAATCGCTCATGACAGCTCTGACACGGTGGTGTTTCGATTTGAGCTTAGATCCTTCTATGCGTCGCATCTGTCTTGGTCTTAGCTACGTGCTAGTCTGACAGGCTGACTGAGAGTTGCATATCTAAGAAATCCAACGGCACATAACTTATAGTATACCCTAGCTTCGTCTCCAGGGCTCAAAAAAGATGTTTGGTGGTCGCCGACCAAAAGTTTTATTCATATTGTGGTCGCAGCACCGGCTGCCCAGTGCCAACTGCCCATGGCTCTTGTTGTTGGACACGCAAAGGAACCTTTAAGCCTTCTAATGCTGCTATTCCCAGCCCCGTAGCCCGTATCAAGTGCCACCAATGTATGTACACGAATCTGCAATTAAGTACAACATGGATTAAAAGCAGTGGTTTGATCGCTAACGCTGCGTTCGGACAGCCCAGTTTCCACGTGGAGTTTCTACGCCGATGAGCTCCCACGAAAACGCCTTTCGGTCGTTTGGCCATAGCGTTTCGCACTGACCGAATGCGTTTGCGTGAGGAATTCCTCGGCGTGGAAGTTCCACGCAGTGACCGCTGTCCAAACGCAGCCTAAATACACCATAACAAACAAGAGTAAAATTTTGCGCCCGAATCCCTATCCCTACCCCTCCCCTGGCTGACCCGACGGACGCCACCCCTCCCCTCGGCGTCCCTCCCCACGGCGGCAGTCAGCTGGCGGCCGGCCGGCCAGCCGGCCGCGCGCCGGTGGGTGAGCGTCCCGTACCGCCACGCCGCGTACCTACTACGTAGTAGGAGACCATCTGGGCGACCAATGAACGGCGCTCGTCGGCGATTTTGACAACCACTCTTCCCCATTGGTTTAACACGGGTGGTCGCACAGAAAACGCCGACGAGCGCCGATGGGGGAGCGTGGTAGTATTCCCGTGTACGGAAGGTGGTAGTTTATCCTACAACAGTGGTATGTTAGCCCACCGTCCAGTGTCCAGGTTGTACCGTGGAAATAACCATTACAATTGACTAGATGATGCGCATAAGTGATGCTGAGGCTATGTCAATATTCTTACCAATATTTATACAGCTTTTCAAAGATATTCTTCAAAATTTGTTACATATTTCGCGTGGTCGGTCGCACCATTGGGAAATGTTATAGCATTCGTGGTCGCCGACCTCATCGGCAGGACGGAGCTTTATTTGAGCCCTGTTCGTCTCTTTGGCAGTTGGCTCCTGGTATCAAGATATCAACATCTAGTCACCTGTAGCCTATTGTTGTCCTCGAAGCTATGTTGCAATAAGCCTGGAATGGCCGACCTGGAGCCACGCGCTTATTGCAAAGGGAATGTCCGACATTCCTTCCACATGCAGTAGCATCCTGTTTGAAGGCAGCACGTTCAATTACGAGCATCGATTCTGAACTGACAACGCCGAGATGCTGCGGCTGCGGGGCGGGCTTAGGGCTATTTGTGCTGTCTCATTATTTGGAGCGCCTTCGCTAACAAACATCTTGTCTCGTTTGCACAGTCGGACGGGCTTACGAGAAATTCGTCATGTTGCCGTCAAAGAGCTCTATTTAAAACAGCGAATGCCGAACTTGTCGCTAGCTGCTTTCAAGAAAAGGAAGAACCACAGTGCCGCAGGCCCGCACCACTTCGTGACCGGCGTGACAAGAATAGCTCGACAATATCGTTATTTGCCGTCCCAGCTTCATTCCTAGAGTCAGCCAGCGTAGATGCGCGCCTCTGAAAAGCCGCAAACAAGCGAATCGCATTGATGGGCGTTTTCACCTCAGCGGCCATCGTCTCCCCACGGCCGCCAAACCATTGTCCGTGTTCCCTGCAAGATAAATTGTAGTTGAGGTGGGAGAGGGTCGTTCAAAGAAGCTTTGTGAATCGGATTTACTGCACCCAGAGACCCGTGAACTCGAGTTCTCAATTTCGTAAAAATAAAAGGTGCTAGTAAAAAACTGATAGTAAATAAAATAAACAAATTCCGTTCCCGCAGGCCGCCGTCCTGAGACCTGAGAATTGAGATTCTATCCGTAAATGTATACCTATAGGGCCTTGCGTAAAGTATTGAATGCGAGTGGCTTGGTGTCAACTACCGCGAAACCCGTTTTATGGTCACTGTTTGGAATTCGCAGGTATCTGGTTTTCCGGATGGAATACATTGGCTCACCAGTCTGTGGCTGAATGCATCAAAGTCGCATTAGATTGTAAAGTGTTTAGGAAACTTTGGATGGGTCTGGGATTCTGTCGTTCGCCAGAATACATTGCAAGAAGAGCGGCAGACCGATGATTCAATGCTGAGCTCGGCTGGGGATGGGTCGCGTTTTATTCGGCGGGACATGGCTCAATGCTTAATCTTACGCCCACATGCGATCTAGGCATAACAATGATGGTGGGTATGAGAGGAAGTAAAAAGGCGAGTTTAAATCTAGCTGAAACGATTCCTCACAGCCTGGGGGAGAGATTGCCGTCAGCGTTTGGCGCCCGGCGAGACGTTGACTATACATAGTTTGTTTTCTATTTTGAACCTGTTTTGTATTTCCAAATGATCGCATAGCCCAGAAAAAAAAAGAATAGGCAGGGGCCCTTGGGATGAAAATCGTTTTTGTTGCCAATTAGTAACGTTTCCCTACATGAAATATGAATCTACCGATATGTTTTCAGTTTTCCGAGGCTTGTGGCCACCAGCCAGTGATTGCGACTTGTCTTCCTCTTATCCCTCATTGATTCGTGATATGGCCATCGACACTGAACCAACACATTGCGACACAGTTTGCACCTGTATTTTACTACAATCATCTTTTACAAACTGAAACTACTTGTGGCTTTTGACAACTTCTTTACCTCAAGGGTACAGCCTACGTTGAGGGAAATGTGGCAGGAAAAGTCGCTCGGCTATTATACTTCACCGACCTGCTTATCATATTTTACGCCGGCACTTTTTGGAAAAATAATTAGTTGTTTTCGCATGTTTATTCTTCTTACTAGGGATAATGCTAAGCACATATATGATAGAGCAAGCCCAACCGTAAAGTGTTTACTCGTTTCAAGAATGCAGCAACACGGCAGATGCACTTCCACACAATATCCGCTGCACTCATCCTGTGCAGCTATAACCCACGCATGCCTTCGCACTTATCACATATTTAATTTCCCGTACACTGTATAGTGAATACCTTGAAACTTATCCAAGTTGAGACACTAATGTGTATCTATCAGGTTTAACGACTAATAATACAGCAGTAATGATCGGTCACGGCATCTGCAAATTATCCCGCCACCACGCACTCTTTTAGCGAGAACTGCACTCAGAGCGTGAGCACAACACTAGACCCGTCACCCTTCACCAATTACCTTCAACAAAGGTCAACGCGTTGAGCCGGGAAAACTTCACTTAAAGTTCCTGCCTGGGATATCATCCCCACATGATTAAATCCGGAGATGGTTCCACCAGGCTGAAGTTTGGATGCCTTCTTAACTCTGCAGCTATCATCATGGGTGTCGATTTGTATACCTTTGGGGGTGCTGCAGCACCCCCAATGCTCAAATGAGCACCCCCAATGGTTTTCCGGGCACCCCCAATGGTTTTGTCCCTCAATAACTCTGCTTGAGGAAAATAATTGTTCTGCAGTAGTTCACTACTAAAAATAAAACAATTACGCAATTTACAAGGCATGAAATAAAGATGTAAAGAAAAGAAAATTTAGATTTAAGAAGAAGGGCGAAAAAAACGTTAAGTTGCAAAGATGGTGTGGGTCCGTCGTACACGGGTGTCGGACCCTTAGAGCTGCTGGCGCGTACCCTTTACAAGCCGGCAGGGGGCTCCAGAGACCGGCGACGGGCCCTCAGAGGCCGGCAAAGGGTCATCAGAGGCCGGTGGTATGTACCTTCAGAAACCCTGTGGGGTCATCTTTAGAGACCGGAACGGGCTCAGGCGCTGATGGGGCCCTCAGAGTCGCCGGTGTGGGGCCTTCAAATGTCACCGGTGGCAGGGTGGCCGTCACATGCGCACTTGTGGGGCCTTCAGAAGCTACGATGTTGGGCCCTCAGAGCCGCCGATATAGGGCCTTAACCCGGCAGTTGCTGGGGTATTTCGCCACCCACCGTTTGCTGGGGGGGGGGGGCGTTAAACGCCCCCAGCCGATAACTCGAGAACCAATAGGCGCAGCGAAACGCACGAGGCGGCAAACGAAAGAACGCGACGAGACGCTTCAGATGAGTACTTTAAAGTTGAATTTTGAGGTCACAGGTCAGGTCAAGGTCAGGTCAAACACCTGAAATCGGGCTTTCAGTAGCATGGTCTTCAGGACTTCGCAATGGGCGCCTCTCGTCATAAACTCTGTCAAAACGGTGCACAATCCATCATATAAGGCCTACAAGAGTGTCAGCTCCATGCAGGGGTCAGTCAAGCATAGGTCAGGGTCAAGGTCAGGTCAACCGGGCAGGCACATATCCCCGAAAATAAAAACTGATATTCGCAGCCTGTGACACATGTTTTATGGGTAATTTGGGGCGTAGAGCACGATGGTGACATTCATTTTATCATATGTGTACGTGTTTGGCTAAAAAAGTTCAATATAAGAAATGCATGTATCATGGTCGTGAAGAAGTCACGAGAAATTGCCAAGATTCAGTTCAAGATTTTGGAAATTGCGGAACGATAATCAATAATCGAAGATAGCCATCTGATTGTTCATGGTATTGGCAGTCTAATGGCGTTTACGGCATGTCTGTATGTCTATTCTGTGATTTTATATGATTTTTTGAACATATGCCGTTTTTGGTCGAAAACTCAGAAATCATGACGTCACTAAAACCTCGATATCTCAAAAATTTTCCGACCGATTTTTTTGAAACTTTGTCACAATAACCTTCAATCGATTCCCTACAGGTACCCAAAATTTGGCGCGCCTACGGCGCGCCGTGTTTATGCTATGGCCCGGCGAAAAAAGTGGGGGCGTTTAACGCCCCCCCCCCAGCAACTCGCGGGTTAAGAGGCACTAGTGTGGGGCCCTCAGATATGGCAATGTGGGGCCCTCGGACTGGAGGCGCCGGTGTGGGGGCTCTCAGAGACACTGGTTTAGGACCATCACAGGCGCGCGTTGGGCCCTCAGAACTGCTGTTACGGAACGGATCCTTCATAGGCCGACAAGAAGATATCAAGAGGTCACCGGTGCCTTCAGGAGCCTTGTGGGGTTCTCAGAGACTGGCATGGTGCGCTCAGACGCCGCTGGGACCCTCCGTGTCACCTGTGTGGGGCCGTCAGGGTCGCTGGTAACTGTCAAGGGCCCTCAGAACCGCCCATGTAGGGTTTTTAAAGGCATTGGTATAGGGCCTCAGAGCTAGGGGTGTGGGGCCCTCAGAGACGCCGGTGTGGCGCTCAGGGGCGCCGGTGAGGGCCCTCACAGTCGCCGTTATAGGGGCCCTCAGAGAAATGGGTGTGGGGCCATTACAGGCGGGTGTGCAGCTCCTAGAGCTGGCCCCCTAGAGGCCGGTTAAGACCCCCAGAGGCCGGCAAGTGGCCCTCAGAGGCTGGCTTGGGGCCCTTATGGAGATCTTAATGTTAGTACTTTTGGGCCCATGAGGTGTTCTTACGAGCCCTGTGGGGCCCTTCTGAGTCCAAATATAGCCAACGTGGACCCTCAGTGGCCAATTGGCGCCGCAGTGCCCCTCAGGCCCGAATAATCCGATGGGCCCCTGAACCTGATGGGGCGGGGAGGAGGCTCACGGGCCCACCTGGCTACGCCACTGAGGAAAATCGTAAACCCATAAATATCGAATTGCAATCACCTGTTATTTTTTTCAGCGATTATTGTGATCGTCTGATAAACGCCAGAGCCTCGTAGCTATACCGTTGCCTCCCGCGCAATGTCCGCCCCTGTGGACCGCAGGGGCTGCTGCACCGGTGCTAATCGCGGTCATCGGTTTCTGTCACCTTATTACAGAGGTGTCGGTGCTGCTGCCGAGCTGCCGGCAAATGTACGCGTTTTTTTCGGAAAGATGTTTATGTAATGAGGTAGCCAAGTACTAGGACGAGCAGAATGATTTTGAAGAACGTTCAACCTTTGGGAAATATTAGTGGAAATCCCGGGATTATCAGTACCTTATGGGGATACACAACCATGCCTTGTAGGTACGGTTGTGCCCCATGGCAAAGCTACAATCTTTCACCCGGTGCAGGGGTTGAGCACCCCCAACCATTTTGAAAAATCGACACCCCTGGCTATCATTGATTTTGACTCATACGCTGGCACATCTGCAGCATTGCTAACCGACCAGCGGGACACCGTTCTGCACCATAGGCAATCGCACTACCCGATACATCAAGCATATTCAGTTCATAACTTCTTAACGTCTTACCGACATTCACAGGACACATTTAGCTACGCTTGATCATAACATACCATCTCATGGCATCTAATTGGTGCGCCAGCCTCCCGAAAAATAAAACACCCATAAAGAGCTCGTAGAAAGCGTCAGTCTCACAGTCGTGTTCGCAATTCGCACCCAGACAGATACATGATTCAATCGCGCAAACCAATGGGACCCGCCCACTCGGTTGCACATACTATAATAACAATGAAGTATAGGTAGAAACTACTGTAGATACATATAGCTTGAACTAAAACCTTATAGTCAAGAGGCACAATGGGGGAAATCTAGTCGCCGATGCTATGAATGAAATATTTTTGTATCATCGCTTCATTCATATTCACTATTTAGGAGCTAAAGTCACGATTTACAAGTAAACTAAATACTAAGTAATATAGACACTAAAGCTTGCAGACTAGGTGTTAGACACTTGCATAGCGTCTCATAAAGACTCGATTGCAATAGACTGCACTACCTTCCGTGGACACCTTTAGGCAAGCTAATATTGTTCATTGCTCATGGATGCTGATTGCCTACAACGGACACCCAAACACACTAAATACAATGCATAAACAAGTCGGTAAGTGCGAATAAACAGTTTTTCAGTGTTACGATAGGTAGGTACACGCGTGTACACTGTACGTCATGCTGCTCTATCGCCTTTTAGTATTCATCATTCGAGCACAACTCAGCCAAATATTATTTCATGTCAGCCTGATCTCGAACAATTCATTGCGCACTGTACACGTATCTTCCCTTTCGTGTCGCCCTTTTGCGACTCGCTTTCACAACCTACAATCTCTATTCGTTCTTTAATCACGGTCTACTAGTTTCCCGGTTCATAAGCCGACTTCCATATATCTGCCAGGCAGACGGACGAATGGAATCTGTAGAACAGGCACAGTGGTGTGGTGGCGTGCTTCAGCAGCGTCCACGTGAAGTTGCCGTAAAAGTGGACACACAGTGTGTCCTGGCTGGCCTGGTTCTCCAGAGTCTGCAGCAGCCACATGGCTAGGTTGCAGAAGAGCAGCACGGTGACGTACTCGCGTCCAGGCTTTGCCTGACGCGCCTCGGGCGTGTTGCTGCACCGTCGTAGACTGTCCATCAGGAACGGGGTCTGAATGATCACCTCTATCACCTGGGGGGACGAGGGAAAACGGGGGGGGGGGTCAGCACGGCTTAGAAAGACCCCCAGCAAACAGCGAATGTTCACACTTGGACATGGCTGCGGCATGCTAATTTCCACAAAATGCTAGATTACTTGCATGAGTTATACCGCTGCAGTTTTAAAAGACAATTTAACGATCGATTTATCTCGTTTCGAATGTCCGAATAAATTTATGTAAGTTTGCTCGCTGCGTCACTAGCAGTTATCAACTCCGGCATCGAACGCGTTTTTTATGCTATCAATCCTGGCTTCTCAGCTCACACATGACGCTCGTTGTGCAAGGCAAGTACAAAGGCGCGTTCAAGGCGCGCTGTCAATGTGAGTGTTGCGGCACAGCATGCTTCAGGCGCCCACGTAGGCTGACATCTAGCGAGAAAACTAGAAACTACAGAGCGCTGCGGCACAGCATGATTCAGGCGTTCACTTAGGTCGACATCTAGCGGGCAAACTAGGAACTATAGAGCATTGCGGCACAGCATGCTTCAGGCGCCCACTTCTAGCGAGGCTGACATCTAGCGAGAGGGTTAGCAACTACTGAGCACTGCGGCACAGCATGCTTCAGGCGTCCGTATAGGCCGACATCTAGCGAGAAAATTAATAACTATAAAACACTGCGGCACAGCATGCCCCAGGCCTCCATTAAGGCCGAAATGTAGCGCAAAAACTAGGAATTATTGAGCACTGCGACACAGCATGTTACAGGCGCATAGGATTTAAATATTCAGTGACCAGACGGTTACCTTCACATGCTGCTCAAGCTAGAGCAGGCATGTAGCTGGCATTGGTGGCCGGTGGGCTGGAACTCACCAGTGCAATCGGCACCATGATGTCAACCACCGTCGGCTCGTCCCCTTCTTTTGGGAAGAGCGTCGGTGCGAGGATCAAGATACCGTAGAGAAAGAAGGCCGGCATGCAGATGAACAGCAGGAGATCGTCCAGGAATGAGATCGGATGAATGTTGATATCAAGCCGCATCAGCTGGTGGTATGCCAGCAGGCAGAGAATGCCCATCAAAGCAGTTAGGAATAGTTCCCATGATTGGGTCATGTAAATGGCCGCTTGTACTGGAAAGAAAACACGCCACTGTTAGACCGATTTGGAATATGATATCGCATGCTATTGCTCTTGTATGTGCAAGCAATTACCAAATGTGGAAAAAGTCCGAAGGAACGGCTTATGAGACTTCTATGGACCCTTTTAGGTTAAAATAAAAAATGATATTGAATCATGATTATTGGAAATGGCTAAAAGACAACTTACGAGCAGATTCGCTATCCTCGGCGGTCAGTGAGAAGAAAATGATGATGTCCACTACGACGAGAACAATGATCAGCAGACCCGAGAGCATGCCACGGTTGGCTCGCCGGCAATCGACTTGCAGAACCGACTGAGGACATGAAAGAAGCTTATTATTCAAAGACATTCGATGGTATCAATAGCTCTGATATTAAAACATTTGACTAAATATATTATGTGGTATGACCATAGATACATGCTGAACATTGCACTAAGAACTTCTGAAGCAATAAGTCGCCAACGACAAGAGATAAGAGCTCTTGTGCAATCACCTGCTTGGTGGCTGCCTCCACCTGTATGACGTCATCGGTATCTGATGGACTCACCTGATTGGTGGCCCCCTCCACCTGGGTGACGTCACCGGTCAGGTACTGACCGATCTTGGTGTTGCCGATGTTTTGCCAAATGATGAACCACACACCGACTGCCAACAATCAAGGTGCTATTATTTTCAAGACACATATGTAGCTTTTCGCGCAGTATTTAGTTTGATGGAGTAGCTACTAATTTGTTTAACAGGAATGAAATGATACAAAATAGAAGATGGTAGAGCCCATGATAAAATAGTGTAAAGAGCACAGATGTATATACTGAATAATCAAACAGGAGCAGGATAATGGGATCATAGAATATCATTAATTGACAAGATTGAAATATACTTCACACTGGCAGCCGCGCATGTAAGTTAATATAGGTATCCCGTCTTCATTTGAAAGCGTTTCCGTCGTCACCCACCGATGAGGATGTTGAACTCGATGGTGAGCGGGTAGAGGTAGCCGGAGAGGTTGGTGACCACCTCGGCAATGCTGTCGTTATAGGCGCACTTCTGGTACTGCAGTGTGGCGTCCTCCAGTGCAATGCTCACGGTACACTCTGTGAATTAATTACAGCACGGGAATGAAGAAAAGCTGAGAAATGGATTTTTTCGAACTCTCACCAGCAAAAAAAGAGAAGTTTTCTTCCGGTTACTGAAAAATTGAAATACTGCGCTCATTTTTATCCAGCTTGCATCGTAACTATTTTCAAAAGGTAAAAGTGTATTACATTTTAACCCTCACCGGCACAGGGGGGGGGTTGATGCAACCCCCCCCCTAAGGTTTTTCGCGAATAACTCGCGTAAAAAGCGGCCGATCGCGACGAAACTTTCAGTACCCTCGCATTGATGAATTTTACACCTACCCTGAAAATTTCATGACCCTGACCCCAATGACCTTTGACCTGTGACCTCTTTTCTGTGACCTGTTTGGCCGAAATCGCGGTTCGGCGCATGTCGGCTCGCATTAGCCGCGCGTTTGCAAGCTTTTCGTGGTTTCAAACGTTCAAACATGTAATTTGATGTTGCTCCCATGCATTAGGGTGGGTGTCAAGGTCACCTGAAGGTCAGGTCAGGTCATTGACCTTTGGTGACCTCGGGTGACCTCGATTCACTTTTTCGAGTTTTACATGTTTCTAGGCTAGTTTTTGGAGCTGAATTCGAATTTAGCAACCATTTGAACATTTACGAAGTAGTTTTGGTGCCTTCGTAACATATTACGAAGCTGTCCGAGGCGGTTGACACGTATTACGAATACCCGTCACAACCCCTACCGGTTGACCTGACCTGACCTGACCCGACCTGGTCTAAATGCTTATAGACATCATCTATTATCAAAACTAACACGATATTCGTGATCAGCACCCCGGAAAACTACATAGCAGCCACACTTTACGACTTTCTAACAGGTCCCGATTTTCCCGGTTTTCGGGTCATTGACCTGACCTGGAAGGTCACCCGATGACCTAGGACCTTAAAATTGGGTACCATCGGCTTCGTCTGGTGACGGGCAACACGCTCGTTTTTTTGCGAAGCTCTAGCTCGATCAGGGGCCAAACGCGAGGGGGGGGGTCGTACCCCCCCCCCCCTTGTGCCGTCGAAGGACTCAAAATGGCCTGTGCCGGCGAAGGTTAATATACCGTTGAGAATAATGGGATTATGGTTATTTTTGCTCATGTCAAAGAATAAATACATGCTTAGGTCGATCGTTTTTTTTCATGCGCTATCGTTCATATTTTCCAGTCTGCTCTTTACCATTGTATTGGCCTGAAAAAGGAGAGGCCCACCACGGCTCGCGAATGGACACCCTGCATAATTTTGTCTCTACCACCAGGCTGCTCGCTTAGTTTGAGCCCAGACCTGTTTTGTAGGCATACCAACGTCAGGTTTGCATAGCTTACAATCTATCGTGCGATGTTTACCAGGCCCCAGGACATTGAAGGCAGAGCGCCAAAGTGGTTTAAGCTTGTCTGAGTCTCATACAGGCCTAAATGAAAACACGGTTGAAGGCAAATGAGGTAGTTCCCTTCCCGGTTTGCGAGTGATGTTATTATGCGTGGAAGGACAGTATAACCTATGCTCGCTGTCCATTTCTATCCCAACCACACGAGCCACGAGGCTGTATTTATGTCGCTGGGCTGGCAACAGAGACGAGCTTTCTAGCTTCCCATAAATTTTGTTGATAGTTATGTTATAAACGAGTTATTACAATGTCCATTACCGTGGTTAGTTTAGTTGTTTGCAGAACAGAACACCGCTGGTTATTGAAAACATCTTAGAAGGTAGCAACATGCAAGTTATTTGAAAGGGTTCATTAAACAATACTCTAAATTATCTTATTTCATTTTTATTTTTTATTTTTACCAATCATAACACAATATTTAGAAAAAATAATTTTAACAAACACGACATTACGCTACCCTTATACCTGTTTTCCTTAAAAAAAAAACTAGCAGTTGCAGCAGCTAAAGCTAAGCGGAAGGGTGATGCGCACTTGACGCACTGAGTTCCGACTTCCGAGTTCTGACAGTGCGGTCAGACAGGTGTCTGAGTTGGACTCATTGACCCTGGCACTAGTTAGGAGCATATACTAGCCCTAACATGCACTGTACAGTCAGGCGGGCACTGAATCTGTCAGCGCTCACTGACCCCGGCAGTACAGTCAGGCAGGTGACCTGCGCTCGGCTCACTGACCATGTCTGTAAAGCCAGACGTGTGACCGGCGCTCACTGACCCAGCACACCGTGGTGTGACCGGCGCTCACTGACCCTGGCAGTCTGAGGAGTTGTAGTGATGCTCGTCCGAGCCATGGCCACCGTGCTCCGCCACCGCATCCACCGTCTCCTTGATGATACTCCACACCCACATGTTGAGGCTGCTGGCGATACAGTGCATGAAGCCGAACCGGGCCGACGTCTTGTGGTGGTTGATCACAATCTGAGAACGAGCGTGGGGATGGAGAGAGTTTGGCTGCCGATAAAGCTTGAAGAATAGGGGTAGAAAATAGAAATCATAATAAGGCAAATTTGACTACTTTGTTTAACCCTATTCCTGGCGGGCTCCGCCGGGACAAGAAACTGGCGGGGGGGGGGGGGGCCGATTCGGCCCCCCCCCCCTGAGATCTCGAGAACGAAGCAAGATAGCGACAAACGGTAAACGGCATCGGATACGCACGGTCAAGATCTACAATTTTTACTAAGGTCATTTTCAGGTCAGGTCAAAGATGACGTCACAGGGGTCGAAAAAGTCAAAATGGCGGCGCTAGATATGGAGAGAGTTTTTCTCGAATAACTTTCGAATTAGTCAAGATAGGAACAAACTAAGGGCATCATCGTGATCCTCTCGTCAATCCGCATCGAATGATATATATGTTGACCTCGCAAGGTCAAGGTCAAAGGTTGACCTCAGGTCACGTGACCTCGAGGTCATCATGTATATCATTCGATGCGTCTTGACGAGCTGAACACAATGAGACCATCCACGCGTCTGTATCTTGTTCCTGTACGGAGTTATTGGCCAAAAACCTTTGGTGACCTTTGATGACGTCACATGACCTCACAGCTGCCCAACAGCAAAACAGACCTCAACGGTAGTGAAGGTTGATCGTATATGAAGTCATGTATGGTATATGGGGCCATTCCGACCCGTTTTAGTGGTAAAAACAGGGAGTTGATTTTTCCCCCATTGACTTATAATGGGGAGGTCGCGAAACTGACCTGACCTTAGGTCACCGATATCAAAATTCCGAGATATACAAATTGCACATACTGGTACCCTAACTAAAGCCTGAAGAGAAGAAATTGATCGGTCAAAAACTAGCTCTGGCGTGATTGCAAACTTTTCTGAGGTAGGGTCACCAAACCGCCTCTGGTGACCTGACCTGAGGTCAGATCAACTCAAAATTTTCAGACATGTTGCGTAGAAGCCTTTTAGGAAAAGTCAGAAAATTTGAGCTTCCTAGCTCAACGCGTTTGGGAGAAATAACCAAAAAACCTCAGGGGGGGGGGCTCCTGAGGCCCCCCGCCAGGAATAGGGTTAAGCTCGTAAAAGATGACTATACGTGTATTCAAAGATGACATAGTATTTAAAATGACGAGCATTTCTAGCATGATAAGGCAGATGAGGCTGACGCACATGCGGCGGATGCTAGTGGATAGCGGCAAGCGACTACGGGTAGGGGCTACGGGCTGTTTCTCGTATATTTAATGTGAGGTAGGTATAGACGCTCGGTCAATGCGAGTCATGCAATGCTCATTTTTGTGGCAGCCCGTCGGTAATTTTCGATGCACTCACATTGGAGTATTTGAACGTGATGTAGAGCTGGTAGAATGAGAAGATGGGCTGAATGGAGTAGAGGACAATAGACACGATGTCACTGCACTCGTCTCCATGGATAACGAGGTTGTCGATGTGCTTGTAGAGCAACATTAGAAGGTGAACCAGGTGCCCGAAGCAGAAACCTGCCGAAAAAGGGTAGAGCACCATGACCATACACGTTGGCAATACATATTCGCTCCAACTGCATTGTAGTGCAGTTGTATACGATGGAAATAGAAACTTCACTTTGCGACACCATTGTCATGAATAGGCCACAAAAGCTCTGTTTTATTTTTACCCAGATCTGCCCCGACTCACAAGCTGCGCCGATCTTGAGGTAGAAGCTGCCGGAGTGTCTGCCTACGCTGAAGCTGTACAGGCAGCGAATCATCTCGGAGGCAGTCTGCTTGAACGGCATGCGCACCCGGTACTCGCCTTCCACCTCAGTCGGCTCCAGGATCAGCTGACGCTCCAGGGCACCTGCCATCCGGTCGGAGACGCGGTCAGATGA
Source organism: Amphibalanus amphitrite (assembly GCF_019059575.1). Taxonomy (NCBI): domain Eukaryota; kingdom Metazoa; phylum Arthropoda; class Thecostraca; order Balanomorpha; family Balanidae; genus Amphibalanus; species Amphibalanus amphitrite. The sequence goes on from NW_024882065.1 coordinate 427,257, forward strand.
GGTTAGATCAGGTGATCAGATCGGGTCAGAGAAGAGGTCATATCACGTAACAGAGATGTCCGAATAATGTCCAAAAGGTGACTAACTTAGACAAGTCGGATGACCAGCTCAGGACATTGCAGCAGCTAGCGACCACATCTGGTCAGCAAAGTGGCCAACTGAGTGATTGCAGCGGTTCTCCAGTTTAGGCCTCTTAAGCTCCCCGTGTCATTCCATGTGACCTCGGGTTAAAATATCCCTACGGACTTTGCTAGGGATTGTACCCTGCTGAGTGCTGTGCAGCAGCATCTCATCAAACAAGCCTACACAAATTTAATCCTTATCCATGGTCTCAAACTTGGTCAAGGTCGGAAAGGGCCTCGTGGATTATATTAGTTTGCCTTAGCTACTAAATTTATTAGATTGCGTTGGTTTAGAGGGCAAATCATGTGGTCACTGGTAATCAAGTGTTTAGGGTCGATAAATTCAATAGGATTTTCCGTGAAGCATTTCCACTAAAATGATTTCTTCGTAATTCTTTATGATTAAAAGCAGTCATCCGTCAACTAAGAAAACTCAATTGACTGCAAACTTGCCAGGAATTCAAAAAGAGCTTCACCTCCATTTAATCAATTGAAACGCGCAGTCTTCTACCAGGAAAGGAGGCCAGGAAAACCTTTGTAGAAAGAAGATGAAATCATCTGTGATCCGTTGTCGTTCATCACGCTCCGATTTTCAACGCCACAAAGAATTGCGTAACTCCATCATTACATCAGACTTCGGCAGTCGGCATATTCACTGTGAGGCTAGAACTTTGGTTTATTGCCTACATCACATGCCACTATCTGAGATGGTATAAAGTGTACACGGTTCGGTTTTGGTATCTCTTTACAGCGGCTTTCAGCACGCACTACCTTTGCCCGTGGATGAAAGGTCGCCGGTCGCACAGCTGGTTAATGGCTGTTGGGGAGGTCGTTCGCGCGGGTTCGCTTACCGAGCCCCTCCTGTGTGGATTTAGCCACTTCTGCCAGCCGGGCGAGGTAGCGACGCACACTGAAGTGCAGCGCAATCAACCACACCAGGCCGACGACAGATTGCACAATGGTGAAAATCTGAAAATGCACACACACACACACATGTGTCATATTACATCGCTAAAATGTGTCATGTTTGTTTTATTATGCTGTTATTTGTATGTCCTGTTACAGAGAAGCTACCCAGCGCAAGCGTCTTTTTTTACATTTTGTTGTGGCGGTTAAAGACACAGAAGAAGAAACTGCCATGCTTCTTTGAGGGCTAATCCAAATGAGACATCTGTTCCGCGTTTATGAGTTGTCTGTCAAGAGGCGGCTTATTTCCACCATCGTTAAATTGCACCATCCATCCACCACAAAAGCGAGGTATCTTTTAGATTGCTTATCAATTCTGCAAGGTCCATGGGATAGCAAGGTTGCAGCGGTGCCTCATATATCGCGATTACTAATACTTAAGGTCATACGTTATCATTACATTGTCTGATTCAGACGATGGACACTTGGTTTGATGTCTAAAATATAGAATGGTAAGAGGTGAGCCACGATATCCTAAAAGCAACTGTCCGCATATGAGTTTTCTTACTTGGGGAAAATGTACCAGAACGCATGTTCACAAATTAACGTGAATCATGAGCCTGTGCGTATCCTTCGACTGAATTAGGTACGCCAATAGAGCCATTGTAACCAAAATCCAAAAATTATTTTGATCACAATATGTCAGCCTTTGATACCGCACTGCCGATCATTGAAAACGCCTTATGTTTTGCACTGTATTGATGTATTATACACATATCTTTTCAGCAGCCGCTTACCCCAGCGATCTCCCACTGCGGAGCCGCTTACCTCAGCGATCTCCCACTGCGGAGCGACTATGTCTGCCACAAAGATGATGAGTCCGAACATGACCAGGAACGTGGCGTACATGGCGCTGCCCACCACAGCCAAATTGTTCCTGGGAGCGACACAGATCGAGTACATCGGCGTTAAATGGTGGCGGTGTGTTGCCATGGTCACACTCTTTGTTATTTCTGACTTTACAAGGGCTGATGAGGTGCTCGGTCAGGAGTACGTTTCTGCTTGGACAAATATGAAAATAGCATGAATACCTATAATGCTCTAAACTTTTTCAACCACTAAATAGGTGTAGGCACTTATGTATAGGGTAGGCTAATACAGATAAGGCCTAGCGATTAAAACGAAAATCGGCAGATCCTTATGACAGATCCTTATCCACGTTAGGCGGCACGGGCGGACATCGATAGCAGCGCCTCTATCGGTCACTAGGGAAAGCTGGGCTGTAGGCGACGAAATACCGGCTGAGTTGTCACACGTTGAATAGGTTTGTAGCCATCCGTCTTGTGAAAAAGTTGAACTTTTGCCTTTAATATTTCTACAGGCAATTTTAGAAGTGTCTTCACATGGATTACAAAACCGTTTAGATTATTGTATTCACTTCAAGCCTTCCCTATTGTTCTTGATGATGCGGGAACTATTTCTAATTAGTGTTTCTAGCTTAGTAAAAGAACATACTGTGCAAACGATGAAAAAAGCATAACTGAAAGATTTTAAATGCTATTTTCTCTAACAATTAATGGTAAATTCTCTACATATCAAGGAAAAGGTGCATGCTAACTGATAATTTAAAGTTCTTGGGGCCAGTTGTTTTCTTCTTTTCTTACATACGTCGCCCCAATGGCCGCGAATACTCTTGTGATAACGCCTATCGACTTAGCTGAAGATAATGACAAAGCTGTACTTACTTGAACTGGTTGAGTTTGAACTCCTGCGTTGAGGCGGGCGGCATCTGCGGCCCGAAGTTATCGAGAAGGCTGGCCTCGGACTGGGAGTAGCCGCTCCAGGTGGACACTGGCGCCTGGGACTGCGTGATGACCGACTCTGAGGACGAATAGGGCTCCGATCGGACTCTGACCGCGCTCTTTTGGCCGAGCTCTGATGTGCCTCTGACTCAGAACACAGCGTTAGGATTCTGCTTGGACTCTTCTACGAGTAAATCTGACAAAAATATACAAGCACATGCCATTAGGCTGGTAAGAATCTCATTCAAATCAAAACCTCGAGGCATCACAAGTCTTGGTCGGCGACTTTGAGGCTTTGAGAAAACTGTCCCGATCGGGACACCGCTGCACTGCAGACTGACCGGCCGTGCCGATGCTGGCCGTCTCCTCCACCTCGTGTATGTCTGGCGGTTTTTCGGCGGTCGTCTCTGACACGGTGGCTACCCTGCCGGCGGTCGCCAGTGACGCCAGGCTGGCCGAGTGCGGCAGGGTGACCACCTCCCCCTCCCGCAGCGTTTCCAACTGCAGGTCGTCGATCGGCAGCACGATGTTCCCCTCGCTGTCCATGCCCTGAGGGCAGAGGTCGGGTCAGAGGGTGGGTTAGGAACTTTTAGTGAGGAAAGGCTTATGATAGTATGAGGCGATGACTGATACTTTTTTAACACATTATCTATTTCAGTGTAATAAATGGATTGTGATTATGGATGGGCCCTCGTTGCGCTGGTGTGCGACGTGCGTTTATTCATTTTGATATTAACGATGTCAACGCCCTTTTTTAGTTTTTTTAGCTTTAGTTTTTTTTGTGTTTTCGTGCAGGCACGCATTTTAGTTACAAGTGAATAATAGGTGGTCACTAAGTTAACTACCAATCATGCAATTATAAGGTCGTTCAATAAGTAACGAACAATCGGTCATAACTTCTTTATTTCTTTATCTAACACTTTCAAACCTTCACAGATTATAGATCAGACATTTCTGAATGCAGCCTATGCCTCAAAACAGTCGCCGCCCGCCTGCACACACTTCTCCCAGCGTTCCGGCCAACGCCGGAATTCCGCCCGGAAAAACGCGTTTTCCGTCTTTTTCACCCAGTTCTTGACAGCGCACATGACTTCAGCGTCGGTCTCGAAGTGTTCACCACGGAGGCCATCCTTCAGGGGACCAAAGAGGTGAAAATCTGAAGGAGCCAGATCCGGACTGTAGGGCGGCTGGGGCATGATATTCAGCCCTGTCACGCGATCTCCTCGCGCGTGGCGTGAGACAAGTGCGGTCTGGTTTGTCATGGTGTATGGTGATGTTGTTGACATCCGAGCCGCGCTTTCTTCAGGATTGCTTTTTCTCATCTCCGCAGGACTGTGATGCAGCGGCCCGCTGTCCATAGTCCGCCCAGTTCAAGAAAGCCCACCAGGATGCACCATGACAACGCTCGTCCGCCCAGTCTCACGCCACACGCGAGGAGATCGCGAGACGGGGCTGAATATCATGCCCCAGCCGCCCTACGTCCGACTGGCTCCTTCAGATTTTCACCTCTTTGGTCCCCTGAAGGATGGCCTCGTGGTGAACACTTCGAGACCGACGCTGAAGTCAGGTGCTCTGTCAAGAACTGGGTGAAAAAGACGGAAAAGCGTTTTTTCGGGCGGATTCCGGCGTTGGCCGGAACGCTGGGAGAAGTGTGTGCAGGCGGGCGGCGACTGGTTTGAGG